>NC_047667.1:11839662-12172162 GCF_011762505.2 Arvicanthis niloticus | reverse complement strand
CAAAAGCTACAAGTAAATGATGCATATTATATGATTTGATAAATGAGTAACTGTTGTATAACAAATTTCTGCAAAGTTCATTAAGACTTTGGAAGTTCTAAATGAGGCTCCTTAGGTTTCAGGAAGTAAACAAATCAGAAGTCTTAGAAAATACCTGAATCTGAGCAGACACACAAGGACTTTCTGTCTCCAAGCTTATAAGATCATTAAGGACATCTGTGGAGATAATGAAATTATTACCTGAAAATCCTGCAGAGCACTCCCCAGTACTAGCTTTCAAAAGTCATTATCCATGTTGAGCTGGGCTTTGCAGATGCAACTGCTTTGAGAGACTGTTGCTTCTAGAAGTAATCCCTGTCCATTTTTCCTGTAAGGAACTCCAGTATGCCTATTCACTACCAGGCTTCACTTTGGTGGTATTCTAGCTTTGCTCTGTCATCAGTTTCCTATCTAGGATGAATAGACATTTTTGTACTTTCTCCTCGGGAAAAATATCACCCTTGTAATAGTGGATATAAGAACAGCCACTGCTGACACAAGCACGGGCTAATAAAGCAAATGAGAGTAACATTTACAATAATGCATACGGGATACATCCAGAGAATGGAGATTACTTTGTCACTATAGAAGATCTGAAAATTCATTTACCTAAACATCTAACATCTCTGGGATCCTTAAACTATGCTGCAATCACAATTAAGTTATAATTCTTAAAAATAAACACTAATGCTCTTATCTAAGTAAGAGAAAACTTCTCTCATTTTTGAGAATTTGTTCTTTAGCCAACTACCATGTTGATCACCCTTGCAACTAATACATTCTTGGAAACACTACTAATCTGAATTAGTAGTTATAAATATGATTCCAAATTATCATTCTCATTTGGAATGAGGGAGTGGGTCATACTTGGTTTATTAGTGGAATGCTGGCTTTCGGGTGCACTGCTGGATGCAGAGAGATTAAGTCTGTCGGTCCTAATATGGAGCCAAGCAGCATGGCTTAGCATCTGCTGTAATAGAAAAGAAAACATAGCTTTCCCAAAAGTAGCCTATAAATAAGAACTGTAAGCATATAACACAAAATTAATGGAATCCAGAGAGAGAAAAACATAGACCCCTATACTATTTTTAAAAGTTTAACTGTTTTCCTTTTTCAGTACCAATAACAAAATTTCAACTGTCTAGAGGTACTATCTTACTTATCAATATGTGCATTTGCTAATAATTTTTTAGAATGTTGAAAACCAATGTTAAATCTTCTATCTGCCAAAGAAATATTGGGAAGCAAATCTCATGAGTTTGACTTTTAAGTTCACGTTCTATCAAGTTTCTTTGTGCTAAGTTCTCTTTGCCTTTATGTTCCCTTAGGTTTTATTCTATATGTTGAAAATTATTTTCTTACAGTGTAACTTAAAATTATGCAGCACAGCTGGAGAGTTACTTGGTGTTTCAGAACATTTGCTGTGCTTGCAAAGCACGAAAAACTCAAGTTCCGAGCATGCATGTCCACTAACTCAAAAACATTGAAACTACAGTTGCAAGTTGTCTGAGTATTGAGATTTTTCTTGTTGGGGAAGGATAAGTTCCCTTAACTTTGGGAGCTGCCCTGCACGAGTGCTAAAATCCAAATGTGTCTCCCATAGAAGAGCAGGAAATCCTCAACCACTGAGGCATCTTACAAGCTGACTGGAAAACTCAAGGTGAGAAGTCTCATAAACCTTTCAGAATACCCCATCTATTATCCCTACCTACTAGATACCACTAGTATCTTGATTCCAGTAGTGAATACCAAAAGATGTCTCCAGTCAAAGCTAATGAGCTCTGGAGATCAAAATCACTCCAGTGACAAATATTCCTCCAGGGAATTCAGGGGTACTGAGCATATCCATGTCTGTCATAATTAAGAAAGCATCAACACTTGAATTCTGAAAAATAGAACAAAAGATAAAAATCACATGAGTAAGGTCAGACATAGACTGTAGGTGGGCTTGGCGCTTTTCAGCCCCAAGGTTGACTTTCAGCTCCATTTACCTCCTGACTCAAGCAACGATGTTATGCATAGACCTTCATCCTCAGGGTTCCCCATGCCCTGATCTCATTACTATATAACCCAGAAGTACATAATCTTCCACCCTCAACATGAGGCTATCCATGCGACAAATCATATAAAAAAACACACATCCACATAGGTTCAATCACTTTGTGTACAGGAAAGGAATTAGAGTAAAAAATAAGAAATTCCCCAGTTTTCTCCTTGATGAGATAGTCTACATGTTCTCTCATCTCATTCTTCCCTAATTCGATCCTTTCCTTGAACCAACATTTTGAACTCCACAATTTGTATTAGTTCCTCTACCCTCTAGATTTATCTTGAAACTCTTCAGAGGACAACCAGACCTAAGGAAGACAAAAGGCTATTGATGGCATTTGGTCCATCAGCTGTATCTAAGCAAGTGTAACATTTTCCTGCTCATAGCCTTCCCACTTGCACAACTAAAGCTACTTGGTTCTTTTATCAAAGCTGGTTTGTTCAGACCATGAGAACAAGAGTGTGTATGGAGAGCTTCTTCAATCACTCTATTTTTTTTTTTTAATTCTTTGAAAATTTCAGTACAATACATTTTGATCATATTCACACCTTGCTCCCTGTCAATAAACTCCTCCCAGGCCCACTGCCCTCTCAAATGCATCCTTCTTCCACTGTTTGTAAAATATAGAATGTACTTATATTGGTAGTAAATACATGGCTGTAGAATTGACTAGTGTAGCATGAGCTGCTAGTAGTCATGTCCCTGAAGTAAACAGATTCTCCACCATACAACAGCAATAGAATCCCAAAACACATCAAGTAGGAGTGAGACCTTGAAGACCGAACTTTTAACTGAATTTAGAGCTCACTGAGTCAGTTATGCTGGGTGGCAAGCAAGTTCCAGTGAGCCTCTTGTCCCACCTCCCTAGATATGGGATTACACTCTGCTCACTTTTTTTGTCTGGGTCATGTGATTTTAAATGCAGGTCCTCATGATTACAGAAGAAGGGCTTTACCCATTAAGCTTATCTCCCAAACCTAACAATGATGTTTTCTTTTATAATATGAATAATGCTTTACATATTAGAACATAATATATAATGAATGACCATGATAATCTTCATTTCAATTATGAATATGAATATTAACATCTCCCATAGAGTTGAAGACCTATATGCATCTGTATAGGAACGAGTGTTCAGAATCCACTCACTTGTTCTGCTTTGTGCAGAGTGACGCATGCAACACATGATAACAGGAAGAGGAAGATGTCAAAGCAATATAAAAGAAAGGGAAAGAAAAGGAGTTATGTGTTCAGCCAGCATAACTTTTGTTCTTTCTTCTTCTCTAAGTATATATGAACAAATATACAACTTACAGATTTAAAATACACTGTTATGTAGGCTCCACACATGTGGAGGTCACAGGCCAGCTTTCAGGAGTAAGTGCTCCTCTTTACCATAGGTAAAACCCACTTTAATTAAGGTTCTTAAATGCTTCAACCTCCCTTTTAGCCCACCGACCAATGGTATGGGAAAAGAAAGGTTAATTGGAAATGGGGGATGTGGACCTGTTTAGAAGTAGTTTTTTGTAGTGATTCCAAATACAAGTCACTAGCAGCAGTTCACTCCAATCAGGAAACACCAAACATGAATCAGTAGAAGCAGCTTGATCCACAAGAAACCATGAGGCTCTGCCTAATTGGCATAAGTCTGTGGAGTGGGCAGGAAGCAACCAGAATACCATGAGAAGTTCCTTGGTGCTTTTCCCTGTATGAAGTCACACAAAGCGAAGATCAGCAAAGTGTGGCAAGGTGAACCAACGAAAAAGCTTCACTCACTGTTGGGTACTACTTACACTTTTTGCAAACATCACCTGTCCTCGCAAGTGTCTGCCTCGGTAAAACATCCTCTCATAAGGCAGCTTCCAGAAAAGGATCATGTAACATAATCAATCTCCAAAGAAACCAGAAATTTCCACTTCACTGTTAGAAATGACTGATACGTATCTAAGAAGAGTTCTGCAAATCACAGGACTTTCTGGAGAAAATGTAAAAAATCTGGTTTTATGATTGCTGTGGGTGTGTATCTGAGGTGAATGTGAGTATACAGGTATGTGCCAGGGCACACATGTGGAGGTCACAGGCCAGCTTTCAGGAATAAGTGCTCCTCTTCAACATAGGCTTTGGGTCTGAATTCATGTAGGTCATCAGGCTTGTACAGCAAAGCACTTCAATATCCTGAGTCTGTTTGCTGGCCCAGCACATGTTTTGATAATCATTTGAAGGACTTAAATATGAATAAAGGAACTGACACCAGCAATATTAGCAAGTAGACAGTGCAAAACAGAGCTGCTAAAATAGAAACATCAATGAATGCAGGAAACAGGGACAAAAGCCTTTCTATTCAAACACCAGACATCCGATGCTCTGATTTACATTTCGGGGACCAGAAGTGACCCGAACCAAACCCAAACTATCTGTCAAAAAATTGTTTTAGCTCAGAAGTTATGTATGAATTTTGAGAAGTACATTAGTTATGTGTGTATGCACATATGTGGGTAGGTACCTATGAGAAGGCACTTGTATTTGTAAATCTACATTTTTGCATATGAATGTAGAGGCCAGTGGTCAACCTCAGCTCTTGTTCCTGGGAGCTCTGCTTCTTGTTCACAGAGACAGGGTCTTTCACTGACCTGAAATTTGTCAAGTAGTCTCCCCGCCTAGTCAGAGCTCTAGGGATCTTTCTGTAACCACCTACCTGGTTCCATGACTACAAGCACATGCCACCATGCCCAGCTTTTTCTAGGTGCTAGGGATGAAAATCAGCCTTTCCTGTTTGGAAGGAACATGTAATACTCTCCGGAGCCCACATTACTCAATACCGAAAGAGCATAATCACGGCCCAGCCTGTCATGAGACTTAAAGACAGAGCAGATTAAAAAAGAGAGAGAGAACCACACAGTTCTTAAAAGACTAATAAAAAGACATATTTTGAAGATCAGCATACATTTAATATAACACAGAATTCTAAGCCTTTAGCTGAGCAACATCACTGAGGAATCAGTGCAGTATTGGAGCCACAGCAAGTAAAGAACTGTGCATTTCTTAAACTGATCAATGATCTTCATTTGAAAGCAGATTGTTGTGTTTTATTATTTGAACATATTTTTACGAATCTCTGTGTGTGTGTGTGTGTGTGTGTGTGTGTGTGTCTGGCCAGAAGAGGACATCAAGTCCTCCAGAGTAGGACACTTGGAACAGGTACTTGTGAGACATCTGACATAGGTACTAAGAATTGAAGTTTTGTCCTATGAAAGAACAGGAAGCATTTAAAAAAAAAATAAAAAACATCTCCACTCCCTTTGTTGTTTTCTTGCCATTTGTCATCACACCAAAGGTCCTTTCTTAGCTACAGATTTTACTGTGATAAAGACCATGACCAAAAGAAACTTGGGGAGAAAAGGGTTTATTCCATCTTACAACTTTCAGGTCAACTCTATCACTAATAGAAGACAGAGAAAAACTGGAACAACCACGAAGGAACAGTATTTACTGGCTTCTTCCTGACAGCTGACTCAGCCTGCTTTCCTATAGAACAACCTGCTTTGGAGTAAAAGCAATCACAGTGAGGTGGGAACACCTATATCAATCAGTAATGAAGAACAATGTACAGCAGATTTGCCTACAGTCAGATCTTATGAAGGTGCTTTCTCAGTTGGGATCCCCTCTACTCTAATGACTCTAGCTTGTGTTTGGTTGACAAAAAACTAACCTGGAACCGGCTGTTTAAAAATTCCAGACTGATTAGCATAGACAGACACAAAAGTATGTGGGTTTACCAGATGTGCCACCTATCCATTAAGTGATCAGAGGAGAATATTATTACAGAAATTGCATCAGGGCACTGCAGAGAAACCCACATTTTTTCATTATGTTCACACTTGCAACATAACAAAGACAGACAGGCAGTACAGGCATCAGTCCTGCCAAGTAAAGTCTACCTAACCTCTACACAGACCTGACACAATCAAGCATAATCTAATTATATAAATGAATATAGTATGGAAATTTATGCAAAATTACACATGAAATTTTACATGAAATTCTGCAACTTTATACAAATTTACATATTTATAATAATTTTATTAAATATACATTCAGTTCATGTTATACTATAATTTGATAAATAATCATATTGATGTAATAAGTTGCATATTTTATAAATTTATATGATTTGTATTTTGAGATACTGAATTTAAAAATATAAACAAGTCTTGTTAAAGCAGCAGTAATGTTGACATTTCATTGTTGTAGCTTGTTGTCATTTCTAGGAGACACAATCTCACAGCAGGCATCCTGGTCCTCTGGCTCTCATAATATTTCTACCCCTCTTCTTCATTGTTCTCTGAGCCTTTGATAGAGAATTTGTGTTGTAGATTTATAAACAGAATCCGTACAAAGACAGCACCAGTTCATGTGTCAATGTTGATAAAGAAAATCTCATAGGGCACCAACCCTAAATGAGGAGCTATAGTCAACTAAGAACTGATGAGAGAGAAAATCAGTCTTTCTCAGTAAAAAGCCCCAGAAACAGTTATCCAACACTAATGCACACACATGCAGGCAACGATAAAAAGAGTTAGCAGATTTTATTTTTGTATTTATTTGCATCTCTGTATAACAATAATAATTGAAGAAAAGAGAATCATAAATTTGAGAGAGGGGAGGGATATGGTATGGATTAGAGGGAAGTGAGGGAAAGGGTAAATAATGTCCTTGTATTTTAATTAAACAAAAAAGAAATATATAAATAGCAAAATCAAAATGGAAATTTTTCTGAACAATGGATAACAGCCTTTCTCTGTAGACAATACTTAGTTTGACGCTGATTCTAGAGATAGGATCCAGGTTATTTAGTGCACATATTATATGGAACTGAAGAGTGTTTCCACACATGTATACTTTGCATAATGGCAATTATCATAACTACTATGTAAAATAGTAATAATTTATTTCTACTGAGAACCCTCGGAATACTCTTCAGTGGTTAGTTTGAAATATACAGGATAATAATGTACAACAGGATTCCAGAACATCTTTCTCCCAGAAACTGGCTCCTGATATGAAGAGTCAGAGAGTAAAGAAAATTGATGGGTGACTAACAGCAATTAGTGAAGGGTCTATGAGTCTCTCACTAAGTCAAGAGTGTGTTAGAAGTACTGGGATTGTTCATAAAAGAAGTTTTCTTTCTCATTGGCTCATAAAAAATTAAGTTTATTTAAGATTATTTGATATTTCTCTTTAACACTATCTCTTCAAGAGGTTAATGAGTGATTGCTGCGGTAATATTTTAAACAGCAGGTCTCAATCTGGCTTGTTCTTAAACAGCCGCCATCTTCCCAACTAGGCTAGGCCTGAGGTCACGAGCAGCGTGTTCTCTCTGCTGCTGTGGCTCAGGCAGCCAGAGACACCGGCCCTGCTACCTACAAGATGCCAGCGTGGGACATGGCTCTGCCAATCTTCCAAGCTGTCTCCACAAGGTTGGGATGACCATCCCGCCATCCACACCGTACTGGGTAAAAATGAGACTCTAATGTTTAAAGATTAATCCAGTAACTTTATATATTTGGTGATGCTCAAATAACAAAATGCCCCCATAATTGGAAGTGTTAACCAGTTAACTAACCTTGTTAACTGTTGTTACTCAGGACTGCTCTCCGTACATACATGGTCATTCATGGCTCCTACATCTCTGCTTCCCTAGCTCCCCCTCTTCCTTCTCCTCTTCCTCCCCTTACTCCTTCCACCTTAACTCTTCCCAACATGCAGGGAAAATATGCCGCTACAAGTGACTGGGCATAAAATCACACTAGTAAGAGGGGAAGGCCATAAAGGTCAAATGGTCACAAGTCTACCACACCATTGCTCAGTAACACCAGCAGAAAACCTTGAAGGCTAGTCCATGTTATGTTTTGGACAGGCAACTGTAAAAACAAGAACAAAATAGTGTTTTAGAAAGTCAGTTAGAAACACAAACACCGAGGTCTGACAGAGACCTTGTCTGTCTTTTAAATTTATACTGGATCTTATTGATAGAGAAACCAGATTTCAAGGAGAGAATGTGATTTACAGAGTCATAGCAAAGAAAAGTTTATTCATTAGAGTTCCACTCAAGAGGGAATATTTATGACTCTAATTTATTTTTTGGGCCTTCCATGCAAAGACAAACTGTGTCTTTTCATCTCCCTGGTTCTTACCTGTCTTATAGGCTTAATGTCAGCAACAGAAAATGACGGAAGTCACACTGAGTGTACAAAAGAGACACTTTTTCAGGATGTAGCTATCCAAAGATTACAGGAGGCTCAGAGGTCACATTAAGGAGAAAGAAGGCCAGTGGTTGCCATCCAAGTTGAGATTGTAAGTTTGTCAGGATCCAGCCAGCCTTCTAGCTTAATAAAGTAATATATAATGAACACAGAAGAACAAGAACAAGAACAAGAAATCAGTCCAACCCACTCATAGACATGTAAGACTCATTTAATTTTTTAAGATTTTATTTTTTGATTACGCATATGTGCTCTCTCTCTCTCTCTCTCTCTCTCTCTCTCTCTCTCTCTCTCTCTGTGTGTGTGTGTGTGTGTGTGTGTGTGTGTGTGTGTGTGTGTGTGTGTGTGGTGTGTGTGTTAGGGAGAATGCACGTGAATCCTACTGTTCTAAGAACAGGGTGTCTAATCCTTCAAAGCTGGATTTGCAGGTGGTTATGTGCTGCCTCGTATCAGTGCCAGTCAACAAATGTGAGTCCTCTCCAAGATTAATAAGTCCCCTTAGTTATCTCTCCAGTCTCTCCATTCTGTTTACAAAGTAGATATTGGAGTGAGGAATCACATGGGAATAATAACTTAAGAAGAGTATTTTGTTTCATGTAGTATATTTGTTTGTTTGCTTGCATGCTTACTTATTTTAATGAGGGTCTTACTGAACAGTTCTGGCTAGCCTTACATTCACTCAGTAGACCAGGCTGGCCTTAAATTTGAACCAATCTGCTGCCTTCCTCAATCTCCCTGTATTACAGAGGTAAATCACATCAGTATGACTAATTGATTTTTTCTGTTTTAAATCTTTACAAACACACCAGAAAAATGCATGTAAGTTTTAGAAAGCAAACAAACTAACTGAGAATCTCAGAAAGGAAAAAAAGTAGTGGAGGCTACACATCTGGTACATGTCAGTGTGAGGAAAGTAAGCTCACATGTGAGCATTCAGCTTCCCAAGTCAGATCTGTCTGAGACAGGTCATTCCTTGAAAGTGGGACTTGGTTGTCCCACACATATAGGAATATTTGCTCATATTTTCACATGTTTCCCAAAAATGGACATTGTATTTTCTTCAGAGTAATTGTTTGTTGTTTGGTTCTGTTTTTTTAAACAGGATTTATCTGTGTAACTCTCATTATGCTAGAACTCTGTAGATCAGGCTACCCTAAAACTCAGGGATCCACCTGCCTCTGCCTTCTGAAAGCTGGGATTAAAGGTGTGCACCACTATGGCCCATGTGTCTCTACGCACTGTCGCTACCCACGTCCAACCAGTGGAATAAGGCAACAGCAACCGTGTTCTTCTTCAAGCGGTTTAGTCAGCTATCCCTGTACAGTGAGCTTCTTCTCTCTCTCTTCTCTTCTCCTCTATCTCTCCAGCTCCTGCAGCTCCTTATAAGCATTGCCTTGATCCTATCAGCAGCTGCCACGAAGTCACTGCTAATTGGCTACTCTCAATGATGCAAGGTGGGGTGTTCGGGTAACCACACCTCTCAGTGCATACAACTCCATATATGGAGTTGTCTTTTCTCTCAAGCAATGCCTATGCCAAGCGCCACCTTGTAATGGCAAGACCAGAGCCGCTTCCCACAGTGCACCACATGAATGCAGTAACAGAGAGGATCAGAAGATATCTAATCCCCTGGATCTGGAGTTAGAGACATCTGTGAGTGACGTAAGTGCTGAAAACAGAACTTGGGTCTTTTACAAGAGCAGTTAGTGCCCTTAACCACTGAGCCATCTTCCTGTTTATTTGTTTATTTGTTTATTTGTTTTTTTATGATAAAGAATAATAAAGGCCAGGGCCACTGTCCTCCTGAACATCAAACTGTCTTCCAGGACAACTGACTGTATGTTCTGAAGTTTTTTACATCTTCCTTCAGGGACCACAAGGAACTAAGAAGTAGGGTAGGGCATGCAAATACTCTGAAATAAATGCTGCTTGTTGGACCTTGAGTGATAAAGTAATTTCTTTTAGACATAAAAATTGCTATATTTCTGTCACTATTTACCTGTTATCTATGAAATATTGCAAGCCAACTTATTCACTTACAAGAATAAAAAATTAGGGCTGAGAAAATGGCTCAGTCTGCAAAATGCTTGTCATGAAAACATGAGGACCTGAGGTTGGATCTTCAGAATCTATTCATATCTGGATATGTCTACAATCCCAAGGCTGGAGATGCACAGACAGATGGGCTTCTACATCTTCCTAGCCGAATGGACAATAACTAGATTCAGTAAGAGATTGTCTCAAAAAATAAGGTGGGGTATAATGAACACAGCCCAAAGTCAAACTTTGGTTTCTTCACACACAGACACACAGACAGACAGACAGACAGACAGACAGACAGACAGACAGACACACACACACACACACACACACAGAGAGAGAGAGAGAGAGAGACAGAGAGAGACAGAGAGAGACAGAGAGAGACAGAGAGAGACAGAGAGAGAGACAGAGAGACTGAGAGACAGAGAGAGAAATAATCTCCAAACCTATAAAATTTTAACAATTTGGCACTCCATAATGTTCATATAACAAGCACCAAATTGAAGTTGTTTTCTCAGAAAATGTGTTTATGTATCATCCACACATAAGCCAATTGAGAAGTAGGAGCCAGATGTTTGACCTCAAAGACAACATTCTCTTTTAGTACATGTAGTAATACATTGCGTGCTAAGTCTTCAGCAGAGTGTCAGTAAGTAGTAATGGTTATATTCAATATTCCTTCTTGAGGAGAAATGGCTCAATCCATTCATTTTGTGAACAGCAAGCAGACAGCTGCAAGATTATTCAGATGAATGGAAACAACTTTATAGCAGGCTTTGCTGACTTTCCCCAACTGCAGGATTCAGCCAGCTGTTCATTCCAGCTAGAGTGGGGAATAAACGTAAGATCAGGGTCTGAAAGAAAGGAAAGCCGGAGCCAGTCAAGTGGTGAGCATATGAGAGGAACAATGGGAGGGATCTGGTGTAGTTTCCTTGGCTTTGCCTCTTCTTCTGTGACAGGATGCTAAACTCTTCAATTACAGGAACAGCTATGTTTCACAATTTGGAATATAAGATCATTTGCTCTTCTAACTCTTCATGTTCAAGCAGGTCACTGGCTGATAGTGTATGTTATTTCGTAAGTGGTCAGCATTGATTATTTTTCTACACATTTGCAGAAGTCCATAACTTCTGTTTCCCCCACAGCTACTTTTTAAAGCAGGCTTCAGAAAGAATGCAATAGAGGAATCCCCAAATCACTTCATGATTATAACACAAGCTCTCTGAGGGACTGGATTCTGGGCTTGTCACTGGCCCACGGGAGGACTGAGAACAATGTTTAGCACAAAGACACCCACCAAATACATGCTAAATAAATTATCTGCTTGAGTTGGAGTCTGTCTGAAATTGATTTCAAAACTCATGAGGACAAAGGAGACCAGAGATTCAAATATATTTCTAATGGATGTTACTGAATGTTTGTCCCTTAGGTCAGCCAAGATGGAAATGGGATTCCTTAGACTCTGAGAAAGCACCACATTACTTTTCCAGAGTCAGTACCTGCAGGGAAAGAGTTAGCTTCCATTTGGAATGAAATTCTTTTACACACACACACACACAGAGAGAGAGAGAGAGAGAGAGAGAGAGAGAGAGAGAGAGAGAGAGACAGAGACAGAGACAGACAGAGACAGAGAGAGACAGAGACAGACAGAGAGAGACAGAGAGACAGAGACAGATAGAGAGACAGAGACAGACACACACACACACACCAGAGAGAGAGAGAGAGAGAGAGAGAGAGAGAGAGAGAGAGAGAGAGAAAGCTTTTCTATAACCACAGTTGATCAAAGCCTGTATGACTCAGAGAGACATGAAGGAGAACAAAAAGAACAAAAAGAATGGATCTCAGGTCCTTTGTGTTCATACCTGAGAACAATACAAGCTAGTAGCAATAACAGCCCTAATGGTCTCACCTTCATTACACAATTGAAAGATAAGTAACACCATTTGTTTCCTTAAAACCTTCTGAAAACAGTGTGCCCTGATTAAAATAAAAATAAAAAAGCAAGAAGTGAATAGAACCAAACTCTACTATAACAAGAGAAGACTATAGATTTTGAAGCTAGGATCTCCACCCTACTACTCTCCCTCCCATCTCCTTGTGTGTGTGTGTGTGTGTGTGTGAGAGAGAGAGAGAGAGAGAGAGAGAGAGAGAGAGAGAGAGAGAGAGAGAGAGAGAGAGAGAGAGAACCTGCACACTTGGACATATACAGAAATGTATGTGTAAGTCTGAGAACAGCCTCACTTGTCATCTGTCATGAGCTGCACACTGAGGCTGGCACTTAGGACTCAGTGCTGAACCTAGGCAGGCTAGCCAGTGAGACCAAGGGATCTGAATGCTATGATTCCCCAGTGCTAAGGTTACAAGCATGTCCTACCATGCCTGACTTTTTAACTCCATGCTTAAACAGTAAACCCTTTCGTGATTGAATATCTCCCTAGTCCCATGGTCTGTTATAACATAAGCCATCAAGGCAACCTATCACCTTCACAAAATTACATTCTGGGCAAGTAGTCTATGTATTGATGACTGAAAAAAAAAAAAAAAAGAGTTGATTTCATTGATTCAAAAAGCAGCACCAGCCACTGCCTGTGTCCCTCCTGCCTGTCTGCTAATTAGCTAGCATCGACCCAAGCTGGTTTAGGCCAAAAGCATTTTCCAGGGCTGAGAGTTCCAGTCATTTTTACCTTTTAAGAATCAGATCTAAAAACAACCTTAACATCACACCGGAACAATTTCTTTTTACAACCTTTCAGGGAAATAAGCTGCTTCTCTGAGAAATTCCAGCTTCCTTCCTATAGTACAGAGAGACGTGAGATGCCAGAGCAAGTCTATCATAATGCACAATAGGAAAAAGACCCTGGAAACACTTTCTTTTGTCCCCACAAAATGGAGAATCATCAGAACAACCTTGCCTTTCTATGCATTGAACTCAGACTCACTGTCAGATCTTGAAAGCTCCAGGTTCAAGACCATCTCATGTGAGCTCTCAGATGACTCATGGGTGTTCGTTGAATAGGTGTTTGGCAAACACTCCTGTACATTTGCTCCTGGCATGCACATCTAACAGATGTTAAAAGGTGAAAGACTGACATTTTTATGGCATAATTAAAGCTCTCCTTATTTCTCAAGTGCTATTTAATTTAATCTTAATCAGAAGTAATAACCACTTGTAATTTCTGTAATAGTGACAGTCCGGTTCTGTGTAAGACATTACCTATCACTCTTCAGGTAAAAGAAAAAGTCTTTCAGAAAGATGGTCTCTGGATAATGTGTATTTAATGATTCTCAAACATACGGAAGCAATGAAATTACATTAGGAAAAGAAAATCTTCAAGTCGTTTCATAAAAGGTGTTTTTGAAAATGAGGTCAGGACACCAACATGATGCTTATTAGATTCCCTAACTATAGTGGGAGAGGTGTGTGTGTTAAGATTGTTATAAAAGTATATGTACTAAAATGACCAGGCTTTCACTTATCAAAACTGATACACATGCCCAAGGAGATGATATTGAAATTATATATTGAAAACTGAAAAAGTCACTGCATTTAATTTGAGAACATTCTAATTACCTTTCTCATCACTGTGACAAGACATCCAATCAGAATTAACCGAAAGACTAGAGTTCATTCTGGCTTGAAGTTCAAGACGATGGTCCATTTTCACAGGCATGGTGGCAAGAGCAGAAGGCTGGCTGGTCACATTGCATGTAGAGTCAGGAGGCAAAGTGAATGGGGATTTGAACTGGTCTGTAAGACATCAAGCTCTGCTTCTAGTGATCCTCTTTCTCCAATGGCTTCACCTTGCGAAGATTCCACAACCATCTTAAATAGTGATACCAGCTGGGGTCCAAGTGTTCAAGCAGAAGAGCCTAGAGGGGAACTACAAGACTTGACCGTGAGCCTAGCTGAGGTGTATATGTGACAGGAGCTAGCAAATGAAATTATACATTTCTGCTCTAGCAATACCACTGGGAAAGAGCTCATCGCACATTCATATTTCACTAATAAGACTTAAATGAAACATCTGTGTATTAATAAATATTGCCAACTATGTGGCCTTAGGAATTATTCCTCAGGGGCTCAGCACCTTTTTTTGAGTCTGGATCTCTCACCTGCCTGGAACTCTTTAAGTGAGGTAGGCTGCCTTACCAGTGAGCTCTGAAGAACTGCCTGTGCCCACCTCTGCAGCACTGGCATAACAATGTTCTCTGCCATCTCTAGCCTTTTTTATATTCATTCTGAGGATTGAATTCTAGTCCTCAGGCTCGCAAGAAAAGCATTTTGCTGGTAGCTGTCTCCCCATCCTTGTGGTTGTTCAAAGTACTGCTATTAGTTTCTCTCAGTGTTATAAGTTAGAAGAGCAGTCTTTTAAAAACATTCATTTTTATCTCTCTCTGTGGTCTTTGTGTGTGTATGTGTGTATTGCACATGCATGTGTATGCCCATGGAGGTCATAAGAGTGTGTTGGACACATTGGACCAGAAGTTACAAATGGTTGTGAGCTATCTAAATAGATGGTGAGAACTGAACACAGGTCCTATGCAAGGACTATACAGGCTCTTAACTGCTTAGCAGTCTTTCCAGTCAGGAAGAATGGTCTTTTGATCAAATTCTAAAATGAAATATAAGACCATGCCACCTGATGTTGTCTGATATCTGTAACTCTCAGTGACTGAAGTTCTGAGTGGAATATCTTTCTCTCCCATCCTTTTACAGTGTGGTGTTTCCACAAAAGGAGTAGTGTTGTGTGAAGGGGTATAAAGCACTTCTCAGGAAAGGCAGGGCAGATGCCAGGTTTGAAAACTGAAATAATGCAAGCAAGAAATGGAATTAAAGTCTCCTGACTTTACTTCTGAAAGTAAAATAAAGGATACAATTTCAAATGGGAAATTTTCTGTTAACCAACATATATTTGGCTGGGAAAAGTTGTTGATTATGTAATTCATTGGCCTTATTTATCTTTCCAAATAGATATCTGATAGTAGAAAGGAAAGGAGAGGATGTGAGGAGAGGTGGAGAGGGAGGTGGGAGGAAGGGAGGAGGAAAAAGGGATGGGTGAGAGGGGAAAGGAAAGAGAAAAGGAAAGGAAGATCAAAGGGGAGGGAAAGAGGAAGGAAGTGGAGGGAAGAAATGGAGAGGGTTGAGGTGAAGAGGAGAAAGATCAGTAAGGGAAGAGAGGAAAATGAAGGAACCATTCTTTTTCTTGGTTTCCAGTGCTTTGGGAGTTGGGTCATACTAAAGTTCTGTTTGCTGCTGTCTCTGATGTTTTCAGACACACAGCAGCTCTCAATGAGAAGAGTCAAGACTCCACTGAGATTTAATTAATGTCCAATGAACATCAGCAATAATGAAGAATGGGTTAGAATAAAACAAATTAGACAAAAACAAACAATTTTTAAATATTCACTTGTATTGCTTTCTTTCTGTTTGTCTTTTTATTTATTTCTTAGTTTTTGAAAAAAATTCACAAAATACATTCTAATCATGGTTTCCCCTCCTTCACTTTCTCCCAAATCTTCCACACTTCTCTCTCTGTCTCTCTCTGTCTCTCTCTGTCTCTCTCTGTCTCTCTCTGTCTCTCTCTGCCTGTCTCTGTCTCTCTCTGCCTGTCTCTGTCTGTCTCTGCCTGTCTCTGTCTCTCTCTGTCTCTCTCTGTGTGAGTTTTAAAAACTCACACAGAGAAAAATAATTTAATAAAGGAATACAGAAAATCACAAAGTGTAATATGTAAGCAAAAGACCAGCAAAAACCAAACAACTCCCCCTCCAAAGAAAAAAAAGAAACCTCAAACAAAGGAACAGAAGACTAAAGTTTATTTTGTCTTAGCTATCACTGCTATGCATGAGACCTGCCTGCCCTTAAGTGTGCTTAATATTCCCACCTTTGTTTCTAATACTACTAAATAACTGCTCATATCCTCACTTTGTTCTTTAGGTCAGTATTTATTTTACTTGTTTTTAGTTGCTGTGTAAGAATTAACAGTTATACGCAGTGAGCAAGCATATTACTTAGATAGCCTCTCTTCTCACCACACCCCCATGTGTTTCTCTTTTCTATTATTCAATTTTCCTCCTGCTTTTTTGCGACATAAACGACCTTATGGCTATACACAACATAAGAACCACAAAGGAGTGAATCATAGTAAGCCCCTCACTCCTCACTCCTCGGCCTCCTTCCTATGAGATACTTGAATCCATTCTTCATTGAGAATCATTTCTAGCAAAAGTGTTTGCTGAGTCTCTGTGAGATGCTCATGCCAATTTCCCTGACTTCACAGTTTGAGAAATGGTCAGATTCCAAGCTATCCTCTCAGTTTATTTTAACATGCTAAAACTTTCTTTCAAAAATGTTAATATAATGATTTGTTTATGTCTGTGTGCTTAGGGAACCAGGCCACAGTGAACACATGGAGACTAAAGGATAACTTACAGGGAGTTAATTCTCTACTTCCAACATATAAGTGCAGAAAATTGAACTTGTCATCAGGCTTGGCTATGATCTACTTTACCCACCAAGCTCTCGTTTTTATCCTTCCTCTCTCTCTCTCTCTCTCTCTCTCTCTCTCTCTCTCTCTCTCTCTCTGTGTGTGTGTGTGTGTGTGTGTGTGTTTATGTATGTGTGTGTGTGTGGTGTGGGTGTGAATAGGAGATTTATAACGTAAATAAAAATAAAGATAAATTAAAAAAAATCTTTCCTCAATAGGGAGGACTTTAATTTCCTCAAAGGACCCAAAATAAGAGATTATAGCACATATATGTTTAAAATTAAGTCTCTGAATACATGATAACATTTGTCTTTGGTTTTAATGTATCAATTTTCAAGATAATTTTGGTTTTCTAAAGATCACTTTTTGGGAAGTCTGGGATAGTCAGCCAGATCTAAGGCATGCCCCTTTCTAGACTCAAGCCCAGAAAAGAAATGGCTCTGTTCACAAATTACTATCTGTCTCCTCATCCTGAGGAGTACTCTCCTGTCCTTCCTGGTAGCCATCTATTCCATGTGAAAAATAACTGTTCACTCCAGAGAATGACATAAATAGTCTTTAGAATATTAATCATCGGCAGATGAGATGGTTCAGCAGATTAGAATTCAATTTCTTGGCTCATATGGTGGAAAGAAAGAATTGACTCCTCCATGTTGTTCTGTGACCTCCACATGAATGCCTTAAAACCTCTCTCTCTCTCTCTCTCTCTCTCTCTCTCTCCACACACAACTATATGTAATAAAAACATAAGCCTTAAATAAATAACATTAAATATGAACCAGATATTGCTATCTATACCTGTAACTTCGGTTCCAAGCAATGTCACCATGAGTTCTAGTTCAGCCTGGACCATACACTAAAATCAGATTTCAAAATAATGGTAACAAAAACAGGGGTTGGGGAGACAGCTACTAGCAAAATGCTTTTCTTGAGAGCTGGAGGACTAGAATTCAATCCTCAGAATGAATATAAAAAAAGGCTAGAGATGGTAGAGAACATTGTTATGCCAGTGCTGCAGAGGTGGGCACAGGCAGTTCTTCAGAGCTCACTTGTAAGACAGCCTACCTTACTTAAAGAGTTCCAGGCAGGTGAGAGATCCAGACAAAAAAAAAAAAAAAAAAAAAAAAAAACGGTGCTGAGCCCCTGAGGAACAATTCCTGAGGTTGTATTCTGGGATATAGATACAAACATACATACATACACCATATATATGAGTTCAGTCTAGTGTGAGCAACATGGAGACTGCTACAAAAAATAAAATTTTAAAAGACTGCCAAGCATAGATTAGGCACCTTGGTGCACTTCTGTGATCCCAGCACATGGGAAGCTGAAGCAAGTAGATCACAAATTAAAGGTCAACTTAAATTACACAACAAATGACGAATTAGCCTAAAGTACAGAGGTAGTTTTCATTAAAATGAACAGGTAAGGAACTCGGGATGTGGCTGTGTTAGTGAGTCACTTGCCTAGCATTCAACCACCACCTTCCATTAGATAAATGAGTATGGTAATGCATTCCTGTAATCCCCAACCCCTTAATGTGTGGGGTTTTATGTGCACTTTAAACATTAATAAGTTTCTTTTATGAATGTGAAATCCAATCATTTGGAGCATATATGCTTAGAATTGAGATGCCATCTTGGTAGATTTCTCCTATGATAAGTATGAAGAGTTTTCCCCACCTCTTTGGATTAATTCTGGTTGTAGGTCTATTTTATTAGATATTAGAAGGACTACTCCAGCTTGCTTCTTGCATCCCCTTGCTTGGGAAACAATTCTCCATCCCTTTACTCTGAGGTAATCGCTATCTTTGTTGCTGAGGTGTGTTTCTTGTATGCAGCAGAATGATAAATCCTATTTTCATATCCATTAGGTCAGCCTGTATCTTTTTATTGGGAAACTAAGACCATTGATATTAAGAGAGATTTATGACCAATGGTTGTTAATTTCTGTTATTTTGATGTTAATGGTGGTAGTGTGTATTTATGTATCTCTATTTGTGTGTGTGTGTGTGTTTGTGTGCATGTGTGTACAGGCACTCACACACATGTGTGAATGTGTATGTGTGTGTATTTCTGGATTATTTTTTTATTATATTTTCACTGGTATGAAATTATTTTCTATGTTTTCTTTTATGTAGTTAACCTCCTTGATAGGTATTTTTCTTCAAATATTTTCTGTAGGCTTGGATTAATAGATAGATATTGTTTAAATTTGGTTTTGTCTTGAAATATCTTGTTTTCTCCATCTATGGTGCTTGAGAGTTTTACTGGGTACTGTAGTTAGGATTGGCATCTGTGGTTTTTGAGAGTCCATAAGACATCTTTCCAGGCCCTTGTAGCCTAGAGTCCCAGTTGAGAAATCAGGTGTTATTCTAAGAGATCTGCCTTTGTATGTTACTTGACAATTTTTCCCTTGCAGATTTTAATATTCTTTCTTTGTTCTGTAGACTCTGTGTTTTGATTATTATATGGGTGAAAGATTTTCTTTTCTGGTCTGGTCTAATTGGTGTTCTGTAACTTCTTATACATTTATAGGTATCTCTTTCCTTAGGTTAGGAACTTTTTTTTTTTCTTTGAATTTGTTGAAAATAATTTCTGGTCCTTGGAACTGGGTCTCTTTACCTTCTTTTTTTTTTTTTTTTCTTCAAAATTTTATAGGATATTTTCTTTATTTACATTTCAAATGTGATTCCCCTTTCCCAGTCCTACCCCCAAACCCATATCCCACTCCTCCCCTGCTTCTATGAGGGTGTTCTCCCACCCACACACCAAGCCTCCCCACCCTTAAATTCCCCTAGACTGGGGAATCAAGCCTTCACCCTAGGGCCTCTCCTCCCACTGATGCTTGACAAGACCCTTCACTGCTACATATGCAGATGGAGCCATGGGTTCCTCCATGTGTACTCCTTGGTTGGTGATTTTAGTCCCTGGGAGCACTGAGGGTCTGGTTGATTGATATTATTGTTCTTTCTATGGGGTTGCAAAGCCCTTCAGCTCCTTCAGTCCTTTCTCTAGCTTCTCCATTGGAGTTCCCATTGTGGACCCCCTGTTCAGTTCAGTAGTTGGTTATGAACATCCACCTCTGTATTTACCAGGCTCTGGCAGAGCCTTTCAGGAGACAGCTATATCAGGCTCCTTGACAGGACATGAACTTCTTAGCATCCACAATAGTGTCTGTATTTGGTAACTGTGTATGGGATGAATCCCCAGGTGAGGCAGTCTTTGGATGGGTTTTTCTTCAGTCTCTGCTCCACACTTTGTCTACACATTTGCTCCCATGAGTATAGTATTTTATTCCTCTTTCTAGAAAGGACCGAAGATCCCACACTATGGTCTTCCTTCTTCTTGAACTTCATGTGGTCTGTGAATTGTATCTTTGGTATTCTTAGCATTTGCGCTAATATCCACTTATAAGCAAGTGCATGCCATGTGTGTTCTTTTGTGATTGGGTTACCTCACTCAGGATGATATTTTCTAGTTCTATCCATTTGCCTAAGAATTTCATGAGTTCATTGTTTTTAATAGCTAAGAAGTATTCCATTGTGTAAATGTGCCACATTTTCTGTATCTATTCCTCTTTTGAAGGACATTTGGGTTCTGTCAAGCTTCTGGCTATTATATATAAGGCTGCTATGAAAATATTGGAACATGTGTCCTTGTTATATATTGGAGAATTTTGGAGGTATATGCCCAGGAGTGGTATACCTGGATCCTCAGGTAATACTATGTCCAATTTTCTGAGGGACCTCCTGACTGATTTCTAGAGTGGTTGTATCAGCTTACAATCCCACCAACAATGAAGGAGTGTTCCTCTTTATCCACACTCTCACTAGCATCTGCTGTCACCTGAGTTTTTTATCTTAGCCATTCTGACTAAGATATGAGGTGTGAGGTGGAATCTCAGGATTGTTTTGATTTGTTTCCTTGATAACTAAGGATGTTAAACATTTCTTTAGGTGCTTCTCAGCCATATAGTATTCCTTAGTTGATAATTCTGTTTAGCTCTGTATCCCATTTTAATAGGGTTATTTGATTTTCTCAAGTCTAACTTCTTGAGTTCTTTGAATATATTGGATATTAGGCCTCTATTGGATATAGGATTGGTAAAGATCTTTTCCCAATCTGTTGGTTGCTGTTTTGTCCTATTGTCCTTTGTCATACAGAAGCTTTGCAGTTTTACAACGTTCCATTTGTTGAGTCTTGATCTCAGAGCATACACCATTGGTGTTCTGTTCAGGAAAATTTCCCCTGTGTCCTTTTGCTAGAGGCTTTTCCCCACTTCCTCTTCTATTGGTTTCAATGTATCTGGTTTTATGTGGAGGTCTTTTATCCACTAGGACTTGAGCTTTCTACAAGGAGATAAGAATGGGTTGATTTGTATTCTTCTACATGCTGACCATCAGTTGAACCAGCATCACTTGTTGAAAATGCTGTCTTTTTTTCCCCACTGGTTGGTTTTAGCTCCTTTGTCAAAGATAAGTGACCATAGGTATGTGGGTTATTTCTGGGTCTTCAATTTTATTCCATTGATCTACTTGACTGTCTGTGTACCAATACCATGCTCTGTAATACAGCTTGATGCCAGGGATAGTGATATGCCCCAGAAGTTCTTTTATTATTGAGAATGGTTTTTCTCTCCTGTGTTTTTTGTTATTCCAAATGAATTTGAGAATTGTTCTTTCTAACTCTATGAAGAATTTAGTTGGAATTTTGATGGGGATTACATTGAATCTGATTGCTTTCAGCAAGATGGACATTTTACTATATTAATCCTGCCCATTCATGAGCATGGGACATCTTTCCATCTTCTGAGATCATCTTTGATTTCTTACTTTAGAGACTTGAAGTTTTTGTTGTACAGATCTTTCACTTGCTTGGTTCGAGTCACACCAAGCTATATTATATTATTTGTGACTATTGTGAAGGGGGTTGTTTCCCTAGTTTCTTTCTCTGCTTGTTTATCCTTCGAGTAGAGGAAGGCTACTGATTTGTTTGAGTTAATTTTATATTCAACCACTTTGCTGAAGTTGTTTATCAGGTTTAGGAGTTCCCTGGTGGAATTTTTGGGGTCACTCAAGTATACTATCATATCATCTGGAAACAGTGATATTTTGACTTCTTCCTTTCCAATTTGTATAATTGCTCTAGCTAGAACTTCAAGTACTATATTGAATAGATAGGGAGAGAGTAGTCAGCTTTGTCTAGTTTCTGATTTTAATGGGATTGTTTAAAGTTTCTCTCCATTTAGTTTGATTTTTTTGAGTTAATGTATTTATTTATTTTAAACTCCAAACTTTATTTTCATCCAAGTCCACCCTCCTCCCCACCTCTGTCTCCACCAGGATGTCCCCACCCCCCACCCCACCAGACCTCTAAACTCCCTGGGGCCTCCAGTCTCTTGCGTGTTAGTTGCATCTTCTCTGACTGAACCCAGACCCGGCAATCCTCGGCTGTATATGTGTTGGGGGCCTCATATCAGCTGGTGTATGCTGCCTGGTTGGTGGTCCAGTGTTTGGGAGGTCTCAGCGGTGGTATAGGTTAATTGAGACTGCTGGTCCTCCTACATGGTCACCTTCCTTCTCAGCTTCTTCCAGCTTTTCCCTAATTCAACCACAGGGGTCAACAGTTGCTTTTCATTGGTTGGGTGCAAATATCAGCATCTAACTTCTTCAGTTGCTCATTGGGTCTTTTGGAGGGCAGTCATGATAGGCTCCTTTTTGTGAGCACTCCATAGCCTCAGTAATAGTGTCAGGCCTTGAGACCTCCCCTTGAGTTGAATCCCACTTTGGGCCTGTTGTTGAACCTTCTTTTCTTCAGGATCCTCTCTATTTCCATCCCTGCAGTTCTTTCAGACAGGAACAATTCTGGGTCAGAGTTTTTGACTGTGGGATGGCAACCCCCTTTCCCTTACTTGATTCCCTGTCTTCCTGTTGGAGGGAGGCTCTATAACTTTACTCTCCCTATTTTTGGGCATTTCATCTAAGGTCCTTCACTTTGAGTCATGAGAGTCTCTTACCTCCTAGGTCTCTGGTGCATTCTGGAGCCTCCCTCCCCCCCCCCTCACCCTCACCCCAATCTCCTCCCTCCTGAGCTTGCCTGTTTTCACTCTTTCTGCTGTCACTCGGGGCTTCAGTCCTTTTCCCTTACCCAATACTAGATCAGGTTCCCCTCTCCTTCTGCCCAAACCACTTTCCTTCCCTGATCCCTCCCTCCCTCCACACTTGTGATTGCATTCCTCTCCCTCCCAAGTGGGACTAAGGCATCCTCACTAGGGCCCTTTAGCTTGTCAAACTCCTCAGAGTCTACCTGTCTCTGTGATCCTGTGATTCTGGGATCCTGTGATCCTGAGATCCTGAGTGTGTCAAGGTCCTGGGAGTCAAGCTGCCTCTGGGATCCTGAAATCCTGGTGTGACCAAGCTCCTTGATCTTATGATCCTGATGGTGCTAGAGTGTGTGGGAATTGAGCTTCCTCTGGGTGTTGTGTGACTGGGTGCAGAGCTAGTGCCCAAGGTCAGCTCAGGGTACCAGCTCAGACCAGAAGGATGATTCTTTACCTTCTTGTGTTACTATTACTCTTATGTTAGGTCTTTTCATAATATCCCAGATTTCCTGGATGTTTCATGTCAGGAATTATTTAGATTTAACATTTTCTTTGACTGATCTTCTGTGTCTTCTATTGTGTCTTCTCCTCCTGAGATTCTCTCTTCCATCTCTTGTATTTTGTTGGTGATGCATGTTGACTGTTCTCTTTCCTTCGTTTTCCATCTCTAGGATTCCCTCTGATCGTGTTTTCTTTATTCCTTCTATTTCCATTTTTAGATTTTGAACAGTTATACTGTTCAACAGTTATACTGGCCTTTAGCCATTTGATTATCCCTGGATGTTCCTGGTGTAGCAGGTATCAGGAAGACAAGCCTAATCTGGATGTTCCCTGTGTAGTAGGCCTCTGATAGGCAGCCTAGAACTGGATGTTCTTGGTATAGCAAACTTGACTGTCCCTTGTTCAGCAGACCTAATGGAGGCCAGCAGAGCAGTGGCCAGACAATGGTGCTCCAGAGATAGGTCATAGCTATCTCAGAGAAGCTTGGGGAATGAGTAGTGGAATGTGGGTGGAAAGGGATCTAACTTAGTTGCTCTTTGTTTGGCAGGCCAGATGGAAACCTGCACAGCTATATTGGTGCTTTTTATCACAGTGTTTTGCAAGTGCTAGCTCTATGTTGGATCAAACCAGTGTCATTTTAAGGTTTGGGCATATGGCTGAGTGGGCAAAGTGCTTGATAATTTGTTCAAGTGGTTAAATAGTCAATTATACGAATTTAACTTTAGATGCTTAGCACCCATGTAAAACCTTGGCATGGTAGTATGTGCCTGTAATCCCAGAGCTAGGGATGCAGAGGCAGAATCCCTGGAAGCTTGATTGCCAGCTAGCATAGCCAAAAGGATGGGTTCCAGGCTTAGTGGGAGACCCTGCCTCAGAAAACAAGATGGAGGACAGTAGAGGAGGACACTCTGCATCCCTCACTTGCTCACATATGCATGTATACTCACACAAGCATCAACCCCAGTCTCCAATATACATACATAACATTATCTCATTTCCTATCTGACAGTAGCTGACAATGCCTCTGTTGCTGAGGTAGATGGATGAAAAAGAATTGAAGCAGTGAGGTACAGCACAGAACAAGTGGGAGCAAGATGGGCTGGTAATGATTTCACTCTAGTCCGGGATCTGCCCTTAGAGAAACTTGGGAGAGTCATTTATTGTGTTTGGGCTTTAACCTTCTTCTTCTTTGAAAGAGCATGTCAAGGCTAATTTTGTGCCCAAATCTCAATATATAACTAAAAATAGGCATTTGGAAGACATGAGTCTTAGCAGAATGGCACAGAAAGTCAAGTTTAAGAAAATGTAATCCTACAAGGTAGCATTTATCAATGCAGCAAGTGTCTTGATGAGGATCCAGAAGTGTGAGCATAGGCTGCTTGAACCTTCCCTAAAAACAAACCTGGAGAAGTCTCAGAAACCTCAGCAACTCTGGAATGCAACACAGATTCTTTAAAAAACCCTTTGTCCTGAGCATGTATGAATGTAAGTATCTGCTTCAGGATCTTGCCACCATGCCTTCCTCACTATGCCAAAATATATTCTCAAATGATAAGTCCAACAAACTTTCATCCCTAAATTGTTTTTGTCAGCTATTTTCTTTAAGCACCAAGACAAATAAGTAATGCAGGTGGGATCCAGATGATGATGATAGTGATGATAATGATGATGATGGTGATGATGGAAGGGGTGATGATGATGAAAAGATGATGATGGTTGTATGGTCATAGTGATATAACTCAGGGTTTATTCAACAGGAAAGTACATAACTATGTATCTGTATGCTAAGTCTAAAGTATCATAATGTGTAAAGAAAACTGAGTAGTGTGTCTTAATACCAGATACAACAGCTATGATGAAACAGTAATTATTCTGGTTAAATCGTGGGCTTCCCTGTCTTATCTATAAGATGACAACGAAGTGTTTAATATATCTATGTAATAATGTGGTTAATGCTCACACAGGAATATAATACTGAATAAATGTAGACAAACAACACAATAAGTTTTGGAACTTTCAAAAAAGAATATGAGAGAAAGTGTCATGTTATTTCAAGATAGAAAACACACACACACACACACACACACACACACACACACACACACACGGAATCCATATATAAACCCTGGCTTCTGCTCATTTCCCCGCTGTTTCTCACCCAACAGAAGCACCCACTCACCTGAATTTTTCCCTCCCAATAAATGTCTTGTGTGAGGTTTATTGTCAGTTGTAACTCTGTAGTATTCCTTGGCTCCTGATTACAGGTAACTCCTGGAGCACAATTATAACACTTTCCCTAGACAGGCCTTTCCCCCATCAGAGCAATAACACTTTATATTATGTAACCAAGGATGACCTTGAACTTTTGAACTTCTGATCCTCTTCCTCTATCTCCTATGTCCTGATTTTAGGACTGGTTTATACACAAGGACTGGTTTAAGATCCTGGTGATTAAGCCTGGAAGTCTTGTAGCTCTGAGAGGAAAAGCATCATGGTAGTTGGGAGTCAAGGAATACAAGAGTCATACTGCACAACAAACCTCACACAAGAATTTCACTGGGATTTTAAGTCCTGAGCTTGTGGTTTTGTTTGTTTGTTTGTACTTTGTCGATAGGGGCAGGAGGTTTGGCTATTTACGGCAGTTAGAGTGTTCTATGAGTGTAACCGGATGGTTGGAGAATCTCAAGGACAGGGCTTGGCCACTCACACTCCTTGAGGGGTTTACTGAACCCAAGATTTCATTCCTGCTGGATGGGCAAGTACTCTATCAACACAGCTGAATTGCCTTCCCAAAACTCTTGCATTCATACAGTTAATCAAGAGTATCTCAATGGAAAAGTATCCTCAGCCATTTCTATGATTTTGCAGCCTGTTGCTGCTTTGAATCAGATGTACTCATCTAAGGGTTTGCATGTGTGGAGTTGCTTTCATTTAAGCAGCAGACTCTGCTGACAGCCTTTCCAAAGAGTAGATGGTGGTAAATTGAGGGAAAGGTATTTTTCAACTTCAGTGTTTCACTAACCTTTACTGATCCTGACACTAGGCTGTCAGAGTCAGACATCCTCCAATCAATAACTATCACTCAAAGTACAAGAGCCCCTAAGTAGTATGCACAGCACCATGCTGAAGACTGGCACCCAAGCTCAGGGTGAGTGTCCCCAGACTTTCAGAAATCAATTGTCAAGACTGCTTCTGGCAGGTGTGGGATATCAACCACTTGGCCTCCAGGGAGGAGCAGCTGCCCCCAGATTCTATCTTCCCTCTGCCCTCAGTGATCTTACAGCATCTTAGCCCTCATTCTTTCTCTGTCAATAATGCCCCTGCCTCTGGTGGCTGAAGAAAAGGAAAGGATTTTTTTCTATGAATGCTATCAGGCTTAGAATTCCTGAAAGATTTGAAGTTTTGAAAACCTATGTCAAGGGGCTACATCTCTGCTCTGTGAGGGCTTCTGTAGATGGGAAAAAGCTGGTTTTATACTTTTAGATCTTTTTAAAAATTTTTCTTTAAAATCTCCTTCCCAGTTTGTCTGGCTGAGTAGACCAAACACATGAACAATGAAATACAGAGGTTGTCTGAAGCCCTCCAAATGGTAGGGGAGCCAACCACTTCAGACTCCTGGTTAGAAAAGCCTCATCTGAGTCCTGAAGAGTCAGTGGTGGTGTCTATGTCTCTAAGCAATAGGATGTTTTGAGTTGAAGATAACTTTATGGAAACTCTATTCTTCTAGAATAGAAGGAATGCAAATCAGGCAAAGTCTGGAGACCCTGAAGCCTACATCTCCAGCTGGCCTTCATTCTAATGAAAATATTTCTGAGATGAATTACATCCTTTCTTAGCTTCTTAAGCTGAGACTTATAAATGCATTATGCTTGAGACAAAGTAATCTTTTATGGATGCCTGCAATGGATAATATTGATTGCCAGATAGCAGGATCTAGAATCAACTAGGAGACAGGCCCTCTGGGTGTGTCTTCAGGGGAGATTCTTCATTGGGTTGATTGACATGGAAGGACCCACCATAAATGAGCAACACTGAAAGCTAGGGAACTAGACTGAAGAAAATATAGAAAGTGAGCTGAGCACAGCATCCGTCTCTCTGCTGGCTGAATGTAGGTGCAGTGTAACTACATGCCGCAGGCTCCTTCTGCCACTAACTACCCTCCATAATAGACTGCATCCCCAAATTGTGAAACAAAACTCCCCTTGCTGCTTTAAGTTGCCTTTATCAGGTATTTGGTCATAGTAATGAGAACCATAACTAATTGAACAAGGTGACTGTTCACACACTTACATGTTCAGCACCTGTGCCCTAGCCAGGTTCTACCACTCACTCAATAAGACAATTAAAAGAGGCAAATTAATTGTGGAAGGCATAAAAAGAAGATCCCTTTAAATGTGGCCATACAGGGAAGAGATTCATTGTCAGGTGTTCCGCGCACCTCCCAAATCCCTTTTCACCCACGCATAAGGACAGGAGGCAATAATCGGGTATACTGCAAACGAGGATTTACTTCTTGTCACGGTAAAGCGGAAAGACGGAAAAAGACGGAAGCGGCCTAGCTTAAATACACCCTAGAGTAACATATTCACTTCTGATTGGCTGTTCGCTCACCACCCAATATTACGCCTCGGGATTGGCCAGTGACTTGGCGGTCTTTCTGCCTTAGCAGCTGCGCAGATAATTGTTTACTTCTGGAGAAGACACGAGGCCAGTGCCATCTTGGGATGGTAGATTATACCACTGTTAACAGCGGCTTCCTACATCTCTCCCTGTTTAAATTATTAAAATGAAACAGCCTTTCGCCCATTAAGCGCAGCACCAAATCAGTGAGGGAAAGCAGAGGCCTGATCCCCTGTGCAAAATGAGATATTGTAATGGGTTTAATTCCCATACCCAATCTAGATGCCTTTTGACGGGGAAAGGGAGCCTCTACCCTGGGGCGCCACCAGGGGAGGTTTCTTGGCATCAAACCTTTGTGCAATCAGGCATACTTTCGGGAAATCTAGCCACACTCGTGGAACATTCCCTGTCGAGTACCCACTCGCAAACACGTCTAACTGTTCAGGTACCAGTTATTCAGGCAAGGGCTGGCTGGACTTAGACCTCTCATCGTCCCAGTGCAATGGGCTGAACCCTTGGGGTGCATCGACTGAGGGTCTCAGTCAATCGGCTACTTTCTCAGCCTAGATAGTCAAATTTCAGGGAGAGATGCTTGCTCCAAGGCTGCGAGTGCTTGGGCTTAAAGCCTTGTCACATTTTTGCTGGGCTCTGAGCTTACAGACCAACCCTCCATGAACACAAATCCACATCATAGGGCTGTATCAAAACAGGCCTACCTTCCCTTTTAGAAAGAAAGAAAGAAAAGGCAGAAGAAATTCAAGAAGTAAAATCTCCACGGGAAACAGGTTCCACTCGTGTTCCAACAAGGCTCAAAATCCGGATCTGCAATTGGTGTTTCACCTGGTCCAGCTTCCCATTCCACTTCCCTTTTAAATAAGCAGAAAGATCATGGGTTTGAGTAAATGTATCATTCACAAATCTCAGAGGTGTAATACCTGGATGTGGGGTCTCTGACACACAGCTCATTTGAACCACCTCCGTGAGCTGCTTTACATGGGCTTGGAGCGAATCAACTCTCTGATTGACCAACAGGATGCCTGCAACGCATCCACTTTCTGTGGGAGGGTCAAAGCCTCAGAGGTCTTTTCTGAAATTTGATTAACAACAGTAGCTGCTGTAACTTGATTGACCATGTCTGAGTCAGCTGTCACAGCTGTAGTTGTAGAGATGGTAATAGCAGCGATAAGGGATGCAGTTATATCAACATCTCTCTTTTGTCGGAATAAAATCAAGGTCCCAGAAGTCTGAACGGGGATAGGGATCGGAGTGGTAAACTGGCTATTAGGCCTGCTTATAGAAAAAGCAGACCAGCACTGGGACATAAAGCGAGTTACATTGGTACAAGTTAGCAGAAGCAACGCCTTTTAAGAAGGCAGGGGCATAGGTTTTAGAGAAGCAGATAGGATAGCCATCTAAATTCACTATATATACTAGGAACCCGATTTAGGAGAGTCCAAATGGGAACTGAGAGCGTCTGCAGATGAATCCTTCAGGGGTCTTTTTCAGGAACTGCGAGTCGCTGCGTCAGTCTCTCTGGCAGCCAAAATGGATTGTCTTCTTCCTGTGGAAAAACACAAACCGCTCCCCGGGATCTTATTAAAATAGGATCCGGGCCTTTCCATTGACCAGTCAAAACATCTTTCCATTTTATCATTTCTTTTGGCCTAGTTGGTTCCAGGCAATGGCGATCAGCCACTGTATTGCCCTGACTGTCCAAATTCAGAAAGTTGAGAGTAAAAAGTGCCAGAGAAACAGTAGCTCGTGGCACCATGGGCAGAGCTTCCTCAACTTCTCCTTTTTGTTTTATCAAATAAGTTTTAAGGGTACGATAAGCACGCTCAATGATGCTCTGTCCCTGAGGGTTATAAGGAAGACCCGTCAGGTGTGTCACCTCCATATGGCGACAAAATTGTTGAAATTTTTGAGAAGTGTAGGCTGGCCCATTGTCAGTTTTAAGGATTTTAGGCTTTCCTCAGGCACTCCAGGCCTCGAGGCAATGTTGAATCACATGGGCTGCCTTTTCTCCAGTCAATGGAGAGGCGAACATAACTCCAGAACAGGTATCAATAGAGACATGCAAATATTGTAATTTACCAAAGGATGGGATGTGAGTAACATCCATTTGCCAGATTTGTAATGGCCTAATTCCCCGAGGGTTAATTCCTGTATGGGGAACAGGTAGGAATTGACAGCAGTTTTGGCATTGAGTCATGATATCTCTGGCCTCCCTTCTAGAGATGTTAAATCGACATCTTAGTGTCTCAGCTGTCACATGAAACCTTTTGTGAAAGGCTTTAGCCAAATCTAATTTTGGCGAAAGGGCAATTGCAATCAACCTTGTGGCTCGATCTGCCAGGTCATTTCCACGGGACATAGGTCCCGGTAAGCATGAGTGAGCCCTAATATGAGTTATAAAGACAGGGAATCTACGCTTAGCCAGGGTAAGCTGAATCTTTTGAAAAACTTCTACAAGTCTGCTAGATGTCTTAATTAACCCAGCGACTTCTAATGCTTTTACTGCATTAACCACATAGAAGGAATCTGAAACAATATTTAAGGGACCTGGAAAGATTTCCAGAACCTCTGACACCACTAAGCATTCCACAATTTGAGGTGAGGTTTCATGATATTGTTTGGATGTAACCTTATCATTAACCACATAGGCACTCACTCCTGTTTTGACCCATCTGTATAAACTACCATTCCATCTGGAGCGGATCCTGAGACACAATATGTGGAAATATGATAGCTTGAGTTAAGGCAAATTGTAAGATGGGATGCTTAGGATAATGATTATCTATTTGACCATTGAAGGAAGTAACTAGCACTGCCCACACATCAGAGGTCGCCGTTAATATTTGGACTTGATGGGCAGTATAAGGCACTATCAAAACCTTAGGCTCTCTTCCAAAATGAGCAACGGCTGCTTTTAGTCCATGAAGGGCAAGTTGAGCAACTGCATCTGGATATCTTTCAATGATCTTTGCGGGAGAAGCATTGGGATGAACCCACAACAAGGGCCCCTCCTGCCATAATACAGCAGTTGGTAAGTGTCTAGTTTTAAAAACACATAAGTCAAAGGTTTTGGTTTTATCTATGCATTTCAGCTGTGCATCTTGTAAAGTGTTTTCTACTACTTGCAGAGCATGGCTCGCAGCTGGTGTTAAGGCCCTCGGTGAGGAAATATGAGCATCCCCTTCTAAAATATCAAATAAAGGTTTCAGCTCGGCCGAGGGAATTTTTAAAAACGGTCTTAACCAATTTATATCACCTAATAATTTCTGAAAATCATTCAAAGTATGTAAATGGTCTCTACGAATCTCCAATTTCTGAGGAATTATCTTTTCTGGATAGATAACTGTCCCTAAAAAGGAACCAATTTCTGAAAATTGAACTTTCTCAGTAGCAACATGTAGACCCCACTGTTCCAAAGTTTTTAATAATAAGGGGTATGAGGTCTGTAAAGTACTTAAATCCTTATGACACATAATAATGTCATCTGTGTAATGGGCCAGCAACAGCGAAGGAAATTGTTTCTTAATTGGCTCGAGGGCCATTTGTACATACAGCTGACATATAGTAGGGCTGTTGGCCATGCCCTGAGGCAGAACTTTCCACTGATATCTCTTATCAGGTTCAAAACGATTAATAGTAAGTAGTGTAAATGCAAATCTTGGTCTATCTTGTGGACATAAAGGAATAGAGAAAAAACAATCTTTAATATCTATAATTATAATTCTCCACTGCTTAGGCAAGGCGGAGAGTAAAGGCAAGCCTCCTTGCACAGAGCCAAATAGTCGCATCTGTGCATTGATGGCTCTTAAATCATGTAAAAGTCTCCACTTTCCGGATTTCTTTTTAATAACAAATATGGGTGTATTCCAGGGAGAGGTAGAAGGTTCTAAATGACCGAGCTGCACTTGTTCTTTAATTAGTTTTGTAGCAGCTTCCAATTTTTCAGAGGATAGGAGCCACTGAGGAACCCACACAGCCTCCTCTGTGAGCCAGGGTATGGGCATAGAACCCTCAGTTGCAACTAGGAAAAACCCAGGCCTTGTCTTCCTGCGTTTGATTCTTGTGAGACAGGATCTAACCTTCCTTGTTTGTTCCTGCCGAGACCCTTCCCTTCTTTAAATCCCATGCTCTTCATAATGTTTACAGCTTGTGGGGAGTATTCACTAGTCAGAACTAGCCCTAGGCCCTGTAAAATGTCCCTTCCCCAGAGATTGACAGGGAGAGGAAGCACATAAGGTATAAAACTTCCTGTTTGACCCTCTGGTGCCTGCCATGTCAACGAGCGAGAACTGACTGTGGGACTGGCCTCATATCCCAATCCTTGTAGGGAGTGGGACGATCTCTTTACAGGCCATGCCTTAGGCCACCAATTAGAGGAAATAATACTTTTATCCGCTCCTGCATCCAGAATTCCAGTAAATTTCTTCCCCTCTATTGCTAACTGTAAGGTGGGTCTAGTTTTAAAATTAACCACCAGATGAGCGAAGTCAGTTCCTGAGGAACCAAGCCCTTGAGCACCTCTAAGCTTCTCAGTGGATGGAAAACAATCATGTAAGCTTGGAAGGACAACCAATTAAGCAATCCTGTCCCCAGGGGAGATGGAGAATACGCCTTGTGGGCTAGAAGAGAGAACTTGAAGTTCTCCGGTATAATCCTGATCTATTACGCCAGGGTGTACCACGAGCCCTTTTAAGGTAAGAGAGGAGCGGCCTAAAATAATGCCGACACTTCTCTCTGGCAGGGGGCCTCTATAATCAACTGGGATCGGCTGCACCTCCATGTGTGGCATTAATAAGACTCGGGAGGTGGAGTGGAGGTCCACTCCTGCGGAACCCTTCGTGGCTCTGCAGCGAAAAGAGTCCCCTGAGTGTTCCGCAGTGTCCCATATCTTTTGAGGCCCTGGGATCTTGGGCCCTCATATCCGTTTTTTGAAAAATTTTCTTCCTTAATGGCTGAGAGATTTGGAGGGAGGATCTGACCTTTTATATCCCTAACAGAGGGCAATCCCGAGTCAGATGATAACCCTTTCCACACCTAGTGCACAGCTTTGATGGTATTTGATTATTTGGGCACTCTTTTTTCATATGTCCAGCCTTCCCACAGGCATAGCATCAGGCCATATGTTTTGAAGGAAATTTTCCACGATTCTGACCCTTAAGCAGCACTGCCACCATTTCTAAGTTCGCCGCTGCGAGTCCAGCATTAGTAAGGGGACCCCCCAAGCCACGGCAGACCCTTAACCAATCTTGTAGCCCCTTAGCTCTCCGAGGAGCAATGGCTGCATGGCATTCAGCTGTGGCATTTTCAAAGATCATCTGTTCTATCAGTGGCATCGCCTGCTCTGGTTCCCCAAAGATTCTACCAGCTGCCTCGGTCATTCGAGCCGCAAAGTCAGAGAAAGACTCATTAGCTGTCTGAATTATCTTGGACAAATAAAGGTTACTGCCTTCCTTCCTAGGGAGGGACTTCCACGCCTTTACTGCAGCTGATGCTATCTGTGCGTAGACCTGCCAAGGATGAGCGGTCTGGTCATTCTCGTGTACGCCAACTCCCACCAGCATGTCAAAAGTCCATAATTGTTGTCCCTCAGTATTTGCATTAATCCTAGCTTGTGCTTGCAATGCCTCATGCCACAAGGCCTTCCACTCTAGGTATTGGCCCATATTGTTAAGTACCACCTTCACTGTGTCCTGCCAGTCTCCTGGCATCATAGCAGCTGTATCTAACCTCTCCACTTGGGCTACAGTAAAATTAGCTCCAATTCCATATGCACGCACTGCCTCCGCTAATTCTTTGACCTGTCTATAGTCTATGGGGGCATGAACGCGGGTGCCTTCTGCTGCTTCAAAGACCGGAAATGCAAGCTGTAGCTACCTCCGATCTCCTGGGCTGAGAAATGAATTAGGGTCGCTGCCCGAGGCATAGGCTGGAGGCGAGGGTGGGGCTGAGGAATTCAAAGTCTTTCTTAGTCTTATCTCAGAACCACTATCCTTTGTATAGGCAGCTGTTTCCTGCCCCAGGCTCTCTTCCTCTCCTTGCGTTAGGTCTTCCTCGGAGCTGCTCAGGTTTATGGAAGCAGGCTCCTTAATTGGGTGTGGGGGCTCCCGTTTCTCTTCACCAGCCGGTGAAGGTTTCTTAGCTTTAATAGGCCCTGCAGTGGCCTCTATTCCTCCTGAATATTCTTTCCTATAACCAAGCTCTCTGGCCTGTCTCTCTTGTCCAGACTTCCTTGTCTGTTTCTCTTTTCCAAACCCTATGGCTGGGTGCCGGCTGCCACATCCTGGTTCTGATAGCTTGGAGCAGACCTTTTTTGAAACCTCTCGGCTTGCCCTACTAGCTGTGCTTCGGGCTGGATCCTCACAACAAAAATAGACTAAAAGCGAAAACCACTCGAGCAAGAGGCCAGCTGCTGCAGCAGCGGCAGTGAATGAAAATTCGGTCACAACGAAGGTTTCCACCCCAAGCATACCTTCCAGTGATGTACCTCGACTTCCACAATTTTTAACCCATCCTAAAACTTGGGTGGTCTCCGCAGCGCCTTGAAAGTCCCGGGTTCTCGACGCCAGATGTTCCGCGCACCTCCCAAATCCCTTTTCACCCGCGAATAAGGACAGGAGGCAATAATCGGGTATACTGCAAACGAGGATTTACTTCTTGTCACGGTAAAGCGGAAAGACGGAAAAAGCCGGAAGTGGCCTAGCTTAAATACACCCTAGAGTGACGTATTCACTTCTGATTGGCTGTTCACTCACCACCCAATATTACGCCTTGGGATTGGCCAGTGACTTGGCGGTCTTTCTGCCTTAGCAGCTGCGCAGATAATTGTTTACTTCTGGAGAAGACACGAGGCCAGCGCCATCTTGGAATGGTAGATTATACCACTGTTAACAGCGGCTTTCTACAGTCAGGGACCTGAAGTAAGGTTAAAGCTTACGAAGATGCCCAAAGATATGTGCATCCAAGCAGTGCCAGTCACGGTATGGTCTTGCCTTCCATTGACCTACCATTGTCTGAGCTTTAGTTTCACCCTCCATGGTGGACTCACAATGTTGTACAGGACAATCCTTTGAACCAAAGTGTTGCCATATTTAAGAGTTTGGAATAACCTTGTTTGCCAAAAGTCATCCCAGCTGGCTTTCTGGTTGATGTTTACACTAGGATGGAAAGGGTAGAGAGAGTCATGAGACCCTCACTTGAGGATCCATCCAACTGTCTATCCAATTGTAGGCAATTCTTCCTTAAATGCATCCAGGAAGGGTTAAAGAATGTAGGTGAGGAAGGATTGTGTGTAGGGTGGAGACACTCCATCTACACAGCCATGGGAAGTCATCACTCACACTGGTTACAGATCTTCAAGTGTGGATAATTAAGCTTACTACAGTCCTGCCTTTCACCACTCACCTGTGCTCTGTAAGTAAGCCTGATAAACTCTTTAGTTCCACAAAGTGAACATTGGTACACTTATTTTCTGTTGGCTCTTACCTCTGTCCACATGCAACAGTAGTATTACGAATGTAAGCAGCCAAGCTTTCCCTTTAAAATGGTACTGGAGAATCAAACTCAGGTCCTCATGCTCAAACAGCACACGCTCTTCTCCACTAACTCGTCTACTATGAATGTTCTTCATTGAATTATTTGAGTGGTTTCAGTTAATCACATTTACAATTAAGAAAATAAAATAAAAATTAAAGTAGGTACGTGAAATGTCTAGGATGTAGGATTCAGGGGGCACTACTAAGATTCATTGATTGCAGTTTAAAAAAAAAAGAAAGAAAAATTTGTGGGAGGTGTTAGTAGTGCCACAGATATACAAGGGCATGATGGGAACACTGAAGAAAAATTAGGCCCGTGGGGCAGTGTTGGGGTCTCTTCTGAAGAAGGGGGCTTCAAAGCAACAGTCTATAAACAGCAAGGCTCTCTGATGTCACAGAAGGCTTTAGGGAAGGTGCAGGGAAGGAGATATGTAGCCACACGTGGCCCTTTGATGTGTCCAAGGTAGAAAGCCTAGATATCTGCTAGCTAGTGATTCACAGGCAGTGTCCTCAGTAGGGTGCCTGTCAGTATCTTAGAGACGGGCAACCTGAGCAGCAGCTTGGATTTTAACAGGTATAAAATACTAAACTTTATCGGGTTTCTAAATCTTAAGTATACAGTTAACTAAACATCTAAAGAATCACATGCTGCACAATGACTACACTAGTCCAGAGTACAACTTTGAGCTTATTCACCATCAATTATTTATGCAAAAAACTCTTTACAAGACACACACCCTTACTCACCCTGCCTGGTCCCGGCTTCATGCTTGGATCATGTGGTATGAACTCCTTGTGTGTGGGTGAGTGTACATACCCATGCTTGAACATGTGGAGGCCCAAATTGGATGTCTGGTAGTTTCTTTAATCTCTTCTCCTCTTTTTTTTTTTTTTTTTTTTTTTTTTTTTTTTTTTTTTTGAGAAAGTCTTCAACTAAGCATGCAGCTCACCAACTCAACCAGACTGGCTAACTGGGCAAGAAGCTGAGATTCTCTTATCTCTGTCTCTCCAACACTAGGCACATACTTATCCCTAAGTATCTAGCTTTTTATGTGGATTTGAACTTATGTGCTTGATGAGTACTCAGCAACAACCACCCCAGCCCATTTTAGTTCATCAATAAACAGCTGTATGGGCAAAAATGTAAGATTCTCTTATATCCACCTTTCAACCTGTTTATACAGATCAAGCTTTCAGACTGTTTGTTTGTTTGTTTGTCTTGTTTTGCTTTGTTGGTTTGCTTGTGTGTGTGTGTGTGTGTGTGTGTGTGTGTGTGTGTAATGAAGATTTGAACTCATGTGCTAATACTTACATTTTTCCCACCAAGCAACTACCCCAGTCTGTATGATTCCTTGGTACAAATAGAGCACACTATATCCATCTGTCTTGTGTTTGTTTGTTTGCTTGCTTGTTTTTGTTGTTGTTGTTCTAATCTATGGAGATTAGGATAAATTGTAGTGTTTGATGTTATTTAAGGAACTAGTCTTTGCTTACTTCTTAGGAGACACATTAACTCTGTATTTCAGGATACATAATTTCAGAATGAGTTGTCCTGTACTGGCTGGTTTTGTGTCATCATGATGCAAGCTACAGTCATCATAGAAAACGGAAATATTTTCTCAGCTATAAAGCATTTTCTCCATTAGTTATCAGTGAGAGAGGGCCCAGCACATTTTAAGTGGTGCCATCCCTGTGCTGGTGGTCCTGTGTTCTGTAAGAAATCAGTCTGAGCAAGCCATGAGAAGCAAGCTAGTAAGAAGCACTTCCCCATGTTTTCCACTTCAGCTCCTGCCTCTGGAATCCTGCTCTGTTTGAATTCCTATCCTGACTTCGACTTCCTTCCTTGATCAATAGCAATCCAATATTGGAAGTTTTAGCCAAATAAACCCTTTCCTATCCAACTTGATTTTTGCTCATGGTCTTTTTTATTAAAGTAATAGAAACTGTAACTAAGAAAGGTTCCTACAGAATCTCTGCCTAGGATCACTGATTCAAGAGTGGGACAATAAAAAGACATGCCACTAACTCAATGTATTTAGATTCCTTTAACAGAAATTAAGAGTGTGTGCATCTCTTGTTGTTTTTTAAACCAATGTTTACCAATAGTTCAGAATAACAAAAGTGTGGAAAAGTATGCTAAGGCAAATTAAAATTCAAATTTTAAATTCATATATATATATATACATATATGTATATGTATATATATATATATATGTATATATATATATATATACATATATATATATATATGCAATTAGCTGTTAGATTTTATATAAAGCTCTCCAGGAAAAAAAGAAGTCAAACTTGTACTAATTGTAGAAGGAGGGAGGGTGTAGATAGATGATTGATAGATAATTCATAAATATATAGATCATAAGTAGGGCGATAGTATATGGTAGACAGATGAATGATAAGCTCTTGCAAAGAGAAATCCCTTCCTACTATGTTGGGCATTGAATTCTGGTTATCACAGTTTGCTGAGCCATCTCTACCTGACCAAAAAAGTCATTTAATATTATTTTTTTTTGAGAAAAGATAAGTCAAAATGGCTAATTACTAACAACCAAAACAACTTTGCTTAGTTTGTGTTTGTTTTTTCTGTTGTTGTTTTTTGTTTTGCTTTGTTTTTTGTGCTTTTTTTGTTTTGTTTGTTTGTTTGGTTCCCTTAAACTCATTATTCTTTTCTCCTCTGTCCCCTTGAGTCCTAAACAGCAGCTTTTCAATACTTCAAGTATATTTTCTTTACTTATACATAAAATTGTTGTTTGATGAGAGAAACCATTGTGTAATGCTTTCTTAGAGAAAAATAAGAGGTCTCTGATTTTATCAATATTATTTAACTTATACTTTCATATAATTGCTGTGTCAAAAATGAAATACTTGGGCTGGGGAGATGACTCAGTTACTAAAATGTTTACCCTGTTAGGTCCCGAACTTCATCCCCCAGACTCATAAAATGCTAGGTGTGGTGGCATACCCTTGTATTCTCAGCAATGGGGAGGATAGAGGAACTCACTTTCCAGCCAGTTTAGCTAAATAGTCATTTCTAGGCCAGTGAGAGAATCTGTCTCAAGAGAAGCGGAAGATTGATATGTGAGGAACACACAGACACAGTCAGTCTCTCTCTCTCTCTCTCTCTCTCTCTCTCTCTCTCTCTCTCTCTCTCTCTCTCTCCCACGCACACACAGACCCTACCTAGTAAACATTCCATTCTTACATTGCATAAAATTATTCCTTGACCATCTGTGTTCTCAACACCTACTTGCATAAAGTACAACCTGGATCTTGTACCATAAAAGAAACAGAACCCCCGACACACTTTTTAAAATCAGAAATTATCAAAATGGCATTTGGTATGAGTATGTTGTAAACGATTGAGTAGGAAGCAGGGAGAATGCATTGTAACCATGTGAAAAATAAAACACCTAGGCTTACAGAATTATTGATGGATGGATGGCTAGATGATTGATTGATTGATAGATAGATGATTGACAGATAGATAGATATATAGACAGACGTGATGTTTTCTTTCTTTTTAAAAAGAATTTATCTTTGATGGTGTGTGTGTGTGTGTGTGTGTGTGTGTGTGTGTGTGTGTACGTGTACATGTACTTGCCTGGCTGTATGTGCAGGTACCCATGGACCACAAGAGGACATGAGTTCTTGCAACTATAGTTTTAGTGGTTGTGACATACTGGGCATAAGAGTTGGGAGCTAGAGTTGAGTTCTCTGGAAGAGCAGCAAGTGCTTTTCATCTCTCCAGTCTCTGGGACTAGTTTTCAGACATTACCATAATCACAGGAAAGTGGGAAGGCGGTCTCCCTCTCCCACAAATTACACAGCTGACTTTCATGCATCTGGGAAAACTGAAGTGGTCAGCACATTTGGAGTGCAATGGAAGTCTTATCCTAAAAAAACTACCTTCTTTATCATTATCTCTCTTGCCATGAAAGTACATCTATGATTTTGATAGCATGGCTACTATATCTAAATGCATACCAATCCTTCACAGATAACATGAAAAATGTTCACTCCTTAGTAATTTGTTCTCATGTTCCCTTTCAATCTTCTTTATTTTCCTTGAAAGAATAAATATTTCTGGCTTTATAATTTAGCCTTTTTCCAAGAGAGGCTAAAATGTGTTGGATTCCTCCTAGCCCACAGGCTATTGAAGGAATCTATACTTATATGACTTTGTCTTTGGTCTTGCCTATTGCCACAATTCCTTAGATACTAACGTGTGCAAGCTCTCCCTTATCACAGTAGTCCACTTATATTTGCACTCTAATTCTCTCTCCATTGCTCACTCGTCTATATGAAGTCACATTGTACTGGTCTTTTTATGAGAAATGGTCCCCATAGGCTCACATATTTGAATACATATACTGAGGTTGGTGGTGCTATTTGGGGAGGTTATGAACCTTTATAAGGTGAAGTCTTTCTGAAAAAAAGTATGTCACTAAGGGAAGATTTAAGATCCTATAGCCTGTCCCTACTTGTATTTCTCTGTCTGCTTCCTGTGTGTGGATAGAATTCAATTTCTCTGCTTCTTGCTTTCACCACATCTGCCATTTTACCTGGTTCCATGCCTCTGGTACAGGGATGACAGCAGGTTCCAACTCTGAGTGCTTAGTGGTATAGAAGAAAACAAGGAGAGTCTCTTAGTTTCATTTCTGTTGCTATGATAAAATGCCCTGACAGAAGGCCACTTAGGACTTAATTTAGCATATTATCCCAAGTTATAGTTCATAATTGCCAAGAAGGCATGGCAACAGGAGCTTCAAGCAGAAGAGCAGAAGTGAATCTAAGCTTGCCTAGTGCCCAGCTAGCTTTATCTACTTTTTAAAAACTGGATATTTTATTTATTTACATTTCAAATGTTATTCTTTTTCCTGGATTCCCCTCTGCAGACCTCCTATTCCATCCTCCCCTAACTTGTTCTATGAGGTTGCTCCCCCATCCAGTCACCCATTCCTGCCTCACCACCCTGGCATTCCTTTATACTGGGGCATCAAGCTTTCACAGGACCAAGGTTCTCCTCTGCTGTTGAAGCCAGATAAAGCTCCTTCAGCTCCTTCAGTCCTTCCCCTAACTCCTCCATTGGGGTCTCTGTGCTCAGTACAATGGTTGGTTGTGAGCATCCGCATCTGTATTGGTCAGGATCTGACAGAGCCTCTCAGGAGACAGCTGTATCAGGCTCCTGTTGGCAAGCACTTCTTGGCATCAATAATAGTGTCTGGGTTTGCTTTTCTGCATGAGGGATGGATCCCCAGGTGGGGCAGTCTCTGGATGGCCTTTCCTTCAGACTTTGCTTCACTCGTTGTCCCTGTATTTCCTTTAGACAGGAGCAATTCAAGGTTAAAATTTTGGACATGGGTGGGTGGCCCCATCCCTCAACCGTGTGGGGCATACCTAACCTCTGGATATGATCTTGATGGGTTCTTCTTTCCCTTTTGGGGGTATTTCAGCTAATGTCATCCCTGTGGGGTCCTGGGAGGCTCTTGCTTTCCTGGCATCTGAGACATTCTGGTTGCTACCCTCAGTTCCCTATACCTCATTGCTACACACCTCTGTTCAATTTCCTGACCCTCTGTACATCTCCTCCATCTTCTTCCATACCTGATTCTGCCCCTCTTATTCCCCTCCCCCTCTTCTCTTTCTCCCAAGTCCCTGCCACCTTCTATTTTCCTTGATTATTTTGTTCCCCTTTCTAAGTAAGACTCAAACATCCACTCTTTGGTCTTCCTTCCTCTTGAGTTTCATGTGGTTAAGTTGCTTTTTCTACTTTTACAGTACAGAGTTCCAAACTAGGGAATGGTGCCACCTACACTCAGCTGGGCTTTTTCACATCAATGAAACCAATCAAGACAGCCTTTACCAATACATCTCAACCGGATCTAAATAATCTATCATTGAGACTTTTCTTCCCAGGTGTTTCTCAATCATATGGAGTTAAGAATTACAACTCATCACCATTGACTAGAAATACAAGAGGAGAAGAAGGACTCTAGGAACAAACTGATCAAAACCAAAACTTTATAAGGGAGATTTCATAAGGAAGTTCAGTGAAACAGGACTGTGAAAGGACTTGCCATTGCCATGCCTCTATTCCTCCCAGATGTGAATGAAGTAAGTAACTGGGATCATTTTATCAAAATACTCTTCTAGAAAGGAAAACAAATTTCAGAGCTTTGGCATGTCTTGACACCATGGATCCTATCTACACTGTCCATTAAACAGGCAATGTCCTTGATGGTCACTGAAAGGAGAAAAGGATGCTGAAACTGACTATCATGGTTTATTCCACACCGCCCCGAGTCCCCTTTGCCCTCGAAAGAGACATGAGAGGCAGTGTTCGGGTAGTTACCACAGAGAGGCTTTATTCTCGTACCAGTTGAAGTGGAAGACCCCGAGCACTGCTATATGTACCCCAGAGTGGTGTGTTCACTTCTGATTGGCTGTTCACTCATCACCCCTTGTTACGCCTCAGGATTGGCAGTGGCTTGGCGCACTTTCACCTCTTGCACCTGCGCAGTTAGTTGTTTACTTGTGAGAGCACAGGATGCCAGCACCATCTTGTAATGGCGTATGATATCACCGCTAACTGCGGCTCCCTACAATGGTTAATCTTTGTTATTAATTTGGTGAGATTTTAGAATTGCTATGGAAACAAATCTGTGCATATCAGGGAATTCCTAGATTAAGTTAATTAGAGTGTGAAGAACCACCCTAAATATAAGTGAGATAATTTCAAGAACTAAAGTCCTGGACTGAATTAAAGAGAGAAAAATGAGCTGAGAATTAGTATTTATCTCTCTCTCCTTCCTGACTACAGATGCAATACGATCAGCTGCCTCATGCTTCTGTCACCACGATAGAATATACTTTCAAATTGTGAGTTAAAGTAAACCCTTCTTCCCCTGTGTTGCTGTTTTGGTCAGGTATTGGGTCACAACAGACATATTAACATTAAAAGCAATTATTATATTTATAAAAACATAAGTGCACACATACACATGCTTATAGACACAAAGGCACCTAAGAAGCATGATTCTCTCTTTAGTTTATGACTCTGCCTCTGTAGGTAAGAACTGTGAGTCCTTGGCAGAAAAGCAAGCAGGGTTGGAAATGTCACTCAGCACAGCAGAGAGAACACTGCACAGAAGACTGTAAGGAAATAAAGGGAGCAACCGCCCTGAGGACAAGGGAAACTCCCAGGGAGAGATGGCCCCAAGCGCAAAAACCTGGCCAACAAGGAGGACATTCTGTAGTAACTCAAGAGGAATCATAGACTGTAGCATTCTCCTGCCCACCTGCTGTCATCGTTGGAAGATACTGAGCAGATGGCAGTAGACATTCATCCCAACAAGAAAAAAAATAAAGTTGATGATATGTTGTTTTTGTCTGTTTTGTTTTTCATTCTGCTCTACTTGCAACTTTGGGTTTATATTTCATTTCAATAGTGTAATTGTTTTGTTTTAGCTTTATTGTGATTAAGTGGGTCTCTATGGCTGCTCCTTATTATTCTGTACACATTTTCATAATATTTCTCTAATACTCCTTAGATTTCTAAGTCATATATTTTATGTCTTCTTCCCACTTCACTCTCTCTTTTGCCTTTTCTTGGTGCCTTTGGGTTTTACATTTTTACCATTGATATTCTTGGCTTTAAATATAAACTATTCTTACCTTCATGCTGTCTGAACTTCTCAGCTTCTAAACCTTGTTGAAAGTGAATTGAGATACACACATACTGCATTCAGAGAGCAGGCTTGTTTTCAAATGACTGCTTCATTTTACAGCTCTCTCTCTCTGTAAGTCCCACAGTATGTCAAAAGCCTATGTGATGACTATACAAATAGACTAATATAAAAATAAATAGAGTGGGTCAAATGTGGCACAAGAGAGGAAAACTTCATAAGACACCTAAGGGAGAAAAAGAGAACGGGTTATTGGAAAGAATACAGTTAAATATGGAGTATCCTCAGGCAAGCATGAGGCCCTGTGCTTACATCCCCAGCGTCTAGTGGAAAAACCAGAGAAGGTGTTGCAAACCATCATTCCAGTAATCCCAGTAATCCCAGTAATCCCAGTAATCCCAGTAATCCCAATAATCCCAGTAATCCCAGCACTTCAGCATGGTGACAGAGAGGTATGTGGAGCTTGTCTGTAACTCTACCTGAGTCTGTCAGCCCAGGTTCAATGACAGGTACTGTGGTACTGTCTCAAACAACAATGACAATGACCACACACACACACACACACACACGAACACACAATACCACACCACATACACTAGTAACATCCAAAAAACAAATGGTATTAAGCTGCTATTATAAAATGCTTCCCGTGGCAGTGTTAGACTCTCAATTAAAGGTGCAGTGGGTTTGTGAGGACAGTTTCATCCATCCAAGATGATGCTTTCTTAAATCCTTAGGAAGAGAGAAGGAAAAGGGAACTAAAAGCTGTCAACCAAGTGTGTCCAAGGAGAACAGGGATAAAACAAGAGTGTGGTTATGAAGTGTCCACAACCCCCAAAATCTCACCTTAAAAACAAAATCTTATCCTGAGACTTCCAGAAGTAAAGATTGATCCGTATTTCTTGGCTTCCAGGCCCTGAGGCATATATTCCACAACCCCCACCTCCCATCTATGGGGACAAACCTCGCGGGGGGGAAGGGAGGTCCGGCGACAGGTCTGGAGCCTGCTTCCCACACCGCCGGCCAGCGGAGGGTCCCACATTCATGCAGCCGCTGCGCGCAGGCGGTGGCAGCTGCAGTTCAGGGTTCCAGAAGTTGGCAATCTGGCGGTGGCAGGCCCAGGCAACACGTGGAGTTTCCCAGAGTTTTTATTGTTCATGGTGTGATGAATGGGTATAGATGATATGCGCTTCACCCGAAAGCCAGGCTCACCTGGCCTTCCTGGGGGAAGAGGGGGAGGGAATAACTTAATCAGCTACACCCCTGGCCTTTAGATAATTCATTAATATTTAAATCTCTAGAGGTGGAAACTTGTTAATCACACCCTCTACCTGTGTGTTACCTGACTGAAGGTGGCAGGTTAAATGGAGTTACCTCATCCAAGGCCCAACACCATCCTTCCTGGGGAAGCCATATAGCCTCTTGGCCAAATTACAAGTTTAAGCATCTGGAATCTCTGTTCATACACATAGAGCATTCTCAGTATCTCAGAATCAGCCAATAATGTACACTCTCCTGGAAAAAAAGCCCTATCTACTCCCCCAGGTTTATATAGCCCTCGTTATCACCAATGAAGAGAACTGCTGTTTGGTGGAATAGTGTCCATGAGAACTCTGTCACCTTCCCTCAATAAAAATAAAAAAGAGCTGTAACACTCAAAAGCATCTCGGAAAAGCCCCATTCAACCTGACTGTGATCCAGGAACCCACCAGCCTGCACAAGCTTCAGACCTTTCATCCAGGCCTGACTCTAGGACACCAGAAGACAGAACTACAGGACATTGTAAGACAGAAGCAGAGCTGAGCCCACAGCAAGCTGTGTGAAGCCTCTTTATTTTATAAGGACCTGTAAATATCCTATTTCTAAGGAGGAATCACTGTGACCTAGTAACCTCTTTCTATAGTTTCAGTTTTCAGTTGTGTGTGTGTGTGTGTGTGTGTGTGTGTGTGTGTGTGTGTGTCTGTGCATGCATGTGGTAGGGTGCACAGGGGAGGTCAGAGAGCATCTTTGGTTGCCTCCTTTCACCTTTATGTGGATTCTAGGAATTGCATTAGATCATCCTGCTTAGCAGCAAGCCCCTGTACTTGCAAAGCCACATTACTGTCCTCTAATCCCCTCTGTAAGACATTCTTATGTATTTGACCCATCTGGTAGCCTAGAATTTTCAATGACTGGGAATTTCAAATCTCATCCTGCAGTAAGGGAAGTATTCCCTTGCCATCTTAGAATAAGGTGACACAGTATAAAGGAGCAGGGGAGAAAACAAAACCAAACAAACAACAAACAAAACAAACAAAACCAAACCGCTCTCCACCCTGGAGTGAAGCAAGGATGAGCTGTTTATCCAAGTTAGATGTACTTTCTAGTATAAGAAAAAAATGTTTCTATTTAAGACTTAGGGTGCATTTAGATGACTTCAAGATAAAGGCATTTGCTGCCAAGCCAGATGACCTGGTTCAATCCTTAGGACTCACATACTGGTAAAAGAATACTAATTCTTTTGACCTCCACAAATGTGCTCTGTCAATAATAAATAAGTAAATACAACCTAAAAAACTAAATAAATAAATAAATAAACTAGGGACTTGGAATTCTTTGTGTACTGTTAAGAAACTAATGTCATTGCTGGAGAGATGGCTCAGTAGCTTGCTGCACTTGCAGAGGACCTAGGTTCAGTTTCCAGCACCCACCTCCAGCTTTTAACTACTACCTGTCACTCAACATCCAGGAAATCAGATGCTGTCTTCTGGTCTCTATGGACACTGCTCTAACACATGCATAGCCACACACTGGTACACAGAAATCAACATAATCTTAAAATAAAACAAGACAAGAAAACCTTGAATGCTTGCAGTAACACTGTTCACATGTATTTCATTTCTGTCAAGTTCCATTTAATTTGTTTGCGATGTTGGGAATATTTGCAGTAATATTCTCCTATAGATGAAGAGTAAGGTCTGTGTGTTCATTACACAAACCAGTGACTCAAAGCAGAGACACAATTTGTCAGCAATACGATAGAAGGGGGACTGAGCCCCATTCCATCGAATTTCCAAGCTTTCACTTGATTACATGTTCATATTTGAAAGAAAAATGTCGCTTTCTAACGGAAATATTTGTATTCCTCCTCAGTAAAATAGAAAGAACAGCACTGTCAAAATGTTCGACTAATTCCCACCTCCCTTCTGCCTCGTTTTCCTTCTGATCATGCTGTATCTCTCAAGCTAGACTATAAATTTAGCTCCTGTGCTGTTAATGTGTATCTTCCCCCTCGTTAGTCTCCTCTAGGCATTTGGCTGTCTACAGATGTCAGGCCCTTAGGCAGTAAAACTCTGGAAGCAATTTGCTTTGAAATATTCTCCTCGGAAGGCCCTTTGTTTAACTTGTATAAATCTGTTCTGAGTGTCTTCCTAACTTGACTTACGTGATTCCTGTTTTTCTTTCTTTTTTTTTTTTTCTATTTGTTGTTGTTGTTTTTCCCTTTATTTTATTATTTAATAGACCTTTGGCTTTTCCTCTCGGAGTAAGGGATGCTTTACTCGAGTTCTTCAAGTCAGTTCTTTCTGCATGCTGCTCACATTCCGTTTGTGGATGTGGAGAGATGATGACATAGACTGTGGACTTCCATGTGAGTGCCACCACCCGGCCAGCATGCATGGGAAGACTGCTTTTCCTGTGAAAAAGACACCTGTGGACTTGTAACTGACACATTATGTATGTACTTGTAGCTTTCCTGGATTCCACACATTACTCAAATATGGGGACAAGCATTATTCTGTGTCTTACTTCCTCTCCTTTTCTCTTTCTCCCCACACCCCTGATCATTACTTTTGCTTATCTTTGTATTACCCATGGTTTTTCAAAGATAGAGGAGTCTGTGTTGCTGTGGAAACTGATAAAATGCACATACTTACTCTCCATCTTGATTAACTATATCAACCTATTTAAACTATTTTTGTGACCTACAGATGTCCTGTCCAAACATCCTTTGGTAATTTTTCTCTCAGCCATTTTTGATTTTTGGTCTTTTGGTTTTCCGAGTAAGATTTCATGGAGACCAGGCAGTTTCAGATTCACTATGCAGCCCAGGATCACCTTGAACTTCTGATCCTTCTGTATCTGCTTCTGGAGTGCTGCAGTTGCAGATGTGTAGCACCTTGACTGGTTTCTGCTTCAGGAGCTATTGACAAGCCCTCTATCTGCTGCACCACATCTTCTGCACCTTTGAGAAATCTGCTTTCTACTGAGACAGTGAGATGTGGTCACCCAACAATTCAAACCTGAGGTTCTTGTGGAAGTCCTTGCTTTTCTTCACGTGTCTAAAGAGTCTAGTATCTTCATCCATTCTATGACTGTTTAGTGACTCTTATTGTGTGGCCATTGCATAGTAAGTTTCACATGAAGTTCAATGAATAAGATATTCTATCTGTTAAAGGAACAATGGTTTGACGGTAGAAATAGAAACATGGAAAAAGCACATCATAATACAGAATGTCAAACTCTAGGACTATGTGCATACTAGAAAAGCACCCTGAGCACTCAGCCCAAAAGGTCACTGGCACCCAATTAGAAAATCATTGATGGTGGGTGTTTCAGTGAACCCTCTGCCTATGCAAGCGTACAGAATTGTACAGCAATGTCAGTTAAAGAACTAGAGAAAATAAAGGGAAAGTAATTTAAAGACAAGGTTTTGGGTCTTTATATGTCATTTTAAGAAAGCTGAACTCCTATAGATGTTAGAGTAGAAGCCAGTAGAATGCTTTCGTAGGCCATAGACTGTGAATACTTGTTTGTGCATCTGTATTCATTGCAACAATAACTTTTAGGGTGAAGGGTCTAACTCTGTGGCAAAGTGCTTTCTAGGCACACCCATCTCCTAAATTTAATTCCTAAGGCCACTTCACAGGACTGGAGACAGAGCTAAATGCTTAAGAGTATTTGCTGCTCTTGGAGAATATCCAAAGTTGCTTCCCAGAACCCACATTGGGCAGGTTATAACTACCTGTACCTCCCATTCCAAGGCATCCAATACCCTCTGTAAGCACTGCACTGGCCTCTTTAGACACTGCATACATATGCACATGTATACAAAAGTAAATCATTTAAAAACTAAAAAAACTTACCCCAATAATTTTGAAAACAATCTAAACAGTTTATGCTCTTTCATGCACAAACCATTGCCATGTTTATACATGTAAAGTTACTGACTCATGCAAAGGAACAATAACAATATTACCATGAATGGCATCAGACACTTCCTCTGTTTGTGGGATGGGGCCATGGTGTTCAGTGAGAACAGAAAGCATTACCACTCAATATGGCAGCATTGAATCTTTAATACATTGCCATCAAAATATTTGGTCATTAAGACGCTAGTATAAACTAATAGCAAAAGCACGTGAACTATATCATCTCCTTTTATATGCTCTCTCATCTAAGTTGACAAAGAAAAGATTTCTTTCCTATTCACTGATAGTATGAAATTGATCTTTTCATAGTGTACTTTCCCTAGGCGGTGAGCACATAAGCATTGCCCTCCAGAGCTGAAGTGTCTGTGCGAGTGAGACATTAGATAGCACCAGTGAGACATTAGATAGCACCAACCCCAACCCTTGTATTTTAAGGGTCTTGAGTATTGCATTATTTTTTATATCTGTTTCATAATTAACAATATTGAGGCACAGAAAGTTAAGAAATGTGTTCAAAGGCATAGTTCACAGTTTGTTGAACCATCATTTGAATCTGCATCATCCTCAAGCTGCATCTTGTCAACCATTTAAACTCCATCTCTCAAACAGCTATGTCGCTATTTTCTAACGTGTGTGTGTGTGTGTGTGTGTGTGTGTATTCTGAAATATAACAAACAGTAAGTTCTCAGCTAGAATATTTAAAGATTTACTTAATTTCCAGTGTGAATGACTGGTACTGTGTGTATCAGTGTGGGTGGATATGCCATGTCCACACATTAATGTCAGAGGACAAGTTTTGGTATTAAGTTCTCTCTTCCCACCTTGTCCTGAGGCAGAGTCTTTTTTTGTGATTTCTGTGGCAAATACCAGGGCTTCCAGATGATTCGACTGTCTCCACCTCCTATTTCTCCCTAAGAAGGCTGGTATTACAGATACCCACCAGCACATCCAGTTATTTCCGGAGCTTACAGAACTTGAACACAAGTGCTCGAACACACAGCCTTTCCATTGTGCTTGTTTAGATTTTATGTCAGTGATTTTTTTAAGAATTACTACTAAAATAATTTATTAGCAAAAGTAAAGTTTTCTATTTGTCATTTTGCAAGTTAAGATGCTTCATTGGCTAATAGACACAGAGTCAAATGCCATCATAGAGAAACTTATGATGTGTTGGGTCTTCCCAAATGCTATGGAGCACCCATACTTTTCTGGGGTATTAAGTGAGACAGAGGGTGTGAGTGAAGTTTAGTTCACAGGTAAGCTGCTGAAGTAATTGACTTTCATCTTCTCAGTGGAATCAGAAATCATTTTGTATAATCAAATAACAAGACTTTGATTGTAGTTTTTATCAGGCCAGAATTCAACTACGCTCCTGAACTTGGTCACACACTTTCACAGGGATGGAGCCACAGGGAATCTGTGTGCACAGTCTTTTCAAATTCTAATAAGGTTTCTGGAAACACATTTCAAGATGCCATAGTCCCTCCCAACTGCTTGGGAACTGGCTCAGAGGCAAGCCTCCTCTTTCATCTTCAAACAACTTCAAAGCTTATTTCTGAAATAAGGGTTTCTTTTCCTGTGGAATTCAAAGAACTCCGTGGCCTTGTGTAAGAGAAGGTGCTCCTGGCTTTTGGAAATGAGTTTTTAAAAGTCTGCTATGTCTTGAAGCCTTCCTGCAGATGACTGGTTTTAACTAGCTGCCAACATACTCAATTGTCTGCCCCTTTGCATCCTGGCCTACTTGCTGGAAGCAGAAGGAGGAGCCTGAGACCTGAGGGGGGCCTAAAGAATGCATTTTGAATGTCTCTTTAAGGATGTATTACTGAGAGCCTTCTAAATAAAGGAATGGACAGAGGGAAATATTAGGTCAGTGCATGTACACCGGCTCTGCAAACAGCCTAAACTCTGTTACTAATCCACAGTAGGCCCCTTAAACAGACAAACAATAGTGAAAGGTGATTCAACAAGACCACAATAGAGAAAGCCTCCAAGTGGTCTAGTGATGGTCCCAGTCCATCTTTAGTGTCCTAATATAAACAGACAAGGTCAAAACGTGGTCCCACTAATCTCACCTTCAGTAATGAGTCTCTCCTGTAATGTGTCTAAAGGTTTTAAATCTCTTTGCTAGAGAGAACCTTCTCTATAATCAGATCCCAGACTTTCCTTGTCCCAGCATTAGAGACCTGAAGAAATTTGGCTTTCTTGAAGGGGAGTGTCCAACTTTTCTATGTGTGTGATCAGAGAAAAGAGAGGGACTTGTTTCTGTTTGGGATAGTTTCATTCTTGCATGGGTTGTTAAAGAGTAAGGACAAACAGGAAAAAAAGGTTAGAAGAGAAAGAGGAATTTTCTTGAGTGCACATTCTGTTTACCATAAACAGGGGACAATTTGAACTTTGCTTCTCATTTGAAAGCTGAGATTTCAATCCCCTCCCTTTCAATGCATTTTGAAATCCCTTTACCAGATTACCTTGTCTTTCCCCTGATGCCTTTCCTTCGCTTGTAATTAACACAGGTGCTGAGATGGAGAACAGCCATAAATCCAGCCTGATCTACAAAGGTTGTTCTGGGCTTGGTCACAGCCTTCCCTGGAGGAAAACCACCTGCCAGTTCCTGCAAAGACATCTGCAGTGTCTAGAGAGATGTCATTTATTTCTCACAGAGACACTGGAAATGATAGAAGAGAAAAAGACACAGATTTCTTGGATTTTCTTCAAACCTGCGTAGAATGTTTTGTTCTAGCAATGCATTTTGGAGAATTGCTGATGTCTCTCTGGGAGAAGGAAAGCTGGATACCAAGTCTTGTAGGATCCCCATCTACCTGTGTCGAGTTTCCCTGACATCAGGTATTTTCACTATCCCTGTGATGTGCTATTTGATGTCTTGCATAAGCTTGTGTTGTCTTTACAAAGATCCTTCAGCTCTTTCCAGGAACAACCGACTTTAACGATGCCACTCATTCCCCAATGCCACTCATGGTTTCAGTCAGAGTCATCTACCCAGTAAAAACTTGACAAAAAAACAAAACAAAACAAAACAAAACAAAACAAAACAAAAGAAAAACCCAGTGATTTAAGTGTTCTGCTTTTTGTTGTCGTTTGTTTGCTGTTTGTCAAAGAGGACAAAAAAAAAAAAAAAAAAAAAAAACCTGTCATGAAATTTATATTTCAAAGGATAAGCAAGCTAGGAGGAGCTGGAGAGATGGCTAAATCTCAGTGGTTAAGGAAGCACATTGCTCTTCCAGTGGGCCAGCACTTTGTTCCCAACAACCATGTACAACAGCTGGAAACAGCCAGGGACCCCAGCTCTAGGGTATTCAATGACTACTGTCCTCTACAGGACCTGTATTTGATTGGGACAGTTCTGTCAATGTTGGAACCCGAACTGCCAAAAGCCTTGGGGGCTAAATTGTTAGAGCCCGCACTGCTCCAAGCTGCTCCGGTCCACAGGTTGGGGTTCAGCAAGAGAGAGAGAGTGAGGACGGACATGAAGAATGGTGATTCAATCCCATTTATTCTTCAGTCTCTCCTTCTAGTCCAAGTCCCAAGTCTTGAGTTCCTAGTCCCTAGTTCCTAGTTACTAGTGCCTTCAAGTTTCAAGTTTCTTCTTCCAAGTGCTAAGTGCCTAATGTCTAATGCATAATAACTAACTCCAAGTTGTACTGAACTCTTCTGTCTGCCTCTTGCCTTTTATCTGTATCACTTCTAAGCCACGCCTTTAAGTCATGCCCTTAGGTCTTGTCTCTAAGTCCGATCTCTAAGTCATGCCCTTAAGTCACACACCTTTAATCTCACACACCCAAGGGAAAATCCTGGGTATCTAAAGCAAGATGTTATCAGAGTGAGCTCAGTTGTTGTAGGCTATTGTAATCAAGTCTTTTGTCAGGGTATATGTCTCAAGATGGCTGCAAGGATGATAGCCACCTTCTGTCGGCTCCCCACATGCATTCGTGTATGCATAACCCTAAACTGACAGGCACACTTACATAAAATAAATTAAAAAGAAACAAGTAATCTGAAAAGCAAAATCTCTCTGCAGTGACATAGTGAGGTGGTCTCTAGCAAATATTCTGCCTTTGGTGTGCACAAAGAGAACTCATTTCCAAGTGTTCCAAATGAAAGCACACATTGGGGTCAATAGAAAAATCTTATTTTCTCTGTTAGGCTTTTTGAAATAGGTGGAGGTCTGAAGAGTAGGTTGGAGTTATTAACTTTACTGGTTACATTAATTACTAATCATCACACTTTTCCTAATACATTTTGATATATATATATATATATATATATATATATATATATATATAGCCTTTGTAGATTGCAGAGTCTTTTGGGGCTTTCGAGTAAAAGAGACCTTGATTAGCTCCACAAATCAGATCTCTCAGTTAATACAAGAGAATACTAAGTGAGAAGATTTAGAAGACTTACAGGATGAATAGATTTAAGAGTCAATAAAATCTGGGTGGAAGCAACTTACTTAGTAAGCTCATGTCCTCTTCTGACACCTTCAGCATCCTTGCCCTTCTTGGAGTTGATTGGGTTCTTCATGTCTTTCTCAGCATGGGTTCATGTTACTATAAGATTTGAGACTAATTTAGAATATAGTCAACAGTCTTCTTTGATTCTTTTTATTTCTCCATTTCTGAATCTGTTGCCTCTCTCCTATAGGCTTATTAGTACTTCTGGGCCCCTCACTGTCAATTTGACACTGTGGACAACACATCAACTTAAAGAATTAAGTCACACCTGAAAAATAAGCCATCTCTAATGATGTATTTTGAATTTAATAGGAGTAGCTTTCTGGGAATTTAGGTTTGGTATGTTTGAGACTTTTTTTTCTTTTTTTTTTTTATGTAGCAGAGACTGTTCTTGAATTTGCTATGTACCAAGGTTAACCTATAGCTCTTAATTTTAATTTTTAGCCTCTAATTTTAACTTCTGTGTAGGTGGACATATGGGTAGTATGTGTGTGTGTGTGTGTGTGTGTGTTTTACATATGTTTGTGCAGGTACTCATACTTGTACATTTGAAAGCCAAAGTAGGACATCAAGTGTCCTGCTGTATCAGTTGCCATCTTATTCCCTTGAAATGAAGATTGTCTCTGATCCTGGAGCTAGACTGGCAGCTAAAAAGCACAATGAATTCTTTTGTCTCTGCCTCTTACTCTACTGCAGGGCTTTGAGGCATAGGTTAGCCACACCCACATTTTTATATGAGTACTAGAGATTTTAACTCATTATCATCCACTGAGATGTCTTCATAGGCCTAGAATAGAATTTTGGATCACTTTTTTCCCCACGATTTTATGTGATGCTAAGGATGGAACCTAGGTTTTCATGTACGCTAAGCAAGCATTCTACAATAACCTATATTCTCAAGCCCCTCCAATAAGGGTTTGAAAGAGCTCAAACTCTGCTGTTGACTCCCTCTGTCAATGGCTTTCAGGGTTCTTATGTTCATTATGATTATGCATAACTCACTTTTAGGATCTGGGAGAAGATGAGCTTGGAAAGTGGCTCCCAGGAAGATGCTGCCCCAGAAAATACAAGGACTTAAATTCAAACTCTGGAATCTTCATAAAGAAAACAGATGTGTAATCCCAACACTAGAGAGGCAGAGAAGGAAGAGTTTTAGGGCTGGCTCCCTTAATTGATAATTTATCTTACTGGCCAGGGATGCCCTGTTACACACACACATACACACACACACACACACACACACACACACACACACACATATATATATATATATATATATACTGTTTATGTGTGTATGTATATATACATATATATATACATACACACATAAACACATATACATACATATACTACCCCACCCAAGTATTCATGCACACACAAACAATCCTGCACACACATACAAATCCACATTAAAGAAAAAGTAGGAAACAGAGGGTCAGATGGATGGAGTGAATTAAATGGCTTAAACAAACAGTGCTGTTACCAAGATTCAGCCAATTTTCTTGAATAAATTCTCACCTGGTTGCTTTCCTCTGAAACATTCCCCTTAAGATTTCAGTTAATTTTCAGTGTTTCAAAAAACCAGTTGACTTTGATAATTTGGGGTGTGTTTTCCAATTGCTTTTGTGAAGGAAGGTTTTCAGAAGCCCTTAGTCTGCTCTTCTGGTTTATAGCTGCCCAACATCGTTTGATTCATAATGCCTCCTGGCTTCTTGTGGGTAGTGTAAAAAAATATACGTTATGTCAAATCTGGAATGTGAGACTTATTCATTCCATGAACAGTGATTGAGAACCCATGTCACTCAGATCTTTTCTGTAGAAACTAGGGATTTACAAACATTAAATAACTCTCCATGCACGTTGTTTGGGACAGGTGGGAATGGATAAGGAGAACTGCATTTCAATAAAATTATAAACATATCAGGGACAATAAGCATAGCATGCAAAGGGAGGCCCTTGTGCTTTAGGAGGCTGAGAGATGTTATGACAGTGTGAACCAAAATTCCCAGAGGCAAGTCAAATTTATGTCAGAGATTCAAGAATCATGGGCTGATTAGAGCTTTGGGTTGTGTTGACTTGGAATGTTGTGGGTCCAGATTAAATTACCTTATGCTATCTTCATCTCCTATAACAACTATTCAATTTTGTGTCTAATACAATATCATTGTGATTACAGTTATAACACATTTGGGTTATGTTAACTTTGTAGTCACTGGATTCTACCATCTTAGAAATTAGGAATGCCATTAGATAAAATTATAACTTTGCAGCAAGGATTTTACCATCTTGCTATAACCTGTCTATATCGTTTGTACCTACATATTTGAAACTTGTCTACATTTATGACTTTCTTTTGGTTAATAATACAGAAACTTCATGAAACCACTTTCATGTTGAAACATGGCATTTGTGTAACCTGAATCTGTGTTCTTGGATGCTCATGTTGGAACATGGCATTTGTGAAACCTGAATCTGTGTTCTTGGTTCAATAATATTTGGCTCAAAAGCAAACCCTTCATTATTCTTTCTGCGGTGTTGCGTACATTTATATTGACAAACTATGCATGCATGTATGTGGTTTTGTACATGTGTGAAATAAGACAATATTGAAAGGAAATAAATAGACTCAACTGAGCATGACAGTGTGTAATCTTTTTATGAGCCACAGAATAATCATCCCTTTGGTTCAAATAGCAGATTTACAAGTTTTAAGTAATAAATTTTGACCAACCACACAATCTTTTGATACACAAATACACACACTTGTGCACTTACACACACATACACACACCATGGCACAGTAGCACAAAGGATGCAGTAGTGGCCCCCCTATCTTGGTGATAACATGATAATCAAGTGACCTCTAATTGGACTCAAGACTCAACAAGAGGCTAGTGAAGTGCCAATGGTTAGAGAAGAATCAACAACTACAAATTTATTAAACAAGCACAGTCTCTAATAATCTAGACATTTGTTCTTATATCCACAGATAAATATAGTTCTCATCCCTCAACTTCTCTTTGGAACAGAGACCATTACAGAAAACCATAGCCAATCAAAATACAGAGTAGATACATCTACAGAACACTCACATACCTAAGGCTGAGGAAACAATGTAGAAGACAGGATAGAAAGACTCAAAGATAGAGGATCAGGTAGTTTGCTGTGGAATTATGTCTCTTTGAAATGTCAGAAGCTATACCAATAAAGTCTCACCAACATTACTGCCAAACATGAGATGAACAGAGCCAATAACAATAAACATATCAAAGTGGATTGGGAAAGTTCTCCAGGCCTCAATTCTACACAAAAATCTGTAAACAAATAAGAAATGTGAAGAATAAGATGAATCTTAATCAATGAGAAGCCACCAGTTATCTTTCTATTATCTATCTGTCTATCTATCTATCTATCTATCTATCTATCTATCACCTATCTATCTGTTTGTGTCACAAAAATTAACATTAAAAGAGGCCATGAATTTGAGAGTAACGAGTATATGCAAGGGCTTAGAAAGAAGAAACAGAGGAAAAAATAGTGTGGTTACATTATAATCTCAAAAATATGGTAAATTATGAAAATAACATACTTATTACATTTAGTGTTTATGGAGCTAGGAGAAAGAGAAGGAGAAAGAGCAAAGAGACAGGGTGATACTACAGTACCTGTGTAGAAGTCAGGACAACCTGGACGAGTTGGTTTTTTTCTTCTACCATGTGGGATTCAGGCTGTCAGGTTTGGCAGCAAACACCTTAACCAACTGAGCCATCTTGTGGGCCCACACGATTTCTATGAATTTGAGATTCCTCTTTGATAAATGAAGTGCCTGTGAAGACTTACTCCTTTAATATTTTGAGGATTTGGTTAATATTGTGGATTGTGCATCTAATTCTGCTTCTCCACCTTTTTCTTCAAAATCAGGTTTAAAAAAAAGACATTGTATAATCATTGCCAAATCAAATGCAAAAGAATAACCACGTCCCACAAAGAATTAAAAATTACAATTGTTCCCCAAAGTTTCAAACTTCCATATTCCCAGGCCTGTAGCCAAAATAATAATAATTGCAAACTTATCATTATTTAAACTTTAACTTCTAACTTATTTTACTTCAGAGCTCAGAGCTCTGAGGTCAACTACTTGCATTTTTCTTCGAAGCTCTAATGATAAATGACATGGGAAAGGCTTCCAGGCAGTAGCCAGAAAGAATTAAATTAACCCTTAACTCGATAGTTTTGCTAGCTTTCTACTTCTATGCACTGCACACAGTGACTCTCCTAAGAGTCCCAGTGTTTTGACTTAGTCTTACTAGTATAAGATTTTATGTTTTTTATATTTCCTTATCTAGGAACCACTCTTAAATGTAATGAAAAACTTATTTAATAACTTAGATAAATTTTTCTTTTCTTGGGGTCCCAGTGTTGGCTCTATTTCATTTTCTAATAATCTCCTCAAACTTTCTTTGCAAATCAAGCCTTAATCTGAAACTACCATTGTACAGTTATTGCATTGTTTCCAAGATGAGAACACACAGCATGTACCTGGGCCATTAGGTTGTGCCCTGTGCCTCAAGTTTTAATTGTTTAAGAATCATTACATCAAGGAACATCTAGCTTCACAGAATTCACCAGAGCAGAAGGAGAAAGAAGTAAGAAAGTCAGATATAATAGAATAATTATACACACCAAAGCCAACTGAAAAACACTCACTCACAAATAAAATCTATACAGCCATTGTACAGGGCTAAGGCTAGGAGAAATGGGAACAACTGTTTTTTACAAAGCTATAATATAAAATATATATATATATATATATATATATATATATATATATATATATATATATGCTATATTATAAAAGCTAGATTGTCCTGTCAGTTGGGATTCTTAGGAGTGACACTGATTGTCCTATTGGAGATGAGGCAAATGCCTCAGGGGACAGTCAAACCAAAGTCCAAAAGCAGGTATACCTAATCACCCAAGGGCCTGCATGCAAGGTTTGGAAATTTGCACAGAGATGTATGAACCATGTGACTTTCAACACAGTCAAGCTAGCTTCCCCAGCCTCTGAACTATCTTTAACTCTATGCTACCTTTCCAACCAAGTCATCCATATCCTATGAAAAGCCAGCCTTTTTACTTTTACTTGTATTTGTCTGTCCATGCATGCTGGGCAAGTGCCCCATGGAGTTAGACTCATAGTTACACTTTCCTTGTTGATTTAAGCTCCAGTGTATTGAGAAAATGCCTGCCTCCTGGAGTCTAGATTCTCCAATATGCTTTATGTAAAGGAAGTGCAAGAAAACTCAGGTCTTGACTACAGAGATAACCCAGTGCTTGAAAGTCCTTGCTGTTCTTCTAGAGGACCTGATTTCAGTTCTCAGAACCCACACTGGGCAGCTCACACTGGCTATAACTCCAACTCTAGTGCATCAAACCCCCTCTTGTGATGCAATACTCATGTGGCATACACTCCTACATACAGACACACATACATGAAAATAAACCTTTTTAAAAAAGCAAAAGAACACCCAAACCTCCAGATAAACAGATGAGCAAGAACCCACCCAGACAGCTGAGGCATTGCCAATAGTTTGACCACTATAATGTTGCATTGGTTACATATCAATCAAACTATACTCCATCACCCAGATAAAGGGCATCCTCTCTGGCCTAACTCACATATGCCCTGCTCCACCACCTCAGTCATAGTTGGTTAGGTCACATATTACCCAAGCCTTCTTCCTTAGAATATAAGACCCTTTGCCTTTGGGAACCTTTAAAAAGTCTTGCTTTTCCTTGAGAGACTGGAATTCTTTTTCAGATCCTGCACTGCCAACTAAGTGAACCAATGAGTTTATTAGGTTTATGTGCAGAGCATGATTGAGGGGTTAATTACAAGAGCTTCAGTGAGCTCAAAACAGCCACATCACTTTAAAGTCCCACCCCATTGTAGATGACAGCCTCATAGAAGCTGCGTCATGGAGTCCCTCTCTCAGTCAACCTCTTTTGTTCTATGTTCTCTAGCATTTCCCAAGAGCACTTGCAGCTGGCAAATACGAGAAGGAAAGTAGGGGTTGGAATCATAGGTGAGGGACCCGTGGCTCGCCCCTTGCTCCCTCTATTAGCCATTGTCACTTGCTCCATCACCATTTACATAGATCTCTGTAATGCTCTGCCCAGTCAGTTACCATGGCATCTGACCAAGGAAATTCCTCCAAGATGAAAAGGAGATGATGATGTTATAACCAGATAAAAGGATCCATGCTACAACATAGCCCTCCAAGTTAGCATGTAGTTCATAACTCCTTGATGAAGGAAGACTAGTGTTTAAGACTTTTGCTCTCTCTGGCCTTTTGGGTGCTAGCAATTATGGGCTGACCTCCTGCAGGAAAACATATTTGCATGCTTCCCACTGTGAAGCAATTGTGACTTTATTTCCACAACCTTTACTTCTTAATCTTCAGAGGAAGAGAAGAGTATATTCCTTTGAGTTCCACACTGACACGGCATTCTAAACCATCCCTGATATTCAGCCTTGGGCTTGAATTTCTTTATAAGTATAAAGCACAAGAATGGCATTGCTCCTTATGTCATTTGGCTTTAATGCCATTGATCTGTAAAGTGACCATGAGAAACTGAGTACTCAGCTCTTGTGGCATGTGCTTAACACCTGTACCTTTAAGGCTCAGAGACTGACTAGAGAGAGAAGGAACAAAGAGCATGAGAGACAGAGGATGGGGAGGAACACAGTAACAGCTGTCTTCTGGTCATCACGTGGTAAACACACTTACGATACTCATGGTAGCTGTCCTTGCCTAAGCAACACCAGCTGGAACCAGGCAAAATTCCAGGATAGACAGAAGACATGCTTGCTTTTCTGAGGAACTACTGGCAGGTGACAGCTGCTGGGGCTTTTTGAAGGTCTCACTGTTAAATTTCCTATGTGGATATCTGCACTTCCATGCACAGCTGCAGCCTGAATGACCCTCTTAACACTGCAATAAAGAAAAACAGGGAATAGGAAGGGGTACATCTTAAGGGGTATGAAAAAAAGTTGAAAGGGAAGAATGGGGTTGAATATAATCATATTTTATTGTCTAGTTAGGAAATAACTAAGAATACAGGAAGTGATCAAAATATAAGTTAAAAACTAAAATTATTGACAGACAGAAATGTCTCCTTGAACTTAGAGACTGTGAACACAAGAGTGTTTGACTGGTCAGTGGATTGCTACTAGGTCTTTCTATACACCCCTCTTACCTTCTTTTCTTTCTTAGCCCTCTGCCTACAGCTAGAGTTTTTGAGACAGCAAATCAAAAGGCAGGAAAGAGATGAATTCCTTCATAAAAACAAATAGTAGCAGTGAAACATCAAATTTGGTTTATATTGTGAGGAAACCTCAGGCCTTTTTTCTTCTAGTTTCCAAATAATTGGATTGGGGGAAGTGGAAAGGAAAGGGAATGCATGGTTGGTCTGGATTCTTCATGAATAAGTATATTTTTATTTTACCTTTCTGCAGTGAAACTATATAGGTCTAGAATTTATGGGATCACCTGGGCCAGTCGTAAATGATGTATGAAATGAAAAATTCTCAGGGACATGGCTCTGTAAACACTGTCATGGTAGACCATTCACAGCTATATTAAGTTTAAACAAAGCAAAAATATCTAAGATTTTCTGCGTAAATTGGAGAGTTTCCTAGTGTACATCACACAAATATGCACACACACACACATATGTGAATGCATGCACACATATGCACAATTATAAGATCAAAATTTGTTTTATATTATTGTATTTAATATTTATTTGATAGAAACAATTTCAGGAATATTTTTCTCTTAGGATTCCTTCCCCATATACCTCTCATATCCAATAACAAAATGGTAGGCCATATTTGATATTTCAAAACATAAGGTATATTTTGATCTACAATAAATATGAAAGCTGATACAAAAGTTAAAATTAAATTGAAAAATACAGTGAAGGTTTGGGGTTATGACTCACTGGGTAAGAGCACTTCTGCACAAGCAAGAGGATCTGAATTTGCAACCCCATCACATCGCTATAGCAAACAGCTGGACATAGCTATGCATCCTTATAACCACATGGCTGTGAAAGATGGAGACCAAGGGTCAGCCAGCCTTGCTGACTACCAACCAAGCTCCACAGTGAGTGAGAAACCCTGTCTCAAGGAAATAAAGTAGACAGAAATCAGGACCCCCAAAATATTTGCCGGCCTCCATATACTCATGAGGTTATACACATAAGAGCTTGCAACATATATATAATAATAAATAATGATAATAATGACTGTGATGATTTTAGCAATGATAATTGTGTACTTGTATCATAGTCTACAGAAATCTGTTGATGAGAACATACTGCTAATGAAGTCAAGTCTAAGATAACAATTCCATGCAGAGCTTTTGTCCAACTTTGCCCCATATTTGAGCAAAGCACCGTGTCATGATTTGGGTAACAGGAGCCTGGCAATCTCTGAGATCTACTCATTTCAAATTCCATGCTAAGTTGGAATTGTTTCTTACTTTCAGGAATGTACTTCTCTCAACAAAGTTGTAATGTAAACTCTGGATTGTACTTGGATAAGTGTTTCACTTGCAAAATTACATAATATCTGAAAGAGTACTGTGTCCCTTTCTAGATAGCCCAGTAGTTAATTCTGATATATGTGACTCTGTGTTTTAAGAAGGGAGAGATGAGTTTCTAGAGAGGGCACTGAACCAAATGATCTTTAAGCTCAGGTTATTAAAGTCTCTAGTCCTAGTAATGACTTCAGGGGTTCTAGAGTGTAGTCTTAACCCAGCCAGACAAAGCTGGGTGCATTATACAAAGGGGAATGTTGCATCATGAAGAAGCAGAGTTAGTTAACACGTGACAAAGTCTGCATGAATGATGTAGGGGAGAAGGGCAAATGTGACTTAGGTCATGTAATGAGCTTACTCTCTCTGGGTAAAAGGGTACAGTTTGGCTAATGTTTAATTCATACAACACAGACAACAGTGAGGCTACCTTGACCTCTGCCTTAGTTGAGTTTTAATGCTGTGAACATATACCATGATGAAGACACCTCTTATAAAAACAACATTTAATTGGGGCTGGTTTACAGGTTTAGAGGTTCAGTTCATTATCATTAAGTCAAGAGTATGGCAGCATCCAGGCAGGCATAGTGAAGGATGATCTGAGAGGTCTACATCTTCATCTGAAGGCAACTTGCAGAATACTGGCTTCCAGGCAGCTAGAATGAGGGTCTTAAAACTCACACCCACAGTAACACACTTACTCCAACAAGGCCACACCTACTATAACAAGGCCATATCCTTTAATAGTACCACTCCCTGGGCCAAGCATATATAAACCATTACAACTTCCAAGATGCAGGTGTCTGGGAATGTTCTTGCCTTTACTACAGTCCTCTCTGCTTAGGCCCTAGTTACCACCTAGGTCTTGGTTCTTTAGCATGTAGAGCTACTTTACACTGGTGTGATTTGAAAACTGGATTATTTCCTTGGACATGTTCTACTGTCATTCTTCATAGAACTCAATTGTAGACAGCATTAGTAAATATTACATATAGTACTTCAGTATGTATACACACACACACACACACACACACACAAAAGCTAAAGTAATAGGAAAATAAACTGAAATAAAAGTCATTAAAATAATCAAAGAAAACAAAATTACTTCCCTGTAAATAACCCAATGAAAGATGAGTAAGAGTCTTAGAACTGTAAAATATCAACTAAAAAGGTCACATGTGGTACATGTAATTTATATATTCTTGGACTTAAAGAATTGATGTTGTAATGTCTAAATCCAAGTAAATTACAGACTCAGTATAAGTGTGTACCACACAATATCTCTACATATAAGATCTATTATATGCACAATATTTTTACATTAACTCATCTGTCAGAGACCAGTTAGGTTGTTCCTAGATTGTGGTTATCATGGATTGTGATACAGACTGAATAATTGGTATGCTAAAATTTTAATATTTAAATTTAATTTCCTGTGGATTTAAACCCTGAAGTCTGAATGCTACTTTAAAATCATAGTTTTTTTTTTTTTTTAAATGTAAGTACTTCCGTACTATGTGCTGGAATGGCTGTGAAAATTTATACTCCTAACAATAGGGCAAAAGGGAACCTTCATAAGTAAACCTTTATAAATATGTGTTATGGTTTATTCCTTTTGTAATCTACAATCAAGAGGTATTCAATGCTATGGCATTAATAGCAATTTCTGCAATCATTAGTCATGTGATCATTTCCCCACAGATTTATCAGCTATTCATAGTACTATATTTGCATTAAATATGTTCAGAATAGGAAGGGAGAAGAGTTGCTGAAGGAGGAGGAGCAGAAGCAGCAGAAGGAGAAGCAGCAGAAATGGAAGCAGAAGGGGAAGGGGGAAAAGAGGAAGGAGAAGGTCAAGAAAAGGGGGAATAAAAGGAGGAAGAGCAAAAGAGTTTGGAGAGATGGTTCAGTGATTTAAATCTTTTGCTATGAAAAAATGAAAGGAAAGAGTTCTGGATTGCCAAACTCACATTCCTGGCAAGAGAGCACAGTAATCCAACCATATTTCCAACCAAGAAGGCAGAGATATTGAGTCCCCAGTTCAAGCTGGCTAATGAGATTATTCATATCACTGAGCTTTGAGTTTGATTGACAGACCTTGGCTCAATGAAATAAGTAGAAGAGAGATCAGGGAAGGTTCTTGAGCTGAACCTTGGGCCTCCTCATGCACCCACATATATAGGCACTCATACAGGCATGCACATCCCACACACATGAATATTATTAAAAATAAGCATAAAGAAAGTGTATAAGGTATTTATTTTTGATTTATTAATTTCCGTTATTTAATAAAAATGTGAGTGAAGACTGTATCAACCTTAGCTTCCTAATACAGTTGGTTTTGTCTATAATAATAATAAATGATATCATATGTGTCAAAGATATGCCCCACATTGCATTACTTCTGAACTTCACTGATTATGAAGGCATAGAAGAAGGAACAATCTGAACCTTCCTTACGCTCAAGTCATTATGTTTGAGTGTAAAATAGGTGTTGAAGAACATAGCACTCTGGGCAGGGCTGTGGCCCCATTGAACTTTCATCAGCTGAAACTACATGAAGCAGTTCTGCATGAGATTGGGCCTATCAACTTTCCATTAAGAAGTAGGGAAGGGACTGAAGAGGCCCCATCCTTCCCAAAAGTATCATAGGCCATTCATAGTCATTAAGGGATAGAGCTCCCAAAACCACAAACTTCCCTAGGGATTCAGACAGTTGACAGTCACTATGAGAAGGTGTCACAAGTTCAAGCCATTTTCTAAAAGATTCAGACAAAGATTACAGTTACACACCTCTACTCCAAAATTACTGCTAGATGGTTAACAACAAGAGCTTAAGTTTATATGGCCACACCCTTCCCCAGTGGTTCATAAACTTTTAAAGCTTACTAGGAGAAAGGGCTCATTAAAGGCAGCCTCCTGTGGATGTGGTAGATAGGTAGCTATTGGTTGCCTAGATAAGGGATTCACAAAACCCCAACCTTCCTTGTGTAGTTATAGATAGCTATCTACTAAAGCAGTAGTTCTCGACCTTCTTAATGTGATGCTGCTTTAATTCAATTCCTCATGTTGAAGTAACCCCAACTATAAAATTATTTTCATTGTTACTTCATAATTGTAATTCTTCTACTGTTATGAATTGTAATGTATACATCTGTGCTTTCTGGTGAGCTTAGGCTATCCCTGTGAAGTGGTCTTTCTACCCCCACAAAGGAATCACAAACCGTAATTTGCAAACAACTGCAATAAATGAATAGGGGTTCATGGGACCTGAACTGTGGGAGATTTTCAAAAAGCTCGCCCTTTCAAACATATAGACAGTTCACTGCTTGGCAGGGAGAGATTTCTTCAGCTGTGTAACTGCACGTGAGTTGTGCACACTGCAGTAGCTTACCCCAGTCAAACTCGTTGGTTCCCAAGAGGCACTTGAGAAGAATCTTTCTTGTTGGCGATGATGGCTTCTCTGATGTAAGCAATCATTTATACAGATGTCCTAACAGAAAGTTTGCACAAAAAGGGCCATGATGTTTGTCTGTCTGTCCAAAGTTCTAAGTTTGATCTCTAGTATGACAATAGGCAGATATATAAATTAGTTAAATAATTAATGAGTTAATTAATGATTTTGAGTGCTAAAAACTAGCTTAACTTAGTTTTCAGTACTGGGAGTAAATCAATATAGGCTTTCCAGCTCTTTCTAAAAATGATGTCACATGATCATGTTTGATACACATACCATTTATATATTGGAGGTGTTTCTACTCATTTTTGTAAGTACAAGTTGCGAGCTAACTTTACTTGAAATACTCTGACCTTAATTTCTACTATAGAATCTGGTATAATACCTGGCTCAGTAATTACTCATTGGCTTATATTGTGAATAGTTTCTTACTAATTTGTGTTTGCACATATATGCATGTTCAGGTACGCATATGCCAGAGCACATGCACTTTCTCGTGTTTTGCTTTGTTTTGTCTGTGGTGGTGGTTGAATTTTTTTTTTTTTTTTATTTTGTTTGCTTTGGTTTGGTTGGTTGTTTCTAACAGACACTTTCTGTAGCCAGGAACTGCCAAGTAGGCAAAGCTGGCTGGCATTAAGTATCATGTATCTTTGACTCTGTCCCCTGTGCTGGGATTGTACATGTGCTTCACTCCTCCCACTATTGTTAATGTGGGTTCTGGGGATGGCATTCAGATCCTTCCACTGCAATGCAAACTCTCAACCTACTGAACCACTTTCCCAGCCTTCTTCCAAAGATTTACTATGTGGGTATATGGGTATATGTGTGCCTCTGTGTGTGTGTGTGTGTGTGTGTGTGTGTGTGTGTGTGTGTGTGTGTTTGTGTGTGTGTGTGTGTGTGTGTTTGTGTGTATGTGAGAGAGGGAAAGAGACAGACACAGAGAAAGAGACAGAGACAGAGACAGAGAAACAGAGAGACAGAGGACAAAGACAGAGAGAAATGTTCATCTTCTGCACCAGATTTTTCTCCATTGTGTGTATCTCACTTGTTTTCTTGAATTATCTTTCTAGTCAGTCCCCGTAAAGTTATAAATTGAGTTTTGTAAATAATTGACTTCAATTTTACAATTTCACAGACGACAATTATATCGGAAAGGATTCACTTCAGTGATACTAATGTGCTGGACTGACTTTGACCATTGATAAGAATCAGTTGGAGAAATACCCCCACATTGCTGCAGGAAGCGGTAATTTGCCATATTCATCATTTTCTGTCTCCTGCAGAGTGCTGTTGCCAGGGTTTCTAGATTAATATGATGAAATTGAAGGCAACTGTAATTACAGTGTTCTTATCCTACCCTCTATCATTCTCCCTCTCCTTTGTTCCATTGGGCCCCAGGAGGAAAGGAAAGCCTATGAATCTCCCTGTGTTGTTCTTTGCTATCAAATTGATTAATTATGTTTTTCATTTGTTCCTAATTATAGTTATCTACCTTTCCCATTTGCAAGCACAGATAGTAGTATGTCTTTGGCTCATGCCATCTTTTATTTTCATACAATTAAAAGCTTTTTATAGCTTGTAGGCTCTCTAAGTTAGTGGGTCACAGGAGAGAGCCTGCCTCATGTAGACCAGGGTAGAAATTCCATTAGTATCAAATAAGGTATGTGACATCAGGGAAAGTCAAGTCAATCCAACTGGAAGGCAGATGCTGTTATCATAAGCAATGAAAATAAATAGATTATGATGGTTCCTTTTAGCTGTCAACTTTGAAAACCTGGGAAGAAGGTCTCAATGAGATATTTTTTCAAATGGGTTGGCCTGTGCTAAAGTCTATGGATAATTGTATCCCAGATTGTAATATCTTTACTGATGACTGAGGTGGGAAGATTCATTCTAAATATGGGTGGCGTCATTTCATGAGCTAGACACTGCACTATGTAACAGTGAAGAAAATTGGCTAAGCAGGAAGAAGCTGGTAGAGTTTACACATTCATTCATTTCTGCCCTTGACTTTGAATACAGGCCAACACGCTGCCCTAAGCTCCTTCCGCTGGGAATTCTCTCATTGATGGGCTGTAGCCTGGAACTGTGATCTAAATAAACCCCTTTTCTATGTTGCATTTGATCAAGGTATCTTATTATAGCAAGATAAATGAAAGTAGAACACAGATCTATAAGATCTATAAGAAAACAAAATCTTGATTTAAGTTTTTAGAAAGGATATTTTGTGGGGGTCCAGGGGATGTAACAGGAGCTTCAAATGGGAACCCTGGGGGGTGATTATCCATTAGTACCTGAAGAGAACTGTAGACAGAACTATGAAAATTTTTTAAATCGTTCAAAAATCAATGATGGTTTATTTCTTATGTATGATGGGAGCATATGAACTATTTAGAACTCTATGAAGAGTATCAAATGTACAAACTACAAGCATAGAAATACAACAAAAATCATGGAAAATATATCCAATTAAAGCCATAGGGGAACTTCCCACAAATGCAGGAAAAAAAATGCACATACAGACAAGAGGTGCCAGAAAATACCACATAGAAAGGACCAGAAAAGAAACTTCACTGCACTGGCATTCCTTCACAGAAGTGTTTCTGTCATAAACCCAAAAGGCAGTCCTTGTCCTCCACATTTGGAGGGCAGCTGTGAAGCCATGTTTCTCAAAGGCCAGAGCTCCCCAGGGGGAAAAACCAGGCTGCAAGGACACACAGAATTCACTTTCTTCCAAGTTGGAAGGACAGTATGTCAGTATCTTCTTAGTGTACCCTACATGCCCCTGGTTTTGGAAGGACCACTATTGGAGTTTTCTTGTGGTGCCTCACTTTTTCCCATGTGGGATATCATGGTTGAATTCAAAATAAGGCTGGATATACAGGGAACAACAGTCAGTCATGAGGGAAGTGGATCACAAGTGGAAGGAGGTCAAGACTTTTATATGGCTGATACTTCTAAACATCCTTTGAAGTGGCAGAGGATGGAAAGAAAAGCTGAGGAAATTGTATCTATGGTGAACTGAGAATGTGATAAGTATTCTTTGCTGTAAATTTAACCATATCTTGAATTAACTAAAACCCAATCAAGCAAGTACACTTGTGAGGGATAGATATTTCCTTAATTCATCATTAAATAAGAAAACCGACTCTAATCCTGATCTTTAAACTGGACAGATATGCCTCTACTCCAGCCCTTTGGGGTAGAAATTTCAATATTTAATCTGGATGTCAACAATGAGGGACATGTTTTTGTTTTTGTTTTTGTTTTTTTATGACTGCTTGTTCTAACTCAAGCTAGCAAGTCCATTTCATCATGGAACTAAAGACTACTGTACTTGTTTAGAAGTACAGAATATACTAAAGGTCAGTTGAGACTAAAAAAAAAAAACAAAAACAAAAAAAAAAACCCCTACTGTATTCTTGGAAGGTCTATTTATAGATACCTGTTGTTGAACTAGATGGAACACAGCTTGTAAGCCATTTTAATGAATCTTATACGTGTGTGTGTGTGTGTGTTTGTGTGTGTGTGTGTTGATATAAGTATAGAATGAATATATATCATATATTAACCCCAGTACTTTGGAGATAGAGGCAAGCAGATCACTTTGAGGTGAGCCTGGTCTACAGAATGATTTCCAGGAGAGTCAGAACTACACAGAGAAGTCCTGTCTTGAAAAGAACAATAAATAAATAAATAAGCTAAAACAAATCCCCATAGGAGGGTGTGGAGGATGCTTGCCCCAAAAGGTGTCGGATTCTCAGCTAAGAAATATTTTAAGAAGCCAATAAGCAAGGTGTGCTCTGGGGATGGCTGTGTAGAATCTAGGTTAGTTACTGTGTGTAAAAGAATTAAATATGTGTGATTTAGAAACAATTGCAGAGTATTTCAAGTTTAAGAATATGAACAATCTCTGAATAGGAAGCTAATATGTTGACTTACAAGTTTAAAAGATATTACTGTGTCTTAATTCACCCTCATTTTCTTATGTGCTTTTTCAATGATGTCAACATCATTTGATTATAATTTACGTAAAATAAACTGTTCATTTTAAGATAACAACTATTTTAGCTAGAGGACATGGTGCATTAAGATTGGAGGAGGGGAGCATTTAATCATTGGTTTGAGGTTTCTTTAAATGGCTTTCTGTACCCAGCAATAGGCAGTAAATCTCCATATTTTGTGTCTGATTTTTAGAATCTGTTTCTTTGCTGTGTAGCTCACTTTCCCTCTCATGCAGCAGGTCTCTATACCTGACACTACACAAAGAAGGAGGAGGTTGGGGTACTCACTGTTACCTCAGCCATTCAAAATTTACAGAGACAGAGACCTACTTTTTGCCATAAAAGAAGTGCATAATCACCTTTAGCCAATAGAAAAGGGGAGGTAGAATCTCTAGGTGGGACACACTAAACTTGAATGAAACCTGAAGTTCTCTTAGAGTTAGTGTTCTCCCAGCTCTTCAGGGCTCTTCTGTACTGCAGAACTTTGCAAGCTTGCCAATAAATTTTCTCTATGTACAATACCACTTTCCTGCCTTTTAAATCTTTAACAGATGGAGAAAAAAAAAAAGAACATACCTGCAAACCAGAATCAGCAAGTTTACCTGCTGAGCCATCTCCCTGTACCAACATTTATTTTCATGAAAGACAAGACCCAAGTGTTGGCTGTAAACAGAACCCTCTCTCTTGCAAATAGCAAAAAAAAAATGTATATCACTTATTTATAGAAAGTTTTGCCTGTTATCAAAAATCCAAATATAAATGCCCTAGCAATTTACTAGTATGTATGCATGTACATCTACATATACATGTATTTGTACTATTGAAAATAGAAAATAAAGTATATTTCAAAGACAAAAGAAAGTATATTCCTACAAAAAGCTTTCTATACTTAATGCCAAAAGCGGCTTTATCAATAAAAGGAGAGCTGGAAATAGTCCAAGTAACCATTAGCAGATCAATAGACAAACTGTTATGCATCCATACCATGAAATAACATTCCACATTAAAATGAATGAGTTACTGTCATGTATCACATAGATCAATCAACATTATGCTGAGTGAAAGATATTAGGCAGTAAGGGGCACACACTTTGTAATTTAATTTCTATGAAGTTTTACAACATGCAAAACCAGTGTATTATGGTGGGAATCAAGATGATGTTCATATAGAAGATGGACTTTAAAGTGACTATATAGGAGAGACAAAATAGATACTATATTTTTGACCACTAGCGAGTCCAGTTATATTTCAACTATGACAATTTACCTGTTTATAGCCCTCAAATCCACTGGTTAGTTGTCAATTATTAGTTTATTCTAAGCTTTACGATTTATAGAACATGTTTGTATCAACGTGCATGTGGGTTTTATAAATTCTACTTGAAATTATGTTGTAAAGAAAAAAGAAAAGCATTTAGAAACAAGTTATTGATGTAAAGAAGTAGATGGTTTAAACTCTTAGAAAATTATTTGCTCACTCAACCTTAAGTGAGATATGTGCCTACCACCAAGTAAAGCACCTGTTAGGAATTTAGAAGACAAAACTACAATATGAAGGAAAACAGTTCCTGAACTTAGAAATAGGAATTGTAAAGATTTACTTTTAATTTTTAACTATGTGCGCGTGCGCATGTGCGCACGCGTGTGAGCGCATAAGTGTGCACACATGAGATCGCAGTGTCCCCAGAGGCCAGAAAAGGGCATCAAATCTCATGGAGCCGGTGTTACAGGAGACTATGAGCCAACCAACATGGATACTGAGAACTGAGCTGGGATTCTCTGCAAGATCAGAAAATGCTCTTAAGCACAGAGTCATCCAGTTAGTCCTACAAACAAGTTTTCCATTTAAAGATTGTGCAACAACAATACAAATAAATACAATTATCAATTACCCATATTATGCTCAGATTCAAAATTGTGGCAAGACTAGAAAGGAAAATCACATCATAATTTTCCAAAAGCATATACAGAATGTCCCAACAGGGGATATTATAATGATGTCGTTTTTCCTCCAGCCCCATGAATCAGTGAAGCATCAATCAGTGGGAACATAATTCCCAAGACTTGTGTGTGGGTTTTGTGTATAGACCCTTACACTGTTGTTTTCAGGAGAACGTGAGTCACATAGTGGATGGAGATTATTTTTTAATTAAGACAAATATTCAACTGTTTAAGAACTTTTATAAATATGAGTTCAATGGCAATTAGACTTGATGCACAGATGAAGAAAATTTTTAATCATGGACCAGTGAGTTAAAACAACCTGACAATCTAAGTGAAATCCTCAGAATGCACAATATGAACCCAATTCCACACATGTGCTGAGGCTTGTATGTACCCACCATCACCAGGTACACACCACAGACACACAATAATAAATAAAATAAAATAAAATGAAATAAAATAAAATAAAAGCAAGGCACTCTAATTGCTACCAAACAGCAAATTAAACACACTGGGGTTTCTACCTTTCTTTCCTTTGAATGTCATTTTGTTTCAATCATAACAGTGAAAAATAGGTCGTTTTTTGTGTTGCTCCTTCTCATTTCCTTGTGTATTTTATTTCTAAAAACCAGTGGTTAGGCGGTGATCATAATGTGTGACAATACAACCCAGCACATAGAAATACAGTATTTTAATTTGCATTTAAAACTCTCTGGCATTTTATTTACAAGATTTAATTTTGTCTTACATGCATGTTCCAGGGGTCCTTGAAAACATAGCCTCTCCTAGAATTATGATACAATTGTCTGCAAGATCTTTAAATTTTGCAGACAGAAGATGAATTATTTCAGGCAAATGAGATAGCTCTCTAGATAAAGGCGCTTGCCCTGAAGACTGATGACTTGAATTCAATCCCTGAAACACGCATGGTAAAGAAGAAAAACGGACTCATGCAAATAGTCCTCTAACATCCAAGTATATATGTAGCATGTAAGACCATCTCATATACATAATAAGTAAATAAATAAGTAATGGATTAAAAAAGAAAACATATTTATTAATAGATCACAAATGACAGTGGTTTGTATATTGGTTTCTAAGTGTGACCTAAATAAATTCCTACCTTATTCTCCTCTACAAAGAGAAAGCAAATCATTTTTCACATAAACAACTTTATTTACTTAATTCTCTTTAAATATTTTGAAGATAATCCCTCTCCACATAACTGAAGCTATACATGAAGAGTTCATTGACTACCTACAGAAACATCTTATGATCCTAAAGATTCAGAAAACTATTGCACTAAACGTCTGTGTGACATGGGCAAGATGCTTGTATTGTCCTTTTCCTGGTGAATGTTTTTTCTCTACTTTCTCCATCTACACATGGCCTAACATGGCCAGCAGAATCAGCTCTCCACAGCCACTTCCTGGATTTTAGACTCCAGAGACACTAGAAGTTCTTTTACCAGAATGAGACTTTTCACATACCCCTAGAAGGCTGTAGGCTCAGTGGTATTTAGATACTATGCCAAAAGCACTTGAGTGTAAGTGATTCAAACTGAAGGCAACAACTTTGATCATAAATTTTTATTTAGCTGACACTTCTTGAAAACACATTTGTACTTTACGGGTTACTGGAAAGTGCTTAGAAACAGAGGCTTTCTTTGTTGTAACAAGTGCCTGACAAAAGCTGTATAAGAAAGCACAGGTTCATTTGGCTCATTATTTAAAGGTACTATTATGTTACAGAAGGCAAGGGCAGCAAAGGCAGGAAACAGCTGGCCACATGGTATCCATAGTCAAGAATCAGAGAGAAATAAGTTGATGATGATCTGTCTTCTCCTTTTTAGTCACTCCAGGATGCCACTTACAGTTTGTGCGGGTCTTCCCAAAGTGATCTATCTGGAAACTCCTCAGAGGGATGTCTGTACATCTCTTTTTATGATTATTCTAAATCCCATTAATTTGAGAATCAATATTGAAGCATCAAAGTGAGAAATTACCTGAGAGTATGAGAAATAACATTTTACCGACTGAGCAGGTTATTTGTAGTATTATATATGTATATACACATGCATATGTTCATGTAATAACAATTAGTGAGAAAAGAAGTCATTAATCTGATAAAGTTAAGGAAATACAGGAAGGCTTGGAGGAAGGAAAGGAAAGGGAGAAATAATTTCAGTGTACAATAATTTTAAAAAAAGAAAAAGGAGAGATTTTATATGAAAAGTTATGCAATATGAAGAATTGTGTCTTCTTATCCACTAACCTCAGGATAACCATTCTCATTGACCTGTATCATATTTAAGGAGTTTTGTCTCAGATGTTTAAACTTTGATTCATCAATAGCAACATTACAATTTAGTAAATATCTGTTATAGAATATTGTCCTCTGAACATGACGTGATCATTGCAATCTTTAACACTCAAAAACTGTCATTACCTGAATAAAATCTCTATTATTTGCCCATCCGTAGTCTACTGTGATCTTTTTCCCAGACTAAACATTTAGAGACAGTTGAAAGTTGCTACCTGGGAGGGATTCATCAAAGTATGTCCCTCCCAAAGGAAATAAAAGCAATTACCTGTTGAAGAGACATTTTCCTCAGATGTATAGCCACTTATAAATGACCTGTTTCTGTAAATAATCTTTAACACATGCTCTTCGAAGCAATCATTATAAGACTCAGTGTTTCAATAAGCTAAATTTGTATGCAATCATTTTTTTTGTCTTTCACTGATGTTCTATATAGAGAATTAAATTAATTAAAATTTGTTTTTCCCAGGAAAACATATTCACCCATCAAGGGCAATAGAATTATTTGTATCCTAACCCCATAATACACTAGCCATAACCATCTTAAGTATAGCAATTTTCCTAAAGACTGTACAGTATTGGTTAGTAAAATTTCTTAAAAGTATGGAAATTTCCAATATATATTTGTCACATTATAAACTATTTCCATGTTCAGAACTTCCTAACATGCAGAGGCATTTTCCTAATCCTCATGGTAACACATGCTCCCTGTACTAGATGGTACTGATCTTACAGATTCAAGTAATTTGTATAGCATATTGCATTGCTTAGTGATACCTGATATAGTATATATACTGTGTCTATTTTAGCTACATGCTGAAGTTCATGTTTTCTTGCTTTATATACCTATCTCCACAGCAATAGAATCTGCAGGTAGTCATCTTCCCACTGCCTTTCTAATAGATTAACCAATTCTAGGTTGTTACACTGTTGGGGAATATACATTTATAGTTCGAGAAACAATGCCTTGGGCTATGTATAGGAATGAGATTTTTCTGACAAAAGAATTTTTTGGTATCTCCTACAAAATGTTAATATCAATTTACTCTAACAAGAACTGTGAATGGCTCCCTCAGGCATAGCTTGTGTTCTTTTCATATGTCTCCCTAAAAGATGAAGGCAAAAAGTGGTCCATCCAAACAACAAGTACCATACAACAAAATACACATTCCATAAATAATTTTCTGGTTTAGAAAGAAGCCTGAGAAGTGGTCCACATATTACTGATTAGAAAGTGTGTGTGTGTGTGTGTGTGTGTGTGTGTGTGTGTGTATGTGCATGTGCACATATGTATGTGTGTGTATGATTGAGTGTGCAATGTATATATGTGTGAGTGTGTATATTTATGTATTTATGTTTTGGTGTCTGGTCATATTCATACCTTCTTGTAGAATGACATCCTATGAACAAAGCAACTATCATCATAATATCCACTGTTCCTACCTGTAATAAGCCATTGAACAAGCTTATGAACCACTGGTATCCAGTCATAAAAGAAGGTGGGGTCATTGTACATTCATCAGAGAGTCTATCCATTTCTATCCATTTCTAGGAAATTCTTCCTTAATTACACATGGTGATGTGGTCTCCAGAGGTTCTAGACTATATAGAATGAAGAAACTTAACTGAAGAATGTCCATCTAGGAAGGTATGAAGATGCTATCGTTTGTGCTGGGTTAACTTTCCAGGGTGAGTACTATGGGGTCACCAAAGCTCCTGCCAACAACTCTTTACCCATGCTCTGTAAATATGACCAATAAACTGGTTGGTACTTTAGGATAAACTTTGATGTAAAACTTTAGTTTGTTCTTAGAGCATAAAAGAGGGCATAGGCATTGTCTACTTTGTCTCAGGGAAGGCAATCTTGCAGCATGTGTGCATGCAGGTGCACTGGCATATATGAGCATAGAGTTGGAGACCAGAGGCTGTTGTCCAGTATTTTCCTTGATTACTTTCTACCTTATTTTTGAGATGGGGATCTCTCACTGAACCTGGAGCTCATTGATTTTGCTAGGCAAGATGGCCAACAAGCTTTAGGAAAGCTTCTATCTCTGTTCCCTAGCAATGGAATTATAGGCATGAACCATCATGCCTAGCTTTTACATATGAGCTGGGAATCCAAATTCAGAAGCCCATACTGACTGGCAAGCACCTTTCCAACTGAATTACCTCCAAAGCCACCGGTTCATAAACTACTGACCTGGTATTTTTGATGATTTAGATTTGATAGGCTAAGCATTATTTTTGAACTATAGAATGTAAAAATAAAATAAACAATGAATTGATTGAAAGCAAATTTTATGAATCATTTTTCGTATGTTTATCACGTACAAAATGAGAAGTTGATATTTAATAATTCATTAAGGGATTAAAGAGGCCGGGTGGTGGTGGCGTACGCCTTTAATCCCAGCACTTGGGAGGCAGAGGCAGGCGGATTTCTGAGTTTGAGGCTAGCCTGGTCTACAGAGTGAGTTCCAGGACAGCCAGGACTACACAGAGAAACCCTGTCTCGAAAAACCAAAAAAAAAAAAAAAAAAAAAAAAAAAAAAAAAAAAAAAAAAAAAAAAGGGATTAAAGAGATGGCTCAGTGTTCAAGAGCATTTGTTGCCTTAGCAGAGGACCCAAGGTCAGTTCCTAGCTCCCACATGGCAGCTCACAACTACCTATGACTTCAATTCAGTGATTTTGACATCCTTTTCTAGACTCTGTGGGTACTGCATGCATGCAGTACAAATACATACAGTACATATACATACATGTAGAGAAAATATTTATACATGTAAAATAAACTGTAAAAAAAATTATTTAATGAATGATTTGGAAAGGAAATCAAGGGGATGATTACAGAATTGTTCTGAAACCCACATCCTTACTTATCCAGACTTAAAAGGCAACATATGTTATATGAGTATATTCAGCATAAATGGTCTTCTTGCAGAGCTAGCACACATTCTATTCCCCAGTCTTCTTGCTCAAATGAAGGACAGACATGACTCCATTTCTTAATCCTTATTTAATGCTTGCAAAATGCTGGTGGACTTGGACACTAATTTAAAGCCTGAAGGGAACAACTATTGTTTTAGGTTTATGAGTCACACAGCTAGTTTAGTTGAATTGGGAGCTGCTTAGAAAATTACAGAAATAGCTGTCTCCTGTGGCTCTCCACACTGAATGTACTAGTGTTTGCCTTCTTTTTTCAGCTTTGAAAAAAAAAATTCCCAACGTGTCTGCCTTTGTCTTATCAAGAGCTTCAAAAGTACTCTTTTAATTTGTATTGTTTGGATTCATTTTTTAATCACATGTGCGTATGTGATGGGAGGGGTTGGTATCTGTCTGTGTGATTACAGTTAGAAGAGCACTTCAGATTACTCTGTAGCTGGGATTATGAGTCAGTGTGAGCCAGTCATGTACATTGAGTTTCTGTACTAGTGATACATGCCTTTAACTTACCCTGAGCATCCCTCAAGCCCCTGAACTATTACTTTTAAGCATCCCTGAAACTATAGTAAATACAGTTTGTAGGTTGACGAAAGGAAAGTGCTAATTAATAAACTTCAAGGAATTCATGTAACTCTTCTCATGAGCTTTGGCATCTCTTCAGCATCTGCATGTAAAAAAATAGTGAAATAAATGCATTAAAAACATGTAGTTACCTAGTAAAGAGGAAGCTAGGTAATTATGCACACTGCTCGTAGAGACAAAATTTGATTCCTAATACCCACTTGGTAACTTACAATTATCTGTAACTCAGTCCTAGGAGATCTGTCACCCTCTTCTGGGCTCTGAGGAAAACAGGTATCCATGTTTAGCAGGCAAAACACTGATACCCTAAATAAAGTTTTACAACAATGTTGTTTAATCATGTTTAGATTAGTATCACTAAAGTTTCTAGCAATCAATTTCTGAACATCTATTTGAGACATTAAAAAAGGACACAGGGGCATATTTTTTTTTAAAATTAAATAAAGGCCTACAGAAAATTTGATCTCTATTGTGTTTTGATTATAAATTGTTTGAATTTGTTTCACATAACTTGTTAATGCAGCAATGACAAAATTATTCCATTAGTAATGTAGTTCACTGGCTCTGCATCAGCTTTCTGTTTTGTGTTTCACATTTTTGGTACATCTCAAATGATCATGCAATCGACTATCACATTAATATAGGTAAAGTCTAGGCACAGTTGTTGATTTTTGGCATAAGCAATTCAAACTGATATTTGGAAACTACAGTAAACATTAGCAGCTTCTACAGGAAAGTTGGAGCAGGGAGTCAGGAGATGCTGTTACTCAGTGTTCCCGACTGAACAAGGAAGAGCAAACTCATAAGTGTGACAAAACACAGGGACGAGAGACTGGCTCAAAAAGAGACCGTACCCAGAAGAGTTAGAATTTGTTGAGATTTGATTTTCAAATATATTTTATAATTCCTGAATCATAACCCCTTTTGACTTAATTCAATTTGCTTCATTTGTGGAGAATGGATCAACCACATTTAGCAAAGCAGCCTACCATGAGTTTGGACACTGGAGAATGCACTTCTCATGTATATTTTTCATTTCATTATGGTAATATGATTTGGATATTACTGAATGTATTTATAGATGCTATGAACTTTGGAGACAATGACCAGATTACCCAGGCAAGAGCTAGTGATGAATGGTGGTTGTAAATCTTTGAGGTCCAGAAATCCTACAAGGTTGTTTTATACACACTAAAAATAACATTGAAAGTGAACCAAACCTTCATTAGTATTTTAGGTAATTAATTCCTGAGCATTACTTATTAATTTAGTTCAAAGTTACTAAGCAACTGTATATACAGTTTCTAATTATTTAATGTGTGTTTCACATGAGCTGTTTCTATGTGCTGTACATTATTCTGGAGACTTCACATATTACCATAAGCAAGACAGAACAACAATTGTGCACTGTGCAATTGACACCTTTGTAGGAGAAGTTCAAAGTTGTAAGTAAGTCAATAAACAATTGTAATACATGGTACATGAGAGGGGGAAGGATTCTATGGAAGTAGGAAAGGAGTTAGCAATTTGAATTAGGGAAAACATTGAGGAATTGGACAACTTAATGGCATAGTCCTCACGGAGAACATGCATTTGAATATTCAGTAGGACAAGAAAGCACTGAGCTTTTCTGGGAAACGTGTTTCCAGAAGAGGAAAGGGTAAGAAGTACTGAGAGTGGGAGGACATGGCACATCTGAGGAACAATGAAGACAGCAAACTGCCTGCCACAGAGCAAATTGAAATGGGTCATAGCCTGAGTGGTTACAACATAATGGAGGTAGAGGGACACTATTGTATAGGATTTTGGCTCTGACTTGGGTTTTAAGGGTTGTCAGAAGTTTCTTCTGTGCATAGAATAAATTGTAGGAAGCAATGAAGCAATCAAAGTGACTGTTAAGGGGCAGAGACTGGTGATGAGCTTCAATGCACAAATGATGGACTCTGGATATATTTTGAACATACACCATACATGATTTGACAATAGATTTGATTCAAGGTGAGAGGGACAGAGAAGAGTCAAGAATGACACAAAATTATATATATATATATATATATATATATATATATATATATATATATATATATATATATCAGAGTTGGTGGCTGGGGCAATCAGGAGCTCTGATTTTCGTGTGTTAACTTTTTATGTCTTCTTAAACATACTGAACAGTCAGTAGGGGAGGAAAAAGACTCCTAGCTTCAGAGGAAATCATGTAGGTAAAGAATCAAACATATAGATGATTTATCAACATATAGATGATTTCTAACTGGAAGAGATCTTCAAGACAGCCACAGGTCCACGTCACTTTAGCACTTAATGGTTATGAAAAACCAGTAGAAAATGCAAATGAGACTTAAGACAAAAATGTAGAGGACTGAGGTTCAGTTTCACAGGTAAAACAATTACTTAGAATTTGCAAAGCCCTGACTTTCGTGTCCCCCACCACAGCATAAGCTCATTGTGAAAGAAAGCATCATATAACCCCTAACAGGCAGACAGATAATAAAATAAGCCATAAATAAACAAGATGTCATACTCCAGTTTCTTCTTCTACGACATAGGTTTGACAACTCCACACCCCCTACCCCACCATGTGTCTTCTTTCAGCTGCCCTACCTAGACATATTCTAGACAAACCCTGCACATGGGCAATGAGCTGGTAACTCATGCTTCTCTTTTGAAACTGACCAATGCAGAGAGAGAAGAGGGAGGCCATGTCCCAAGCCACCAAAAATACTTAAATGGTTTTGGTTTCTAAGTCCGTTCCTCATGAAGAGCCTTCTCTATGGGTATACATATGCACTTTTTCTTTTTTAAAATTTGTTTTCTTGGTCAGGTGATTTATTTCCTGGCCTTTAATTCTTTAATTTTTGGAGAAAATGAAGCCATACCAAAACCCCCAGAGGAAAACAATGACACATATCTATTAAGCCAGGTTTCAGATGTGAAGGCAGGAAGATCAGAAGTTCAAGGCTACACTTGGGCACATACTAACTTCAAGGCCCCCTTGGAATTGATGAGATTTTGTCAAAACAGCATGAAAAACAAAAATAATCTACATGAAAATAATATGGTAAGTTGGAGAAAGTAGTTATTTATAAATGTGAGGAAGATTTAGGAAATGTTTGCTGATTCTGGTAAGAGAATCTGGCAGGACAGTGGGTCTCAAAATATGATGAGATGAAGTCTAATGCAAAACAGGGATTAGAAACAGAGTGCACTGAACACTATTGTATTTTAACTTCTGCAGCTGTAAAAATAAACACCATGACAAAAGTAATTTAAGAGAGAAAAGGGTCTAGTTTGGATTACAATTCCTAGTTCATTCTATTACTGTGGGGAAGTCATCTCAGGAACTTCAAACATCCAGTCACATCATATCCACAGTCAGTAGCAAAGAGAAATGAAAGTGAATATGCCCACTTGCTGGTCCTCAATTCAATTTCTCTACTCCTTATACAGTTCAGGACTCCATGCCTATGGATTGGGACTGTCCACAGTGACCTGGGGCTTCCCACATTGATGAACTCAATTGAGACAATTCTCACAGATATGCTCATAATCACCTTGAAATACATAATCTATCATTGAGAGTTATTCCAGGTGATTTTAGGTTGTGTCAAGCTGACAACAAAAGATAGGTATCCTTTAAAGATTTTGTTATAAAAGAACAGAAAACCATTTGTAGTAAAATCTCCAGGAATTGTATTATGTTCATGAGACTGAGAAATATTTAAGGGCATGATTATGGATGCAGATCCTTAAACTGGTTGCAGTTCAGAAGAAAAGTACCTCATCATGAGAAGGTATTATTTTCTTACTTAGGGTTTCTATTGTTGTGATAAAACCCAATGGCTAAAAGCAACTAGGGAAGGAAAGGATGTATATCAACTTGTAGCTTCTAGTCCATTATCAAGAAAAGTCAAGGTATGGAAGAACTCAAAGCAGGATCTTGAGGGAAGAACTGATGCAGAGGCCATGAGGGGATACTGCTTATTAGATTGCTCCTGACTTACTAAGTTTGTTTTCTTATATTTGTCCAGATCAAATGTCAGTCTAGAAATCTTGTAGACTTGTTACTGTTAATTTGGTGGAGACATTTTCTCAGATGAAGTTCCTCTTTCAAAATATATCTAAGTCTGTGTTAAGTAGACATAAAACCACCTATCACAATTATTAAACAACTAAATGAAAATATCTAAGAGTCTATTTCTAAAACAAAGGCAAGAGTTTATATGGAAGTTGGAGGTTAGGTAGTCCAATTAAGTTCCGATGATTTTTCTGAAAGAAATGAAGTTAGCGCTAAGAAAAGTACTCATGTATGCCAGAGGGAGTGGAAGAAGATGGCTTTCCTGGCATTTTACTCTAAAAATTATTAAACTACATTGAAATTTGTGTCTCATCTTTCTAAAAGACAATGGTCATTTCTCTCTTCCACTCAGTGTTTTTCTTAGTTGTCTTACAGATTCACCAGGGACACAGCATATGTCAGTCTAGCAGACAGATTGCAGCCATGGTAGCCATGGGCACAGGGCCCCGCTGTGCCCATCCAGTTTTTTATGAGCGGCTGCCAGTTCCTCCAATGAGCCATAACAAGAAACAAGTATTGGAAGTTAATCTTAGAGTCATTAAAACCACTACTTTCTATGATGTGAGTTAAACGATTTCTGTAAAAATCAAATGTCCAGGTATTTTAAGGAGTGATTTCGCCAGTTTAAGAGACAGCATCTGCATGACTCAATTCCTACTTTGCTGGAAAAGTTGACCTCAAGAGATTGGGCAAAGGAGTTAACTCCTATGCCAGAAGACTCACCAGTAACTAGAATATACATTGCTATTAACTATACAAATAATTTTCTATGGGGATAACTACCATTAAGGAATAGATTTCAGGGAGCTGATAAGATCTCTTAAGTGGTAAAGTGATTGCTATGTAAACACAAGGACCTGGGTTCAATTCCCAGAGGCTATGTAAAAATCCAGGTATGGTGTGTATTCAGAAATGTGTGGACTGTTGGAACTTTCTAGCCAGATAACCTAGCTTAGGTGATGAACCCCAAGTCCCAATGAGAGACCCTGTCTCAAGCATAACATAGGCCTTCTGGCATTCATGCACATACCCCCACACTTGCATAAATATCTGTACCTGTATCCATACATGAGCATGCACACAAAGAGGTACAAAAACATATGCTGTTTACAGTTAGCAATCAAAAGATTAACACTTGGCCTTTGTACAGAATCCTGAATAATAACCTGTCAGACAGCATGAGGTGAGTGGTCCTGATAAGCATGTTTATTTATATGTTACTACCTTTCCCTAACAGCTTCATAAGTTCCTTCATGAACTTCAGAAGACCATCAAGGAACCAATTCCAATGCAATCACACTATGGTCTTTTCATTCAAGCTCAAGCTTGGGCTTACCACTGACACGGACATAGCAGGACAAGAGGGTGAAGCCCCAGCCCTCAGCAGGACAAAGTTTTATAGGAAATGAAAAACAAGTGAGGAGTGGTTTTCAGCCTGGCAAACATCTGACTGAATGACTATTGTAAACCAACAGGTGGGTACTCAGAAGCAAAACCATGAACAATCACAAACGGTCTGAAAGCACATCGGTAACTATCAGACTAATCTTGATTGGCTATTGCTACGGAGTAGCTATGGAGTAACTCTGGGGCATGGGCCAGAAGCAAAGTATGTGGTTCTTCCTGAAACTTTGCTTCAGCTTAGGTTCACCTACATGTCAAGTTCTCAGACTCTTTTTCTTTTAAAATGGAGGCTGGTCCCAAGATGGAGTAGGTATGGCCTGTCACTAGGATGCTCGAACCTTTCAAGTTAGAGCCATGGCAATGAGTTAATGATAAAGGGATAGACATTGCAGCCTTTAGGACAAGTGACTATAAAAATTGTGGTGGATAATCTTAATTATCCACTTGACAGAATTCAAAATCTCTTAGGAGATAAGATTCTGTGTATATTTTTCAAAGTTCTCCAAGACTGATTGAACTGAGGAGGAAAGACCTAGTTTCAATGCTAGCAGTGCAATTGGACAGCCAAGGGAATTCCCAAACTGAATAAGAGAAAGAAAGCTGACTAGGCACCAGCCTCCATCTGTCTGTTACTTGACTGAAGATGTGAAGTCTCATGCTCTTACCACCATGACTTCCTTGATATGAAAGACTCTACCTTTAACATGTGAGCCAAAATAAACTCTTTGCTCAAGAATCTTTCTTCCAAAGCAACAAGACAAGTAACTGATATAAAGTTAATGTCAAAAGAAAGTTGTTTATTTTACAAGACTTTTCTTGCCCATCTCCCTTGCAGGACTTATTTTTTTCTAATAATAGTAAGATAAACAAGAATTTAAGGGTCACACTTATAAGATAAAGAAAAATGGACATACTGTGTCATGGTTGCAGCTCAATACCTATGTTGAATTAACTCTCAAGAAAGAAGACCCTTGGAAATCACTTTTATTGTGCCAAGCTTTCTGAGGTATCTATATCTATATCTAAATCTATATATCTATATCTATATATAAATCTATATATATCTAAATTTATATATCTATATCTATATCTATATCTATATCTATATCTATATCTAAAGTCTTTTGAGTTATTTTATTCATGAAGGAGAGGCCTAGTGATAGATGTGCCATAGATATCTTCAAAAATGGATGTCTAGTTATTAACTGCCTATGTAGCTTTCTTAGTTTTCCTTTTTTCTTAATTTACTTATTTATGTAATTATTCATTTATTATTTACTTATGAACACTCACTAGAGACAAATAAACACTCATTCCACAGAGGCAGGCAGAACAACACCATGAATTTTCAATGTATTCATTTTTTCCCACTAAAAATTAATGAAAGGCTGAAAGTTATACTTACCTGAACTTTTAAAAAAAGGTTAATAGTTGACTATACTTTTGAGCTATGATTTATCTCAGAAAACAACACATTTGATACTTGTACCTTCAAGTTTCAAAGTAAAAACAATATTTGGTGTCTGGAGGAGGTAACAACTTTCAATGACAATTGTTCTGATCTTTTTTAGGCTATAATGAACAAGAAGGTTTGGACCTGCTGAAGAATATTGCGTACCTAAGGGCCATTTGTCCTCTTTCTGTCTCAAGTGATTAATGTCCTGTAAACTCATGGTTTTGGTTGTAGGCCAGTGTTTTAGAAACTCATTCATAGACAAACAACATCACAGCTCCTGGTGAACATTTCGGTAATATCTGTTCACTAACATTCAAGAGTTTCTTTATAACAATAAAGTAAACAAGAATTATGTTATGTATAAAACAGAAATACCTAAAGTTTTTCCAGAAACTACGAAATATTCTCCAGTTATCTATTTTGTTACATAACACACATGGAGAAAACTACATATTTACTTGGATGTCCTGGGGTTTTTTTTTATACAGTGTTTTTAAGAATAGGGGGTTTCATGTATGGACTTCAGTATTATTAGGAAAATATAATTTATAATTGTTAAGCTTTGCAATCTAAACATTGGTGTAGAGTAGGACAAAGTATTAGAACAAGAGCAAAGGGAAGGAGGATGTAACACGGGAGGAAGAAACTATGAAAGAAGAAAGGAATGGTAGGAAGCAAGCATTAGAAACAGGGAAAGAAAGAAGGAAGGTAGGAAGAAAAATAGAAAGGAAGTCTGAGAACGAATGACAAGAAAGTGGGTGGAGAAAGAAGGAGAAAATGGGGAGGGAAGAAAGAAAGCAAGGGAGGAAGGAAAGAGAAAAGAAAGGGAAAGAAGAAAGAAGGGAGGGAGGGAAAGGAGAGAAGGATGGGAGGTAGGGGAAGACAAAAAGAGAAGGGAATAGAGAAGGATGAGAAGAAAGGGGTAGAAGAAATAAAGAAAGGGAAGAATAGAAAGCATTGTCTCCAAGACACCAGGGCATAGCATGTCTTCTTATAAGATTCAAAGTTGATGGTGGTGATTGGCAATGCATCAGCTGCATTCAATATTCACTGAATGACTTGGTGTGTATAAACCCACTTCTGGATGTTGTGTTTGATATGGAACAAATGAAGATGAGTAAGTCATGTACCTTCTCTGAAGAGACACAAGGATGAAGTAGAGGATGATCTTCAAGATGCAGACATCATGTCTTCCTATATCCCTGAGCACTGCCAGTTCCCACAATCAACTCTAGTCCTATCAAGGGCCACTCAGGAACCACTCTTGGATTTCATTAGGGTTCTTAACAGCAGTCTGAAGACATAACTTCAAAAAGAGATACAGAGACCCACAGCCAAACATTACATGGACCTCAGAGAGTCTTGTGGAAGAAATGGAGGAAGAATTGAGGGACTGGAAGACAACAGTGACACCACAGGAAGACCAAAAGAGTGAATTAACTTGGACCATTGGGTGTTCTCAGAGATTAAACCACTAACCAAAGAGCCAACATAGGCTGGACCTACCCCTCCCCTTGCACACACATAGCAGAAGTAAAGCTCAGTCTTCATTTGGGTCCCCCAACAACTAGAGCAGGGCTGTCTCTGAATGTGCTGCCTTCCTATGTATCCTGTTCCCTAGCTGCCTTGTGTGGCCTCAGTGGGAGAGGATGCACCTAGTTCTACAGAAATGTGATGTGCCCAGTGTGGAATGGTAATACCCAAGGGGATCTCATCCTTCTCAGAGGAGAAGCAGAGAAAGGAAAGGGGCGAATGATCCTTGTGAGGAGTACTGGGAGGAGAGAGAAGGTGATATTGGGCTGTAAAGTGATTAAATAAATTGACTAATAAAAACAATATAACTTCAAAATCTAAAATGCCAACTAGGACTACTGTAAAGAGAATAAATTGTGACTCCCTCTCTCCCTGAGATGCCCACCATTATGTTCCCAGTCCCACTTCTCTCTTTCCTAAGCGACTCCCTCCTTCTCTTAACCCTCCTGCTTGAGATCTATATGAAAATCTCTTCTAAGAAAAATCCAAATCTGCTCCATGTAAGTTCATCCTGAAACTTTATTCCACACTGAAGCCAAAATGTTGGTTTTACCTAAGCTGTGGTCCCTTAAACATTAAAGGAATCCCTCAGGCTGGGCTGGGTGGCAAGATAGAGCTTTGCCTCTGCCCTGCAGCTTCTGACAGATGGTCACAGTGACAAGGAGGTTCACAAAAACAGAATACATGGTTACAAATTTAAATTAGAAACTTTTAAATGAAGAAAGTATCTGAACCATGGGAAATCCAGTTTTAAAAGAAATCCCTACAAAAAAATGTTAGCCACAGAAAGATCCACTTGAAAGAAAAACATTGTAATTTGCACAAGAACAACACCGTTCTGCTTTGACTCCTACAGCTGGGGACTTGCTTTTTCTAATATCTCTATTGAAATTAACAGTTTAATTTACTTTTCCATTTATGAGACAAATGTTCATGTAATCTAGTGCCACAGTGACACCTGTTTGCGCCTGGATTTAATTTATACAGACAGCCCATTTGCCTGTTTGTACAGGAATCAAATTAGGTTGTCCATGTATAACACACGAGGAGTTTAATGAGGTTCAGACCTGTCTCCCAAAGCCACCACTGTGTAAAAAGTGTTTCACTTGGGAAATTAAAATCTCCATTGCCAATGTCATAAATCTACAAGGAGAGTTAACTCTCCTTTGTATTAAGTACCCACAAAGAAGGGAAATGAGATGATAAATGTGTATCTGCCCATTCCCGAAACAATTTGTGTAAATAGTTTATGATTGCTTACCACTTCGACCAATTGCATGTGGACATATGTAGCCGATGACCATGCAGACTATAGTCTTCAGGGTCTTACTTTTTGCAAATAAAGATGCTTTCCAGTAACCATTTTACATAAACAAATATGGGAAAACAAGCCCTGTCAAGCCAAGGAAAACATGCCTTAACAGTTAATTACAGACTATGAGAAAGCAAAGATTAATCACAACTCTAATTAAGGGACTATCCATTCACAGTGTTCTCTACCTTTGCCACACCTTGTATTCTGACATAGTCTAATGCATTTTGTCCCATGTACTTAGCATGAGATGCTGGAGTAAGGCAGAGTGAAGTCATCTACAGAATAAACTTTTTTTAAAAATCTAGGCACAGTACCTATAGCAACGTCCTCTTCACAGTTTCCCAATGCCTGCATGCAATCAAAGTAACTACACAGAGAAAGGGGCATAAGCAGTTAATTTTTTACACAAAACTAAAATTTTACCAAAGGGACTGGGAAGACAGCTCTGTGGTAGGAGCACCTGCTGTACAAGCATGAGGAGATGGGTTTGAATTTCTAGCACAGAGGTAGGAAATCAGCTGTGCCTACAGATGTGCCTGTAACTCCTGCAGTGAATGAGGCCAAGACAGGAGAATGAATATCTGGGATGTGATGGTCACTATCTGAGCATCAGGTTCAGTGAGATATGGTTTCAAATAAATAAAGCTAAGGATAATAGAACAGGACATCCAATGTCCTCCTTTAGCCTATACACTCATTCATAAGCACACACACGTCTGCAAGCATAAGTTTTGCATATACAACACACACACACACACACACACACACACACACGCACACTGCTCTACAAGCCTTATAAGCATTGATTGCTTAGCTCTGTCTATTTGAACTACAAGACGAACAACCCCACTTTGTTTTGACTTGTATCGTAGCCTCCTTTAGTAGCACCAGTAGTTGCCTAACTTTGACAACCCTTCCCAGTACTCCTTCCCTCCTTCCTTCTGTGTTAATGTTAGATACTGTCTGTGCTGAATGTGACCTTGACCATGTTTTCAAAGCATGCTCTCCCATTTCAGCTGGAGTAAATGAGAGTTGCGAGACTCATTAGGTTCTCTCAGAACACTGGCTTGCTGGCTGAGGCTATTAGCATCATTTCTTTTAGCACTTGCCAGAAGTAAGATGCCCCTGGCAGCAAGTTTGTTGTCAAAGATCCATTCTTCTCAGCCAAATTTCTGCTGTGGATTAAGCCAGCAGCAAACCTTGCCACTGTTTAATTTCTGTTCAGCTCCAGCCAGTTTTTTTCTTACAGTGCTGGGAGAAGGGGAGCCACAGGCTTCCCAAATACTCCAGGTATATACTGTTACCAATCTTTGACATGCAAAACTGTTAAAAATCTTAGCATCTACACCCCAGGGAAGAGCTGCTAGACTGGAAGGCATAAAATATCATTGAAAATTCACAATTCATTCCCCTGAAATGCCAGAATAAGGTTGTTAAATGCTCACACTGCACAGTCAGGCCCTCAGAGGAGAGGAGCCGGCTGTAGGAACACTCAACACAGAGCTCAGAGAGATGATATACCAACCGTTATCAGCTTCAATCCAGACAGAAAGACACATGTCCCATAATAAGGGGCTACCCCACCACAAATCAGTCTATCATTTTGTGTCCAGTTGTAGATTAATAGAGGACACTACATGGAAATCTTGTTTGTTACATTTCATAAAGGATGGTGGAAAATAATGCATTTTTATTGTCAGAGATGTAATAAAAATTTTACTAAGTACAGAGTAAGAAATGAAAAGGCATATTCACACCCTGCTATAAAAGATGGCTAGGACTGATTTTTCAACGGAGATGCATTTAGACATGAATTTATCTACATCTATTTTTATGGGTTGGGGTTAGAATATGAAGTATCCTCTATACTGTAGTCTATAGGTTCATGTATTTGAACATTTGATCCCCAGTTGGTGGTGCTGTTTGGGGAGATTATGAAAATTTTAGAAGACCGAGCCTTCCTGGGAGGATATCTGGGAGCAAGGGTCCAGGAGGCTGAGGGGCAGGTCAGGATGCTTTGAGGTTTATAGACTAGCCATACTCCCTGTTCTCTCTCCAGGCTCCCTGTGTACAGGATGAAATGTGATCAGCCAGCCTCTCACAGTTGCTACCATGCTTCCTCTCAAAGATAGATAGTTACCTGGACTTGTAAGATGAGTTAACTGTTTTCTTCTCTACCTTGTTTCTTGTCAGAGAATTTTACCAGAGCAACAAAAAAGCAACTGATACATGATGACTACCCCTGCCTCTCTCTCCCCCCACCCCCATTCTTGTTCCTACTCCCTCCATCCATGGGGTTATAAGTAGTGTTTTAGAAAATGTAAGATGCTCAATAATGTTCAGGAATGTAAAGCGTTTACACTTCATTCTAGACATGAGGTTAGCCTATGTGGTGCATTGAATGAAAACATTGCCCTAAAACTTAGATGTTTGAAGGCATGGCCCCCAGTTATTGGAGCTATTTGAAGTGTTTAGGAGATGTGGCCTTGTTGGAGAAAATATGTCACTGGTAGTGTGTGGGGCACTGAGCTGAAAGACAACCAGGTGTCTGGTGGAACGAGCTTCTGAACCCCAGAGACCCTTTAGGGATGGTAGGATGTTCAGCTCTGTTCCTGGCCCCCTGGCTCTCTCAGCTTCCGCCCATCAAAGCCCCTCCCATAGAGAGGTTGGGAGGTCTATGACCATTGGGTCACATAGGAATGGTGCCCCAGGCTCTCCTCACATGCATATGAGGCATCCCCCAAAAACTCAGACTAAGCCAATGAGGTTACCTGCTGCTAAAACCTTCACCCACCCCAAACTGTATATATTGAGCTTAATTGAGAAGTAAAGCGCACACAAGAACCATCCTGTTGTCTGAGAACTTCCGTCATGGACTGTCCCCTCTTCGCCAGCTAGCTGGCTCCAAAGCTGTTAACACTGGGCAAGGGATCTACCACCTTTCCCTGCTACCTGGCCGGCACTTCCTGGGTTAGCAAAGAGCTGTAACACTTCAGAACCCGCCGGCTCTCCCGGAACCTGCCTGGGATGCCAGGCTGCCTCCTTGTCAGCTAGTCAGCTCCTTATCAGCCTAGCCTGAGCCTGGACCGGTTCAGCGTGGAGAGACAGGGGCAACACCTGGGAGAGACCGGTCAGCACCAGGGCGCCAGAGGCAGCAGCAGGGGCAGGCAATCTCCCCTCCCTGCTCGCACCCTGTCCCTAGCCGGGAGATTGTCGTGGGACACCCTCCAGAACAAGGGTCCTACAGTGGTGGTCTTTGAAATATTTCAAAGCCTCACACAGTCCCAGTTTGCTTTCTATTTCCTGGTTGTTTGAGATGTGAGCCCTCTGCTTCTTTTCCAACCACCTTGTCTGCTGCATCAGCTTGACATCATGGATGGTAACACTCTGGAATCAAGGAGCCAAATAACTTCCTTCCTCCATAACTTGCCTTCATCCTGGACCTTCATCACAGAAATAGAAAAAGTCACAAGTGCAGCCTGTGTGAATGACAGAGACATTAGGAGAAAACACACTTACATCTGTTTCAGGCATTCCCAGAGTTGAGTGTGGTCAAACCTCTCATGATTTCTAAACATCCTAATACTTACGTTCTCATGGAAGTCATTATTTATATTTTTTTTTATTTTTATATCTACAGGGCGTATGAAATGGTTCAGAGACTAATGGTACTTGCTAGCAGACCATATTCCTGAGTTTTATCATTGTAACTCACAGGATAGTAGAAAAGAATTGATCTTCACAATCAATTCTTGTTGTCTGATCTCCCCAGTTTTCATTCCTCTCTCCCCACAGCAACAAAGTAAATAAGTGTAATCTTAAAAACTATGGGTATGCCTTGATTTAAGAGCTATGGGCATTGGTCTCCTGTTTAGAGTGGCAGGACTTATTGACCCATGGAATTTTGTTCTGATTGTGTTCTATTTATTTATTTTATTTATTTTACAAGTAAACTACCTTCTGAAAAAGTTTGTAGCTCTAATCCATTGAATCACTTTGAGTTTCTTGTTACCTCCTTCTAATCAATTATGAAACACTAGGAATCATCATTAGTAATTCTTTTTCTTTTCATTTCTATAATCCCAGACGTTTTTCCCAATAACTTGTGCCTGGAACATGCCTCTCTGAGACCTATGAATGATCCAAATTCAATCTCTGTATAGTCCATGAGTACTTCAAAATATAGGTTTTACTCTGTGATACAAATAGGGAGACCAAATTTTCCTTTACAACCAGGCAGGTAGACCTCAGGCTTGAGAAAGGCCAGGATGCAGCATTATGGAATATTGATCACCTAAACACACATTAAAAGGTGGAGCCACATGCCATGGTTTTTATTCCTAGGGTGAATCATCAAAAGAGAAAAAGCCAATGGGTGGATAGAATAAATATTAAAATTAATAAAGTTAGGCTCTAATCTTTAGTATTGTAGATTCAGTTATAGATAGCTGTTACAGATGTTTTACTTCTCCAAAATTTTTTAGTTTTGCTCTTTCCTTGAGTTAGAGTTTGTGTATCTTCCATATAATTAGAAACATTAAATTATTAAACAAGAAAATTCTTGAAGCTGTGAGGTCTGAAGTATGCTTAATATATTTTGAAGCACAGCATTAACTTTTTAATGTCTTCTTCTTCAGATAAAAATCAAAGTCATATTTTTTACTATGGTTATCTTTAACTGTTAATTTGACACAATCTAGAATCACCTAGAAATAAAGTCTCATTGAAGGGTTGTCTACACTTGTGTTGGCCGGTGGATACATCTGTGGAATATTGTCTTAACTAAATTAACTGATATGGCAGACCCATCTCACTTTGGGTGACACTGTTGCTCTGTAATGGGGTCCTGAGCTGTAGAGGAGTAGAAAAATCAAGCTGAGCAGAAGCAAGTGATCTAGCAAGGGCTCATCTGTTTTCCTCTGCCCTCTGTGGATGTGATGCTTCAACTCCACATAGATCTGTGACTTCCCCAGAGTGATGGACTGTAACTTGGAGTTACAAGCTGAAAAAAATATTTTCTCCCTTGAGTTATCAAAAGATTTTTTCACAGCAACAGAAATAATTCTGTAATATACCAATTTATGTGAACAAGGCTGACGACAATGATTGTTCACTTCCTCCAGCCTTCTTGCCTTCTTGCTGCCTATATTTACCGTCCTTCTTTCCTTCCTCGTGTCTAGATATCTGTACCCCATTCTCACCTGTTCCTTTCCATTTATCTCTAGTATCTACACCAGACTTTTATTTTTTCTGTCTTATTTTTTCACCCTTCTTCTCCTATGTCTCCTACATTATCCTTATTGTCACTCCATTGTCATCTGCATGTTTTCTTTGCTTTTCAATCCATTATTTTTACAGGACATAAGATCTATAATTACTTGTAAATAAAGATGCCTTATGGAAATGAGGGTTAAGAATCCCCATGCCAGGAGGGAAAAGAAAAAATTCAAAGTCAGTCTTACAAAGAAATAGCTCCATATCTTTTCCTTATAGTGGTGCTGTCCTGGGCATGCATTTTATTTAGTTTTTAAAATAATTATGAAAATATAGAGAGACAAACAACAGTCAGAGATAAAAAGTTACAAAGGTCTTTCTATGTTAATTTTCAGTTCTGCTCTAAGGCAAAGACACCAGTAACCACAGCTAAATAAAAATAACAAAAATAACTTAATTTTGGACTGACTCTCTTTCTTTTACAAGAAAGAGAAACAGGTCCAATTTTTTGACATCATGACACAATATTGTCATCTCCAATGCTCACATGAGAGAACTGCAGAATTCAGTTACCAAAAGTCTTCAGAAAAAATATTTCATGCTTTATAAAAGTTCACAGATTTGCATTGATATACCTCATTCTTAGTGTCTGTGGACACATGCAACTATAGATTGGATACACATGGGTATAATCTTTAGAGAATTCACATTAGACCTTCCTTAGCACAATTTTGCTGGCTTGAACCATCTCTGATTTATGATCTTAGCATAGATATTAAAAGTGCAGGGAAGAGTCTGATGAAAATTTTGCAAAACTGAATTGAAATACAGCAATATGTATCTTTAGCTTTGAACTGTTACTACTAGTGTTGGGAGCCGACTTTTAGCAGAAAGCGGCTAGATTATCTTTGCAGCCATCTGGAACCATATACCCTGATAAGAGATTTGGTTTTCAATAGTCTACAACAGCTGAAGCACACTCTGATAAGTATATTGTTTATCCCACATAGCTTGTTTTGCTGTTTACTGTTCCCAGCTGCAAGGCGCACGTGGTAGCCACACCTGCAAGGCATGCGGTTCATGTGCTATCCACGTGCTATCAAGGCCATACATACATATAAGGCATGCTATCCATGATATACACGCCTGTAAGGCTTACATCATATCAACACCTGCAAGGCACGTGGTAAAAGCGCATAAATACCTCAGAATTCTCTTCAATAAAGGAGACTTGATCAGACTTTCTGTCTTGTCTCCATTCTTCACATCTCTTCCCCTTTATCCCCAACCTCTCTCTCGCTAGACCCTAACCCTTGGACCAGAGTGGTGGCTTGGGCCAAGACACAGTGGCCGCCAAGCGTGGAGCAGAGCAGGCCGCAACATTTTGGCCCACAAAGCCGGGCAGTATGGGCCGAGACATACTAGAACAGATTAGTGATGTATTTCTGTTTCAATTAAGAATAATAATTAGAAAGAATATGAGGATGAAGGAAGGAGCACAGGAGGAAAAGGAGAAAGAGGAGGAGGAGGAAGGAGAAGGATCAGAAGGAGGAGAAGGAGGAAGAGGAGGAAGAGAAGGAGAAGGAGGAGGAGGAGGAGGAGTAAGAGGAGGAGGAGGAGGAAGAGGAGAAGGAGGAGGAGGAGGAGGAGAAGGAGAAGAAGAAGAGGAAGAGGAAGAAGCAGAAGCAGAAGCAGAAGAAGAAGAAGAGGAACTAGTAGTAGAGACTGACAAAGAAGGATCATTAGGATACCTGATGTGTGGTATCCTAATTAACCCACTACATGCCTTCCTAGCATTTGTGACCAATGTCCAGATAAATTGAAAATACAGCTTTTTTCTGTGACCTATCATGCATGCCTTCGTATGTACAGCAATCGTGAGCATATTGTCTCATTGACAATATATTGTTTGGCCACAAGAATTGTATGAAGTCCTGCCTCATTGGAAAAGCTTTTCCCATTTTACACAGGGAAAAGCTGGTATTTTGACTTCTTCTATTTCATGTTGCACACATACTGATGTTTAGAGACAGAAACAGCAAAGTAAAAAGATAATTTATTCTTTTACTATTGATATGAATTTTCTTTGACATTATTGTTTTGCTCTAATATAAGTCTGAGCCACAGGGAGAGATCATGCTGACAACATGGCTTATATGGTTATATAGCAGGATGTTTTTAATTTGCTGCAGGATGAATAAGCCCACCTTATGTTCATGGAGGCCTATATCATCCAAGAGTGGACATGTTTGAAAATCTATGAGAACATGTTTGCAAGTATTGGAATCCATGTTCTGAAGTATGTTTCATAGACTTAAAAGACTTTTGCCTCTCCTCAATCAGCATATTCACTACTATTTCATGGAAAGATTATAATCCTCAGAAAAAAAGAGTCCAGGAAAGAATCTCACTACAATGGAGTTATCTGTAGTCACTACAATGGAGAGTTCTGTAGGACTGGCTAAGAACCATTGGACTCAAGGAAAGAAAACACAAATGTAAGTGATAATCCCAAATGTTCAAAAAGGTGTCATTGTTTCTTCATGTTGTAGACTTAGAATTTTTACATAGATACAACACAAAAACCTCATGAAATTTTAGTAGAACTGTATATAAAGCATTTTATACATTATATATACATGTAAAATATGTAAAACTCTATTTGGTATATGTGTGTAAACTCCACACACATGTGCCCACGCACGCGCGCACACACACACACACACACACACACACACATTATACATTATTTATCTAACATCTACCTATCACCATCTATATCACAATCTCTCAGCCATCTACATTTTACCACTGTGTTGGGAATTTTTATGTCAATTTGACAAATTAAAAGAGGAATACTCAATGAAAAAATGCCTCCGAAAATTGGTGTATATGCAGATTTGTTAGCATTTTCTTAATTAATGTTTGATGTGGGAGAGTCCATGTCATTATAAGCTCTGCCAATCTTGGGCAGGTGATCTTAAATTGTATAGGAAAGCAGGCTGGGCAATTTATGAGGAGTTAACCAGTAAGCACTGTTCCTCCATAGTTTATGCTTCAATTCCTTCCACAAGGTTCCTACCTTGAGTTCCTGCCCTAATTTCCCTCATTGATGGAGTATGACCCGAAAAAGTTCTTAGATGAAATTAACTCTTTTTAATAAGATATTTTTGAACATGGTGCATTTTATCACAGCAATAGAAACCTAATGAAGACTGTCATCAGTCTCTCTGTCTATCTGTCCATTCATTCACCATCTATCACATTTTTAGCAATCATCAATACATCATCTATCTGTCACCTATTATCTACCACTTATCTATCAGCTAAGCACCAGTCACCTACCTATCTCTTATCTCTCAGCTGTCTGTCATTTGTCTATCGTCTAAGTACCTATTGTTTGTTTATTTATCACCTATACATTTACCTATCATCTTTCTGTCTTCCGTTATCTCTCTGAATCTATCATCTACCTGTCATTTTTCTATTACCTATCATATATCAATCAATCTATCTATCTATCTATCTATCTATCTATCTATCTATCTATAGCCTATCTACCTATGTTATGATAGTATGTTAGCCATTGCTGACTTATTTCCATAAATAGGCATAGTCATTGGAACTTATTTGGGCAGCTGTTTGATCTCTTTTATTTGCACTCAGAAAGAGCAATTAAAAAATTTGATTACCTAGTTCTATTATTTTGTTTCATGGGCTAATTTTAGGTATATATCAGATTGTCATTGATACACAAGTTTCCTAATCACTTTCTAATAATGAATTATTACATGTTGTATGTACACTAAGTGCTGTCAGTACTAGGCTGGTGAAATTCACTAAAATCTTCTCAACTTGATTTCTGTATCTAAATACTTTGTCTCCACCTAACCACACTGGACATCAAAATCATAACTGTACAATAACAGAAGTTTTAACTTTAACGATGTTAAATAAATAAAATGTATGAGTGATAGGTAGGTATGGAGAGAGAAAACAAGAGAGAGGGAAGAAGAGAGAGAGGGGGGGGGAGAGACAGAGGGAGAGACAGGAAGAGCAACTGAAATGTCAACATGAGCAAATAAATGATCAAACTGTCCAGTATGTGAGAGATATAAGGTAGGAGTTCACATCCTTGCAGATCTATTAAGAGAAAGCATCTACTAACCCAGCTCTATTAGAAAAGTCAGAACTATTTAGTTTCTACACAGAATGATGGTATAAAAGCTACAGCACATTGAGGTTGTCTTCTCCTCTAAGTCAACAACATATACTCCAAACTGAATTGTGTACCTCAGGTTATGGTACGGACCACAAACACTTTAGTGTCCATAAAATAAATGAAAGGTTAATTAATTTTATACCTCCCTTTTCCTGTGGTATGGTTGTTTTCTTTCCTAGTATACTCTGTTCTGTGTTCCTTTGCAAATTTTTGCTGTTTCCTCTTGTCATTTATGAATAGGCATGAAGAAAATGCAATTGAAGATAATTTGTTCCTATCAGAGATCAGGTTATAATGAATGCAGCCTCTTTGCAGAGGAATGCTATAAAGAAAACCTGCCAGGTCCCATCATCCAGTCATGAGCTTGAGAAACTGAGTAAGCTGGTTTCACTGACACAGCTTTCTAAAGCATCATTTCTCGCAAATGTCGAATCCAATCTAGCTCAGCAATTCCTATAGTATCTACATGGACAAAAACTTCTAGTGAATAAAATGTAGAAAATAAATATTTAGCATCCCTAGTTACTTCTAAAGTTGTGTGTACAAATTCTGCCCAGGTTGCTGAATACTCTCCTAACCTTCCCATGATGCATTTTTATAGGATGATTTAGAATCCTTCGACACAATGGACCACTGGCCTGAATTTTAAGAGTGACTGCCTATAAAAGTCATTGAACACAATGCACATTGCAGGTTAATTAAAGGACTATTCAACGTAATTGAGGTCTCCAGGGCCCTGAATGTGTCTAGCATTCTGTAAATCACTTTTGTCTATTACTTCATTCCCAATGTGAAGAACAGACAGGAATAATGTAAAGGTTTAAGAGAGAGGCAGACCTGTGTTAAAATTCAATCTTATCTCATGAAAATTGTGTAGTCTTATGGAGCCAGCTTGTTTTCTCCTTCTCTTATAGTTATAACATCAGCAAAATGTAACTTAGGGTCTGGAAATATGGCTCAGTGGTTAAATAAGCCCAATGACTGCTCTTGCAAAGGACTCAAAAGTGGTTTACATCACCCTTATGGTAGTTCATAGCAGTTAGCAAGCCTCAGGGCATCTAGTGGCCTCTTCTAGTCTCTTCAGGCACTTCAAGCATGTGGTTCAGAAATAGACAAGTAGGCAGAGACAGACATATTCCTGGGGCTTAATGATAAGCAAGCCTACCCAAAATGGCAAGTTCCCATCTTAGTGAGGGACTCTGTCTCCAAAAATAAGGAAGAGGAGCAATTGAGAAATGACACCAAACATCAGCCTGTGACCTCCACAAATGTGAGCACACACAGACATTTGTACACACACATGCAACACATACAAATACATAAGCTTTCATATAGGCTCACAAACACAAAGAAACAAACACAATGATGGATGGATTCTTAGCAAAGAGACAACTTTATCAATGTGCACCATATATGCATAACACTATGTATTTATCTACATACCTCCATATCTATCTATTTATTCATTTATTTGTGTGTGTCTATCTGTCTGTCTGTACACATTTAGTCAAAGACCAGGAAGTAGACTTGTGGGAGTCAGTTTTTTTCCCCAACATATGGATTCTAGGCTATGGGGAGCCAACAGAAGGCAGCTATCATCCTTGCAACCATCTTGAGCCACATACCCTGACAAGAGACTTGTTTGCAACAGCCTACAACAGCTGAGCACACTCTGATAACATCTTGTTTTAGATACCCAGGATCTTCCCTTGGGTGTGTGAGAATTAAAGGTGTGATTTAGAGATAAGATTTAAAGGCATGACTAAAGGGCGTGACTTAAGGGCATGACTTAAAGAAATGGCTTAGAAGTGAGACATATAAAAGGCGAGAGGCAGACAGAAGAAATTATTAGATACTTGTACTTGAGACTTGGCATTAGTACTTGCGACTTGAGACAGAGAACTTGTAGTAGGCACTTGAGACTTGAGACAGGCAACTAGGGATTAGGCACTTGGCACTTGGAAAAAGACTAGGGACTGGGAAGGAGACTAGCAACTTGGAACTTGGAGGCACTTGGTCCTAGGAACTAAGGACTTGGAGAGAAGAAGAGAGACTGAAGAATAAACAGGATTGAATCACACTCTGTTTGGTCTCCATCCTTCTCATCTGTCCTCACTTTTTCTCTTGCTGAACACCGACCCATGGACCAGAACAGCCTGGAGCAGTGTGGGTTCTAACAATTTAGCCTCCAAGGATTTTGGCAGTACTGGTTCCAACATTGATAGAGTGGTCCATGACATTTTGGCCCCCAAGTGTGGGATAGTGTGGCTCTCAACACCAGGCCAGGGAACTGAACTCAAATCATAAGGTTTGGCAGCTAGTGCCTTTACCTGCGAATTCATCACACTGGCCCACTATAAATGCTTTTAAGCCTACAATTTGAAAACTATTCTCTGCTAGAGGAAAGATCAATAGTCACATGCTCTGCCTCACAAACATAGTCATTTGGTTGATTTTTACTACCCAGTGTTTTACAAACTTTTGAATTAATTATCAATATTTAAGTGCCAAAAGACTGAGGGAGCCAACTGCAGTTCAAGTCATCAGTCCATCCTGTCAGGCCCGATTCATCATCACACTGATTTTTCTGCCTTCAGTCCAAACCCACTTACCTCATTCCTATTTTAGTTGATCCCCAATGGCAACAGAGTTTTGTCCCTGGGGGAGTGCATGAAATATGTATTCACCAGTCAGACCTACAGACATTTTTTCTCAGCAATGATAAGCTCTGGGAGAGTCTATTTTAAAATATTGGTTTAAAATATTTAAAATTTTGATAAACCTAATAAGAATACACGGAAAAGCCTGGGAAGTTAATATTATGAAGTACATTAAAACTAATTGGAATATATTAGTTGTGTGTTTTCTGAGAATGCTGCCTCTGCCTTCCTATTTGTTTTCTGGTCTTATTAATCAGAAGACAAAATACAAACATGCACAAAGAAATATGACCTTGACAATGTGGAGAAACTTGTCTAGAACTAGGTTTTTTTCTAAAATAAATTGAAAAACAATTACATAATACTCTTAAATAAAATTATCCTGTGTTATAAAATGTTAAATATTCTAATATTTCAGATTAATCAAAATTAAGCCATTATGTTGTACAGTTATTTGGAAGTAAGCATTTTATTTTAAGTTCAGCACACATTTAATAAGTGTGTAAGTCATAAATATACAGCTCAATGACATCTCCACATACCTATATTAATATTAATATGCCCATCGGCACTGACATCAAAATTGAGTTATCTGCATTCTTCTTTAAAGGAAGTACTCATTCATATTGTATGTGTGTTAACATTGGCCTGTGTGAACATACTGAGCTACATGCATACCTGATGCTTTCAGAGAACTCGACAGTTGTGAGCTTCCATATGTGTATAGGGAACTGACCCTGGATGCTTTGCAGGAGCAATGAGTGCTTTAGCCACTGAGCCAACTTTCCATGACACTATTCACATTCTTAAGTCCTCTGTCACTTCTACATCTCATCACTGGGCCAGTCCCTAGCCCACCTCATACAGAAGATCATTACTCCTGATTTTTATAATAATGGTATTGTCCTATTTGCTTACTTCATATGAATAAATTATGTGATATAAAACGTTTTGCAAGACTCCATTTGTTCAGTAGTGGCTGTAGGACCAGGATGAATTCTCTGTATTTTTTGGAAGGGGGGGGCAGATAGGTGTATTATATAATTATGAGTTTTATTGAAACATCTTATACACATGTATCATGTATTTTCTTTTTTAAATTATATTTAATGTTTTTTTAAATCCAGATTTTATCCCCCTCCTGGTCCACCCTCTGACTGTTCCATATATCATACCTTTTCCCCAACCCCCATCTCTATGATAAAGTCCCCCCACCCCACCCCCACCCCACCCTACCTCCACACTCCCTGGGGCCTTCAGTCTCTTAAGGGTTAGGTGCATCTTCTCTAACTGAGTCCAGACCCAGCAGTCCTCGGCTGTATATGTGTTGGGGGACTCATATCAGCTGGTGTATGCTGCCTCTTTGGTGGTCCAGTGTTTGGGAGGTCTCAGCGGTGGTATAGGTTAATTGAGACTGCTGGTCCTCCTACATGGTCACCTTCCTTTTTAGCTTCTTCCAGCTTTTCCCTAATTCAACCACAGGGGTCAACAGTTTCTTTTCATTGGTTGGGTGCAAATATCTGCATCTAACTTCTTCAGTTGCTCATTGGGTCTTTTGGAGGGCAGTCATGATAGGTCCTTTATGTGAGCTCTCCATAGCCTCAGTAATAGTGTCAGGCCTTGAGACTTTCCCCTGAGCTGGATCCCACTTTGGGCCTGTTGCTGGATCTCCTTTTCCTTGGGCTTCTCTCCTTTTCCATCCCTGCAGTTCTTTCAGACAGTAACAATTATGGGTCGGAGTTTTGACTGTGGGATGGCAACCCTGTCTCTCACTTGATGCCCTGTCTTTCTCCTGGAGGTGGGCTCTACAAGTTCCCTCTCCCCACACTGTAGAGCATTTCATCTAAGGTCCCTCCCTTTGAGATCTGATAGTCTCTCACCTCCCAGGTCTCTGGTATATTTTAAAGGGTTTTCCCCCATCCCCACCCCACTCCTACCTCCAGAGGTTGCCTGTTTCCATTCTTTCTGCTGGCCCTCAGGGCTTCAGTCCTGTTTTCCCCACCCAATACCTGATCATGTTCCCCCTTTTCACTCCCTTCTGTCTTTCTCACCCAGGTCCCTTCCTTCCTAACCCCTCCTGTAACTACTTTCTTCTCCTTCCAAATGTGATAGAGATGTCCTCATCCTCATTTGGGCCCTTCACCTTGTTAATCTTTTTGAGTTCTGTGGATTGTATCTTGGGTATTTTGTACATTTTTGGCTAATATCCACTTATTGGTGAGTATGTATCATCCATGTCCTTTTGAGTCTGAGTTGCCTCTCTCAGGATGACATTTTCTAGTTCCATTCATTTGCCTGCAATATTCAGAATGTCCCCATTCTTAATAGCTGAGTAGTAATTTCCATTGTGTAAATGAAGCACATATTCTGTATCCATTCTTCTGTTGTGGGACATCTGGATTGTTTCCAGATTCTGGCTATAGCAAACAAGGCTGCTGTGAACATAGATAGTGGAATATGTGCCTCTGTGGCATAATGGGGCATCTTTTGTGTATATGCCAAGAGTAGTAAAGCTGGAGCTTCAGGTAGATCTATTTCCAATTTTAGTCCTCTTTACTATCTCCTCTAGTTTGCGCTGCTTGCTCTTCCTACCTGCTTCCTTCCTGCCAAATAATTCTACTACTGAGTTGTTTCTGACAACTCCAGATGCATCAATAGAGATGAAACAAGTGTCTGAGTCTGGCTTATTTTGCATAACACAATAATTATCAGTTCCAAAAAGTTAGTTACCAATTTTCTTGTAAAATATATGATTTTATTATTATGATTGGCTATATAATATCCCATTGTGCTCATATACATGTTTTGTTTATTAATCTGTTAATGGTAATGTAGGCTGATATTGTGATGTGGACTTTGTGAGCTATGCTTTACTACACATGGGTGTGTCATATCTTTACTGTAAATTGATTCTGATAATTTTGATATAGTATATTTCAGGGATTAGTAAGGCTGGAATACACAGACTTAGAGACAGACAGACAGAGAGACAGACAGACAGACAGACACACACACACACACACAAACACAAACACAAACATACACATCTCCACTATTCTTTTCTTTTCTTTCCATACATGGTTCTCACCATTGGTTGTTTTTTTGTTTCTTGTTTTTATGATAGTGTCCATATGACTTGTATAAAATAGAATGTCCATTTAGTTTTGATTTGTATTTCACTCAGGGCTAAAATGGCTATTTTTCATGTATTTATAGGACATTTATACTTCTTTGGGAACTAAGATTTCAGTTCTGTTCCTCAATTATTAAAGTAATGGTTTGTTCTCTTAGGCATATATATATATATATATATATATATATATATATATATATATATCCTGATGTATTAGCTTCAAAAGTTTTTCTGTAACTCATTCCTTTCATTTCAACAATATCTTGTATCATACACATAAATTAATAAAAGTTAACTACCTGTTTATATTTTAATTTGAAATTGACTTATTTTTAATCTATATATTTTGCCTCTTTGTATATGCACCACTTGCTTGCTTTGAGCCAAAGGTTAAAAGACAGTGTCCACTCCACTGGAACTGTAGTTACAGATAGCTGTGAGCTGCTACATGGATACTAGAACTATAGTTACAGATAGCTGTGAACTGCTACATGAATACTAGAATTCAAACCTAGATCCTCTAGAAGAGCAGGCAGTGGTCAAAACCCCTGAGTCATCTCTTCAGACCCCTATATAATGAATTTAAAACTACAAAACTTCTGAAAACAAATATATTAAAAGTATAGTATCTTGAATTGGTGAGATTTTCAATACAACAAAAGCATAATTGATTAATGAATAAATTAGTAAATTGGGCCCCATCAAACATCAAATATTTTGTTGTTTCACAAGTATTATTAAGAGAGCGAAAAGGACATTGATTTGAAGAAATGCCTTGAAATAATGAGTCAAGTAGTATACTTGGTTAGAAAATTATAAAATCACTCAAAATGCTTATATTGTTAGAAGCACAACATTTAGATCATGTGGTTTTAAAATCAGTTATCTGTCTCTTGGAATTGAGTAATCTGGTTTGGCTTGCTTTCATGTTTAAGTAATGTTCATGGAATTAAAGATGTGTTTAAAACACAAAATAATTTTACATGGTATTATCTTTCTTTGGAGAGGATTTCTTTTTAATTTGGCAGGTGACAAAAGATAAACCAAAAAAGTCTATGTTGAAAATCAAATTCTGTCATTTTGTTTTTTGTTGTTGGCACAGAATTCTATTTTTCTCTCTAGTGACATGCAATCACAGACACTGTACTTATATTTTTAGCTTATAATCTGCCACCTGGAGTCCTGCATAAAATAGAACTTGGCAAGTGTCTTAAATACAAAGGTGTTAGAAGACTCTGGGATCAGCTAAATATATTTCCCTTATTCTTAGGAGATTATTCTGAAAATATTGGCTCCAGCTCTGCTGTTTTCTGATAGCTACTTTGTAAACTTCACTTTATAAAATGTCTATAGTTCTTGACAGTAAAGGAAGTCATTGATAGAATCTCCTCTGTCATTGCTAGCAGTAGATTTCTTTCTTCTAGGTTATTTAATAATAGAAAGCCATTAAATATGAGGCAGGAAATGGCATACCACTCTGTCCAAGGATTTAGGAGTCATTCATACATAGAGTTGGTATCATCAATCTTTGCCATACTCCTGTCTCCATAGTAACTCATTAAACATCCAAAGGTCACCCAACAAGCCCATCAGAGGACTAGACAGAGAAGCTGAACATTCAGCTCAGTCCCAAGAGCCACATAGACTATGATGTCTAGTATAAAAATTAATCTCAACTCAGAAAGCACTAAGTAGTTTTATCCATGACCTATCTGTCATTCTCTCAGGTCCATGTATGCTATAAAAGAAAAAGCACAAGACATGGGGGAATTTTGGTTTGGGGTTTTCAGCAAGATTGCAGTTTAATGTTGTTTTATATGTGACATTAACTGTTTAGTTTTTCTAGTTATGATGACAGAAATAAAGAGGTAAAAAGAACTTCAGTCTTTGATAGTACTCATGATAAAGTATGATAAAATAGTAGCAGGTTTGAGAGTTGGAAACTTTTGGGGTAATACTGATGAAAAGAGAAGATAGAAACTAGTTTGCTAAGCCATAGCTTCTAAACCAGCAGTTCTGAAAATGTCAAAGATGGGGCCAGCAATACCAGAAAAGAGTCTTGATACATGTTTCTTTATTATGTTGTAAGAAAGCACCCCTGTGTAAAGGTTCATGTGGCTATGTGACTGAGGGTGAATGAAGGCACCTGGACACCTGTTTGGGCCAACAAGACTAACCAGCCCATCCTTATCTTTATTCTTTACACAATTGCTTTCAAAATCCCATTAACAAACCCTAATACTAGCAGCTCAATGGCCTCTTATTTTCTGGAACCCCTTCTCTCCTGTGCTCTGAGCTCTCTGTCTCTCTCTGTCTCTTTCTCTCTCTGTCTCCTTCTCTCTCTGTCTCTCTGTCTCTCTCTCTCATTTTTCTTTCTTATTTTTCTCTCTCTCCATTCTTCTCTTTTCTTCTCTCCCTCTCTCTTAGGCTCACCTATTAATCTATAACAAACTTCTCTCTAAATCTCATCCTCTATGGTCCATGAGTATCTTCTTTTGAATTCATAATTCAGAAATTCAAAAGTCATTCACTAGGGTTAACTTTGGACAGTGTATGAGTTTCATGTACCTTAAACCCTGAGAAAGGCTCCACCATTTTCAAAGACACTCTAGAATTTCTTGTCTTAGTCTGTGTTGTATTGGGGTGAAGAGAAACCATGATGATAACTCTTGTAAAAGAAAACATTTAATTGGGGCTTGCTTACTATATCTAAAGTTTAGTCCATTATCATGTTAAGAAACATGGTGACAGGCAGGCAAATAATGTGACAGAGAGGTAGCTGACACTTCTACATCTGGATCTATGGGCTGAGCCACTAGCCCTGGCTTGGACTTTTGAAAACCTGAGTAGCCACACTTCTTCAAACAAGAGCACATCTCTTACTCCTTTAAAATGATGCCACTTGCTGATGACTAAGGATTCAAATCTATGAGCTTATGGGCAGGCACACATATGAATGAGAATGGCTTGCATTCAAACCATCACATTTCTGTATCCAAACAAGACAGAAAACAGCACATATCTTACACCTTTAACACAGACAACAATTTTCTCAGTCTTTCTCACTGGATTTTACAAAATCTCAAATGTTTGACTTTACCAATAAGGACTTGGGAGCCAAATGCTAGGATGAAAATCTACTAACGTGGGGTCAAAGAAAGCACTCTGCTGACCTTCCTCAGGTAATATCCCCAAAGAAAGCTCTCCTTCACACTGTCTCAAAAGCCCCTCATACTGAATGTCCCTCCCTTCTACTTCCTGTCTCCCTATCATTTATCCTATGTTGACTCCTTGTCAACTGGTTGCTTGCTCTGTCTCTTGACATATGGTTGACTTTATTTAATACTGTTTGCAATAAACAGAAAGCTCTTGGAAGAAAGGTGTGTGCTAGGGCTAGCAACATCACAATTAGAAACAGTTTGTTCCCAGTAAATAACTCAATCCTGGGGTTCAAAGTGTGATCAAGTACCCCATGGCAACTCACTAACTATTCACTTATTATGTGAATTATCCTTCTCCATGCTTGATTCATCAAAGTGTTTATAGCACCGCAGTCCTCAAATACAGGTCAATAGATCAGTTATTTCAGAATGTCATAATAGCTGATCATTTTTACCTATAAAGGCAGGATATTGAAAAAAACAACAATTGTATTTTAAGTAGAGAGATCCAGAAAAGTCTTTCTGGAGAAAGGTCTTCATGATGTAGTAATTGTGGAAATGCCACATGTATTTCTGGTAAAATTTGTTTCCAAGAATTGAGAAGATATAAAAACAACTCTACAATTGAAATATTCTGAAAGCTTGAGCCAGATCAAACATGGCTATGGCTGTCAGAAAGACGAAATAAGATGGTATAGGCCAATGAAGACAAGGCCAAGGGGCAAGCCATGTATCATGGAAATGGTGTAACAAAAGGCAGAAGTATAACAGAGCAAAATGGAGACCTGTTAAGAAGCGGGAATTAATGGATATAGACACAGCCCCCACAACCTGACGATTGACTTGAGTACTTCATTGAAAAGCAGCAAACAGTGGGTATGTAGCTTGTTTGCTAGAGTGTTTGGCTACTATACATAAAGACCTAGGTACTAAGTACTCATAAAGTTGCATGTGGTAGCACAAACTTGTAATCCCAGCACTCAAGTACAGTGAGAATTTGGGTTTCTTTAAAAGCCCAGTTATGTCATGTGATTATGTTTTTGTTTTAATCCCAGGTGTGGGATGTGAGGCTGCTCCAGATTGTCCACAGCTACTATGTCTCATCCTCTAGGAAGGGAGTGATCTTTGTGAATTCTGGAGACTTTTGAGAGGGTATAAATGTGAAAACGCTGAGAGGGTCTGTGTCAGCTGCTGCTCCCCCTGCTGCTGCTGGTTCCTGGTGCTGCTGATTTTTGTTGTTACTATTGCTGGATTTCTGGTTGCAGGATTGCTGGCTGCTGATGGAAGATATCTTTACTAGGAAGATTAGAATTGCCTCTAGCAACTGGACATACATAATCATCAGGGAGTAGTCTAAAGAGATCTAAATCCCCCTTGCTCTCTAGCCTTCTTTCTCTCCTACCTAGTTTTGAGGAGTTGGAAGGGATTATGGTAGAAAAAGCTGGTAGATAAAAGAAGCCAATAAGATAGCCAAAATATTGCACCTACACTCACATGGTCAAGAGGGGAGGCTCTGAAGTTCAGAACCTAAGCTACAAAGGGAGTTCAAGACTGCACTAGGACATGTGAGACTCTCTCTACCTTTAGAAAACTCAACTAGTAAAATGATCACTATGAATCTAAACATAAATGCATGCAATATTGTAACCATAAGAATATTAAAGATAAGATCATTAAAACTCATGTACTCAACACCTGACACTTAAAAAGAAACAGCAAACTATCTCACTTCATGACTCTCTTCTGTTCATTTATCTGGGAAGAATGAGAGTGGATCTAGTCTTCCTCCCATTTTCAGTTTAGTTATAATGTTGCTTCTTCACTTTATTGTGTCAGTGTTTCTTTGGAGACAGAAATACCTATTCTCCCCAAAGAAGTAACCAATTAATACCAAAGCCCAGCTTATTGAACCAATGGTTTTTATTGCAATTACTTACAGGAGTATAAGTGAGGGATTAATTACAATATCAGAAATGACTCAAAGACATATTTATTAACAAATGTCCACCCCAGCATGGGTGACAATTCACAAACTCTGGAAACCTAGAGGGAATGACACAGCCAGCAGATAGTTCAACAGGTTGAAGAATCTCCTTCCCTGGCAATTCAATATGTCTGAACCTATTCCAGGTAATTCAGCTCCTCTGTTTCTTCCAGGTTCTTAACTGACAGGAGTCTTACTTAGATAGTTTGACCTGCTTGTGAGTGTCTTTCACAATCATTATTGCTGTGAGAAGGAGAGAGGTTAGTGAAGCTGGTTAGTTTTAGGGACTTCCTAAAGCCTATGAGTTGTTTACTTCTTGAGCTTTAGGAACTTAAGGAGCACTGCTGAAGAGTGGATGTTTCACTGCCCCTCCCACCAAGATGGAAGGTTTTATCTCACAGGAAATTGCTACACAACACCCTGGATGACTTGTCCCACATTAAGGGAAGCCCTTGTGATCTGTTTTCATCTGAATTAACAGCCCCTAGAAATGGGATTCTGGCTATGTTCTGTTTAAAATGAATGTTAGAATTATAATGGAACAGTTGAGATTACCAAGAAAGATAAACAGGTATGCTTGGAGGTAGGAATGATAAGACCAAGCTGAAAACATAAGAGGGAATATAGAGAGCTCAGAAAAACCACAAAGGTAGTCTCTGGAGGATCTCTAAGTCCTCTCCAACTCTGGCTCTTCCTCTGACCACCAACCCCACAGGCACACTAGAAAAGAAAAAAGAGCAGATTCTTTGCTTCTTCTTGTAATAAACTTCTCAACATTACTGCATGTAAAGCCACTAATTGTAACATGCTGGATTATGGGTAAGAAACCTCTGCCTCTGCAAGGAAGGAGGCCACCCCCATACTGCCTTGGGCAAGGGGATGAGAAATGGTATTTCAAGGCTTGTCTGTTCAGGTACTCACAAAAGCCCTGTGGTGTTGCCCTGGTCAGGGTCTACTCTGTACTCAAACGTCATACTTACGTTTTTTATTTTCATTTTGCACCTGCTGAAATAAACCTTAACTACGGTATCCTCCTGAGAATGCTTCTCCTTCAGGAGCCCAAGAATGGTTCTCCTTTAGGAGCACAACCACAGTGGCTGAGAAAGGGGGGGGGATGAAGGAAAAGGTACCTCTTCTTAGCCAAAAGTACAAATTTGAATGTGTAGACTCAGAGTCATACAGAAGCAAGGACCATCTTTCACAGTAGTCACAAGAAATCGTTTCCAATTCTCAAGCAGGTCTTCTTTATTCCTCCATTTCTAGTGCTTCTGCTTTTCTCCGAGCAACCCCAAGTTTCTTTCAGCATCACTGATAACTGATAACTCATATCTGTTCTCCCAAAATATGATGTATTTGCCATGACCTGATTAATCTCACAGACATCAATGCATGTTCTCTTGTTTGATCTCAAACAGTGACTGGTTTCCTGTTGAAAAGCATTTGAAATTATCTTCATTGTCATCAGTGCCATCATTGTCTGGTTCTGAATTCTCTCTGGAAGCTTTCCCTCCAGCATGTAGAGCCATTGTTCCAGTCATCCTGCCACAGCAAGCCCTTTCCAGAGCTCACTCTTCTCTGTCTCTGTAAAGGAATAGTAAACAGGAAACAATAAGAGAAAAGTCTGAACGCTGATACAGTAACAAATTATCTTCCAAACAAAGATGTCAGTATTCAAGCTCGGAGGAGGGAAAGCTAAAAATACAAAGATAGAATGCAGTTTATTCAAAAGAGAGGTAGGTGGCTGAGGTTTAGTGTGAACCCCTGTCAGTCTTATGCTTCGGTTCTCTGCGAGCTGTAGACTATGTCAGTACAAGCAGGCACTTTGGATGGAATATAAAAGCAATAAAACTTTTGTTCCAGTTTTCAACAGAAAGGATTTTACTCCTGGCCTTGTCAGACCTCAAGCTCTAATTTGAATACTTGTGTGAACATTCTGTGTGTGTCTCTGTTTCTTTCTGTCTCTCTTTCTTTCTTTCTCTGTCTCTGTCTCTCTCTTTCCCTCCCTCCCTCTCTCTTTCCTCCTCTTTCCCTCTCCCCTTCCCCTCCTCCCCCTTCCCCTGCTCCCTCTTTCCCTCCCCTCATGTGTGTGTGCATCCAGCACGACCCAGCCACTCCCCTGAAGTTATAGGCATGAATACTCACACCTGACTGTTTATGTGGGTGCTAGAAATTTGAAGGCACATCACCTTGCTTGTATAACAAAAGTTCTTACCTGTTGAGCTATCTCTCACCCTTAGCATAAACATGATTAAAGGTATATCTGTCTTTACCTTTTTGTATTCCTTTTTATTTGGATAGAGATACATGGCTCTACTCTTGCATGAATGATCTTTAACTGAGACTGAGATGATCATGCCTGGTCATGCCAATTGGTTCCAAAGTGAGGTTGTAAGCCAAACCAAAATAATGAAAATACTTTTTCCAGGGCAATTTCTTTGAGCATCAGTGGCATACCTCTTTTGTACCAAGGAATCCCCGCTGGCCATGTTCCCTGGTCAAACCAAAAGCCTTGGGCTGAAATACAAATCTTTGACTTTCTCTGTTTGTTTTGTATTTTGCTTTTATAAAACAAACTCTCCCTATGCAGCCCAGCTGAAAGTCGCTCAGTCTTAGCTTCTCAAGTGCTGGGATTAGATCAAATGCTGAGCTTGACAATTCATAATGTCTGGGAAAGAAAGTCACCATGGAGAAGAACAGAGACACTCACTTATCTTGGGAATACAAGAAAGGTAAGAAAGCCGGGGAGAGAGGGGGTGAGGTAGAAAATAATAGAGGGAGGATGAAAGAAAATAATGAGCTGACTAATTTTAATACATGAAATTATTAACATTAGGAATACCTAAGGATACTTTATATAATCCTGTTTAATTATGTACACCATAAATCAAATCTTCACTCAAAACACAGTTTGAGTTTCTAACATGCTATTTTTACACCCAGTAATTCTTATTACATCTCAAGTAAACTACATCATAATCTGACCTACTCTACTTTCACTATTCACCTCTATGGTTAAGGAGTTGTCTTAGTCTCCTTTCCAGTTGCTAGGATAAAATATCCTGAAGAAAGGCAACTGAAAAGAGAAGGAGTATTTGACTTAAAGTTCCATATTACACTCCATCAACTCAAAGCAATCAAGGCAGAAACTCCAACAAACTAATAGTGTCATATTCATAGTCAAGGGCAGAGAAAGAAGACGCAACCATTGCTTGTTTCTTTACTTGTACTCAGCTGTCTTTTTCCTGTCTAGTGCTGTTCAGGAGTATAAGCCTGGACCTTCTTAGAAAATCCCCTAAAATATGACCAAAGGCCAAACTGATATAGCTAATTCCTCAACTGAGATTGTTTGCCCAGAAGATTTTAGGGTTTTTTGTTGTTGCTGCTGTTGTTGCTTTTTGTAATTGACAGTTTAAAGGAAACAGCACAAGAACTTTTAATTAACATGATGTAAAAATATGAACTATATTTTTAAAGGTCAAAGAACAATTGATTGTGGCATTTAGTAGCCTGTCTCAACATACTGGTGTAAAAATAACATTCAGTTTCTTCTAACACATGACACCTCTGGTGGTTTAAATATGTTTAACCCAGGAAGTGGCACTATTAGGAGGAATGGTCTTGTTGGAAGAGGTGTGTCATTGTGGGGGTGGGCAACAAGATCCTCCTCCTACCTGCCTGGATGACAGTTTTGGAACAAGATATAGAACTCTCAGCTTCTCCTGCATCATGCCAGCCTTGTCATTCCCATCCTTACTGCCTTGATGATGATGGACTGATCCTCAGAATTTGTAAGCCAGCCACAATAAAATGTCCTTTGTAAGCATTGCCTTGGTCATGGTATCTCTTCAGAGCAATGGAAACCCTAATTAAGACAGTACCCAAGCTGGGATATAAAGTCTGCTGCCAATTTTAATGACTGCATTTGTACCTTTCCTATTAAAATGTGGGCTTCTGAGAAAAGATAGAAGTTCTCACACTCTATTATTTAACTAGTGACTAGAAATAATATCAAATTTCATAAAAGCTAACAGAAAGTACACTGAAGTGTTTCACCGTGGGAAATAATGTTGGAGGAAATACCTATATTTACCTAAATTTGAACAGTATACAATGGTAGCATACACTGAGCATCACACAGAATAGTGTAAATATGTACCTTCACACTATAAATTAAAAATAATTACTGCCTATAAGGATAAAGTAAGAAGAGAATTATATTAAATTAACACTGGCATTTTATTAAGTCCGGAAGCCCTATTTCTGTCTGATTTCCAGTAATTCTCAGGCCTGCATGGATCACCTAACAGCAGTTGAGAAATGTTCTGGAACATGGAGAACAAGAAGAAGGGCTACAAGGGTCAGGGTAACCCATACTGTGGTACCAACTGACAATCAGAGCTGCTCCAAGTTTACTCTACAGTGAAGATCAAGTAGAGCAGCTGGCCTAGTTTGCTTTCTGTTGCTGTGGTTTGTGGACCAAAATTAATTTAGAAAAGAAAGGGTTCATTTTGGCTTACACTTGTATATCTCACACTACCATTGAAGGATGCCACGGCAGAAATATTACGGAAGAATACAAATTTCTGGCTTTTTCTCAAGCTAACATTCTACTGTCTTTCTTATTCACCCAGGACCACTTATCCAGTCATGGAACCTCCTCAATAACACGGGCCTTTATCAATCAGCAACCAATAAAATGTCCCACAGACATGCAATGAGCCATTCTGATGGAAGTAATTTCTCAACTGAATGTTCCTTTCCCCAGGTTTTTCAAGTTTGGGTTGAGCTGACAAAAACTAAGCAGCAAAGTACCACAGAAAAGAGAAGTCAGGTAGAGCTCCAGAGAGGTCAGATGCTCCCACCCTCTGTCGTCTGATTATTTCATTCCCAGTTTTCTTGTAAAATGACGTTGAAAGCAATTGTAAGACTGTTTGTGTGTCAGATTCTTATGTTCATAAATATATGTGTATTTGAGGTAAGTATGGATAGATGCCAGGGACATAGGATGGAGCCCACGTGGGCGGCGTACAAGAGGCTTTGGTAGGGAAGAATAGGGAGGGTAATCAAACACTGGTGATGTAAAAGTGAATTAGGGTAAGAAGAGAGAGGAGGAGAAAAGGGGAGGGTCAGCAAAACTAAGAAAACATGGACATGCCGTGCGGAAACCTGCTTTGGAAGCTAATAGTTTTAAAGACTATTTTGGTCATATGTTTGTCTCTAGTATGTAGGCGTGAATCTCTACCTTCCATTGAAAATTTTCTATGGAGTAGTGTTTCTAGTGGTACCTCTAAGGTATGTGCTATTAAATTTAAAATTTACTATGATGTGATCAAAATTTATGTATTAAATGCACAAAATATGTGCTTGAACAATGCTTAGGCTATTCTCTGTTTTATTTCATTTTATTTAGTTTATTATATTGAGACAGAGTCTCACCATGTACCCCTGGCTGGCCTGGAACTTACTATGTAGACTAAGAGCGATTTGCCTGCCCCCTGAATTCTGGGATTCAAAACATGCATCACACCCAGTCCTCTTGAGTTATTTTTATCTGAAGGATAAAATCTGCAGGTCCATGTAAGGTGGCTCTAAGAACACATTGCAGTGTACAAAGCCTTTCATATACCCATCATTACCTCCAGCAAACACATGAACCACAATAATACATGGTGGGCTTAGGAATTCCAAGACAGTAAGGAAGAAAAGAAAAGACTTGGGAATCAGACATGTTGGGTCTCAGATCTACCACCTACTGTCTTATGAACTTAGATCTTAGCAACTTTAAACTGATTTTCTCACAAGTCACATATGAATAATTTATACCCTAAAGGGCTGCTGTGTGCATTAATTGAGAAGACTTATGTAAAGCAGCTGGTAAACAGTAGGTGTTCAAAGGGATTAATTTCCTTCCAAAAAGCCAAATCTGATGTAAGGCACCAGAAATTTCACTGGAGGACTGTAAATTTTATTGAGACGATTCCATTCTTCTTAACCCTTTAACTCAGCTTAGCAAATCCTCAAGTTATTCATATGTTCACTAAATATTTTGTTCCAATCATTTTCAAATAGTTCTCTAAATTTTAGGGACACTATTTAGCAATAGTGTGTTTGGCAATACCTAGTCAGACCTTCAGCTAGGTTATTGTGATGGTTACATTTCTTTGCTTTGATTTTTCCCTTATACTAAAATTAACATTTTTCTCATATAATATATTCTAATTATTGTTTACCTTTTCTTTACTTCTGCCAGTTCCTCTCCATCTCCCCTCCCATCCATATCTGCCCACTTTCTGTATCTTATATCACAAACATGCTTCTAATGGATAATAATATAATGCAATATGATATAATAAGATAAAATGCAACAAAACTAAAGCATGGGAATAGGACAAACAACTTAGAAGGCAAAGAGCCCAAGAAAAGGTATAGGAAACAGGGACATATGCAGAGAGTCACACGTTAGCACACTTAAGAACCTCAGAAAAACACTTAAGGGGAAGCCATAGTTTATACCCAAAGAGACCTGTAGGTTTTAAAAACAATCTCAATTTTATTTTATTAAAACAAAAATAAAAAGTAAGATAAAACTGAAAAAAGGGGGTGGTGTGAGGCACCCTGACACATCATGATTCAGAGAATCTCTAAAAAAGCTGAGCACCTCATTTTCTGCTGGCCATCTACTGCTAAACATGGAGCCTACACTTAAGAAGAGTTTGTTTTCCCAGTGAGACTTCCTTGGAGAAAACTAGATTATCATTTAGTAAAACAATTAAATGTTTTCATTTAGTGGTTTTCAATTGGGAATAGCATCCTTGTTAGGGGTGGAGGCATGTAGAACTCTATAGAGCAGGAGACTGAAAGAGTGTGATAGTCAGAATGGAGACAGCTGCAGCATGCACAGCACCTGCAAGGTCTTGCACCTGATGGGGTCTGGGAGCTGAAAGGAGAAGTGATGGTTAGGCTTAACAGTCAACTTGACACTGCCTAGAATCACCTAAGAAGGAATCTCAGTTGTGGAAGTGTCTAGATTACATTGATTTGTGGGCACGTCTGTAGGGGGTTGTCTTGATTTTCAGTTGACCAATTCCAGTGTAGGAAGAATTATTTTGTAGATTGGGCCCTAAATTGTATAAGAGTGAAGAAAGATAGGTAAGCTTAAGCAGTAGGCAAGAAAACAAGGATCCACCAATATATTCTCTCTTCCCTCTTGACTGTGGATGAGACATGACTAGATGTTTGACTTTGCCTTAATAATATAGTGCATCCTGGTGTTATAACACAAACAAAGCTTTTTTCTTCTACACATGCTTTAGATCTGGGTATTTTATCACAGTAATAGAAAGAAAACTAGAACAGACATTCTTATGATTTACATTTTTTTATTCTTACTACTCTATGAAACCCAAAGACAAGCAAGAAGCTTCTGTTTCTCTCTTCATTAGTCAGATCCCAGTTGTTAAGGTGCACTAGTCTTTACTTCTACTTTAGTAAAGAAAGTGACATAATTACACATGTGATGGTCTGAAAGAAAATGGCCCTCACAGACTCATAGAGTAGCATTATTGGAGGTGTGGCCTTGTTGGAGTAGATGTCACCTTGTTAGAGAAAGTGTGTTGCTGGCTGGGGAAGAAGGGCTTTGTGCTTTCATAAATTCAAGCGAGTGGCCCACACCTACTGTCTGCTGAACCAGATGAAAAACCCTCAGTTACCTCTCCCTCACATTGCCTCCCTGCCTGCAGTCATGGCTCCACCAAGATGGTAATGGACTAAACCTCTGAATTGTAAACCAGCTCTAATTAAATATTTTCCTTTATTAGAATTGCTGTGGTTATGATGTCTCTTCATAGCAATAGAACCCTAACTAAGACAGCACCCAAAAAGTGATTTTCCCAATTTAACAGAATGGTGTAACTCATGAAAATTTAAAACAGTTGTTCTTTAAAATAAATGATAAATGTTTACTTATTCCCTAAAGAGTATTTGAACTGTGTTAAAGCTTGATTTAAGTATGATATTAACCCGGTCACCCTTGTAACTACTCACAAAAACTAACTTTTTCCTTAGCCATGCCTTTCCTCACCAAAGAGAGTACAGAACCTCATGTTCATAGACATAGAAAAGTGATTTGTTCTGAATTAGAGATCTGCATATTATGATAATGATTATAAAAAAGTGTTAGTTTTTGTTGGTTGGTTGGTTGGTTGGTTGGTTGGTTGGTTTATTTTGCTTCTATTTTCAGAATAGATTCTTGTAGAATGTTATATAATCTTAACAACAAACCTGTGAAATACGTGTTCCACTTTCCCATGCACCAAGACTCAGTGGAATTAACTAGTTTACTTCATGAGACAAACATTTAAATTCTGATTTAATTCCTAATTCCTAATCCACTTAGTAGTGCAGAAGAGTACTGACTGACAGATGGCTATATGAACACATCTTACCTTCCATCCTCTTCAATGGAAATTCCCTCTGAGCCTGTTTGATTTTTTGGTTTGTTTCTTTGTTTTCAATTTATTACATTTGTTTACTGTTTGTCTCTGGGTACACTCATACCATGGTATGTATGAAGGTCAGAGAACAACCAGCAGGAGCTGATTCTCTTCTTCCATATGGTGTTGTAAAGTCAGTTGGGAGTTCTGGATTGGCAGACTGCAGAAAGAGTGAGACACTGGGCCTTGTTTGAGCATTTGAAATCCCATCCCATGCCCAGTGATACACTTTTTTCAACAAGGCCACACCTACCAAAACAAGGCCATACCTCTTCCAAGATCGCACTCACTACAACAAGGCCACACCTTCTCCAACAAGCCAGAGCTACTCCAAGAAGGCAACAACAACTCCTACTTCAAAGAAGCCACACCTACCCCAACAAGGCCATACTTGCTAATGCCACAAACTAATGGAAAGCATTAAAATATATGTGTCCATTGGGACCATTCCTATTCCAACCAACACACTGACATTGTATACCAAATAGATTAAAACAGATATTTAAAGAATATTCCATTTAACCACAAAAAGAATATAACTCCCTCTTAGCACCTCATGGAACTTTTTCCAAAATTGCTCCCATACTCAGACACAAAGCAAGTCTCAACAGATAAAAGAAAATTGAAATAGTGACCTGCACCCTATCTGAACACTACAGATTAAAGTTTGATACCAACAAAATCAGAAACAAACAAAGCAAACTCCTGACAACTGATCAACTCACAACTAAATGAAATACAGGTTAAGATCAAACCTAAGAAAAAAATTAAAAGGTTATTAGAACATGAGTAAAATGAGTAGACAATATACTCAAATCTACAAGACATAATAATGGAAATTCTAAGAGGCAAGATTTTATGTATAGCAATAAACATCTTCAGTAAAAAACTGGACAGGTTTCATATTTGTAACTTAATACCACACCTGAAGTCCCTGAAGAAATAATATCCAGAAATAATATAAACTCAGGACTGAAGTAAATAAAATAGAAACAAACAAATTAATACAAACTGTCAGTCAAACAAAGAAGTTAGTGCTTTGAGAAAATCAATAAAATTGACAGGCTCTGGTCCTAATTGACTAAAAGGTGAAAAAAAATGTCTAAATTATCAAAATTAGAAATTAATAAGGGGGCATAGCAACAGACATTGAAGAAATCCAAAGAATTATAAAGACATATTTTAAAAACCTGTACTTCTTTAAATTGGATACTTTTCTCAATATATACTAATTACCAAAGTCAAATCAAGATCGGATAAGCAATAGACCTATGACACATTCTCATACCCCTTAAAAAATAGAAGCTATAATTAAAAGTCTACCAACACACACACACAAAAAATGCCCAGGGGCAGATGGTTTTAGTGCAGAATTCTACCAGATTTCTAAAGAAGAATTAATGCCAACAATCCACAAAAAAACAGCAGAATGAACATTACCCAGTTCATTTTATGAGACCACAGTTACCCTCATACCCAAACCACATAAAGATCCAATCAAAAAATAAAAGAGGTACAAATGCTGATTATAAACATAGATGGAAAAAATAAAATACTTGAAAACAAAATTTAAGAATACATCAAAAATATCATTCACCTTGTTTAAATAGGCTTCATCCCAGAGATATAGAATGTTTCAATACACTTAAATCAATAAACATAATCCACCATATAAACAAATTGAATTGTAAAAACCACATGACCATCTCATTAGACACTAGAAAAAGCCTTTGACAAAATCTAAGACACCTTAATGATAAAGGTCCTGGAAAGATTAAGAATACAAAGGACATATCTCTACATAATAAAGGCAGTATATTACAAGATCACATCAATTTAATTGGAGACTTAAAGTCATCCTACTAAAATTGGAACAAGACAAGGCTATACACTCTCTTTATACTATCCAATATAGCACTTGAGCTTTAGCTAGATCAGTAAGGCATCTGAAGAAAATTAAGAAGATACAAATTGGAAAGAAAGAAGTCAAAGTATAGTCATTTTCAGGTGTTATGAGGGTATGTATAAATGATTCTAAAAATTCCATCATGAAACTCCTACAGCTAATAAACACCTTCAGCAAAGTGGCTGGATACAAAATTGATTCACAAAAATCAGTAGCCCTCCTACATACAAATGAAAAACATATGGATAGAGAAATCAGGAAAACAATTCTTTTTGTAATAGCCTCAAATAATTTAAAATACCTTGGAGTAGCTCTAAGAAAATCTTGAATGATAAAGACTTTGAAGAATGAAATTAAAGAAGATATTGGGATGGAAAGATCTCCCATGCTCATGGATCAGTATAATTAATACAGTATGTTGAGAGCCGCTCTAGCCCACGTTTGGGGGCCAAAAATGTTGCAGCCTGCACTACCCTATGTTTGGGGGCCAAATAGTCTTGGACATTCTGTCAATGTTGGAACCCGCACTGCCAAAAGCCTTGGGGGCTAAATTGTTAGAGCCCACACTGCCCCAGCTGCTCCAGTCTGTGGGTTGGGGTTCAGCAAGAGAGCGAGAGTGAGGATGGACACGAAGAATAGAGACCAGACAGACTGTGATTCAATCCCTTTTATTCTTCAGACTCTCTTCTCTCCAAGTCCCAAGTCTTGAGTTCCTAGTCCCTAGTTCCTAGTCCCTAGTGCTTCCAAGTTCCAAGTTTCTTCTTCCAAGTGCTAAGTGGCTAATGTCTAATTCCAAGTTCTTCCTCCAAGTGCCAAGTGCCTAATACCTAATAAACCTTCTTCTGAGTTCTCTAGTCCAAGTGTCTTCTTCCTCAATGCCTAATTCCTACTCCAAGGTGTACTCTAAATTGTACTCTCTAACCTAATTCCTAGTTCCAAGTTGTACTCCAAGTTGTACTGTCTAACCTAATTCCTAGTTCCAAGTTGTACTGTCTGCCTCTCACCTTTTATATGTCTTTTATATTTTAAGCCATGCCCTTAAGTCACACCTTTAAGTCATGCCCTTAGGCCTTGTCTCTAAATCTGATCTCTAAGTCATGCTCTTAAGTCTCGGCTCTAAATCACAGTTTTAAGTCTCACACACCCAAGGGAAAATCCTGGGTATCAAATCAAGATGTTATCAGAGTGTGCTCAGCTGTTGTAGGCTAATGTAATTAAATCTCTTGTCAGGGTACATGGCTCAAGATGGCTGCAAGGATGATAGCCACCTTCTGTCAACTCCCCACAATAGTAAAGATGCCCATCCTACCAAAAAGCAACCTACTGATTCAATGAAATTGATCTCCATCAAAATTGTAACACAACTCTTCCCAGACTTTGAAAAGACAATTTTAAATTTCATATGGAAACACACAAAAAAACAAAACAAAAAAACAAAAAAAAGCCAAATTATAAATAATTAATAAATGAGACCCCATAAAACTGAGATACTTTTACAAGACAAAGGACAACATAATTTCAACAAAGTGGCAGCCTAAAGAGTAGGAAAAGTTTTTTAACGAACTGGAGGGCTTATATGAAGAAGCTAGATCAACTAAAGATGGCTACACCTCTAAAAAAATTCTTCAGAGAGGAAACTCAAATACCTGAAAAAAATTTAAAGAAATGTTCAACATTTTTAGCCATAAGGATATTGTGAAACAAAATTTTTCCTGGGGACACATAGCACACAAGTCTACTCACCTTAGATATGTAACTCATGACAGACCAAATACACCAGATACACCATCAAAGTCTAATTTTGTAAACCAATAAGTTTTATGAGAGTTACTTCCAAGAATGAGTAGTAACTTACAGGAACATAAATTTTCAAAGACAGATATTTCACCAAACTCCACCCCAGCATAGGTGACAGATCACAGAGCTAGGAACCAGAAGCACACTATATAACCCAGATGCAGATCAACAGTTTAGAGAGTGTCCTTAATGGTGCCTCAGTTGATCTAAACCTCTTCCAGGAAGCCTGTCTGGTTTCTACTTCTTCCCAGAAGTTATGATGTTCTGAGAGACTTCTTTGCTGCTTGGTTCTGCTGTATCTGAAAAGGATTCTCAGACTTTATTGCTTATTCTGGCAAAAAAAGGACCTAATGATTTTGGTCAGTTTCAGGAACTTCCTGAAGCTAGTTTGAGTTGTTTACCTTTCTGCTTTAAAAATCTTCCTGCAGGATTTAATGTTCTAATTTCTGAGGAAATTGTTGTATACTACAGGAAAACACAAATCAAAACTACTTTGAAATTTTATTTTACTCCAATTAGAAAGTTTAAGATCAAGAAAACAAGTGATTTCTCATGGTGGTGAGTATGAGGAGTAAGGAGAATGCTCATCCATTGAACATAGGAGTAAACCTGGATAGCCACTGTGAAAATCAAAGTGGTGTTTCTTCAGGAAGATGAGAATTGATCTACTTCAAGATTCACCTATACTACTCTTGGGCATATACTCAAAGGATACTTCATCCTACTACAGAGACATTTGTTCAACCATGCTCATTGCTTCTCTATTCATAATGGCTTGACTTTGAAAACAACCTAGATGTCCCTCAACAGAGGAATGGATTAAAGACAATTCTGTACCTTTGCACAATGGGGTATAGACATTTATGAAGGCAACATGAATGAAATCTCCAGATAATGAGGGAGACAGCACCTCAGATGGACCTCTCCTGTCATCAAATGAAACTTCCAAGACTGGAACTGGGTTACATTTAATGGAGTTGCTGACCAAAGTGGACCAATGGTAATCCACAAATTACTCAGGTTGCTGCAAAGTCTTTAGGTTACTTTCCACAAACTGACAACAAGGCCCCATTGCTCAAGACAATACTATACAACTCATTTAACATGGAGAAGTCAAGCTGGAGTGTACATAGAGCCTTCTTCCACATGCTAGCATTTTTGGTACAGGAATGTACTCTGTATACTAGCAAGGGGGAAATAAAGACCAACCTAGCCAAAATCCCTTTGAACTACAAGAGTATCTTGCCTACAAAATATGTTAATGTGAGTGTGGCACAAAGTTTGTGGTTGTGACCAACCAATATCTATTTGAATGAAGGCCCACTGAAGTAGGAATGGTGGGTCACCTCTATGTAAACACTGGCGGCAGCACAGCCACAAAAGCAGCTCTTGTAGAAGGACCTAACTGAGGACAGCTTGAGAGACCAAGAATTGCTGATGCAGACAATGCCAGCCAATCAGGAACTGCTGTTTAGAAGAGATGCGTTTGTGGGACCAGTGAGGTCACAGGTGGAGGGTATTGAAGGAGTTTTGCAGCAGTGTTCAGATGAGCTTGCACTGGCTTTTCTCACCTGCTCCTGAAGTCTGTGTTGTTGATCCTGAGCCACCTCACCCCTGACCCACAAAAGCAGGTAAGGTCAGGAAGTGAGTAGTCCAGGGCACAGGCAAGAGCCCACTTTTCAAGATGGGTCCCATATTTGCCATGGTTTTGGTTACCAAGACATGAAACTAGATAGGTCACAGACCTATGGAAAAATGAAGTAGTACTGTTCTGTTACAGAAACCTAGCAATAAAATGAGTCCTAATGAATTTTTGCTATAGCCATAGATCAGTGTTTTACTCAGCCATCATCAGAGAACCTTCCTCCTGCAGCAGATTGTAACAAATATAGAGACCCATAGTTGGGTATTATGTAGAGAGTGAAATACTTAGAAACACTCAGCTCTAAACAAGATGGATGTACCCATCAAATCCCTTTCCTCAGGATCCAGGAAACCCCACAAAAAGGAGGCAAGTAGAGTATAATATTCAGAGGGGTTGGAGGACATGACAAAACAAAGACCTTCTAAATCAACATGATCAAAGCTCATATGAACTCACAGAAACTGAGGCAGCATGCACAGGGTCTGCAAGGGTTTGGACCAGATTGGGTCCCAGAACTGAAAGGGAAGACACTAGCCCTCATCCCAAGTCCAAATGGTATATCCAATTGCTAACAACTTGCAAATGAAAATTTAATTTCCTCCAAACAAGTCTCACTGATTAAACAAACTACTCACATGGCTACAAGCCCAGCAGTAGATACCAAGAGAAAATGAAGTTGATGGCGTCTTTGGGGGTTCCTTATCTAGTAATGTCGTGTGAAGACTTTTCCTTTCTTTTTTTATTATTTTGTTAAATTTTATCTTATTGTATTCTTTTTTATTTATTGTATTTATATATTTTTCTTCTTCTTTTTACCATACAGGTCCTTCACACATGAATTATGCGTTCCAGTTTAGTGTTTTTATGGGATTTCTAGTTGTATGAACTAGTTTGTCTATTTTTTAATGCCTTTTCTTGGGCTCCTTTTTGTCTGTTTTGTCCAATTCCAATATGTTCTGTTTATTATCATATTCTATGTTGTTTTTTATTATCCTTTAGGAATCTATCCTTTAGGAAACTATCTGTTTTCCAATGAGAGGCAGAAAGAGAGTGAATCTGGTTAGAATGGGAGAAAAAAATCTAATTTTAATAAAAGAAAAAATTATATTATTACATTTTTTACTAATCATCCCACAATTGGGGGAAAATCACAGTTGACTATAACTTAGAAATGACATTGTTTAACCCAAAATTGTAAAAAGAAAAAAAAACTTGACAGAGAATAAATCAATGTCTCTAGTAGAAGACAGAAATAAATTTTACATCATGAATTTTTTATAATTTTCAAAGCTTTTTTCCCTTTCTAGTCAGTTATGAGACTGACATTTCTGCACATGCTGTTATTTTTAGATAAGAGCATCAAAATAATTTTTAATATGTAAGTTTTTTCCATCATTTCACTTCAATGGTTTCTAAAGCTTAAGCTTCTGTCTATAACGTCAAGGTCATTGGTATTAACTTCATGGTCCTTAAAACCATGCAGGATTAGAGAACCAATTCCATTTGTTCTGTGGTCAGCCTTGCTAAACAACATCTTTATGACCTTTTTAATATTGCATCAAAAATGTTCTCCCCAAGATAGGAAAGTAGCTTCTTGGTTAAAGTACTTGCTGTACAAACAGGAGGAACTGAGTTTGGATTTCCCCAAACCCAAACATAAAGCCAGACCCAATGCCAAATGACTGCAATCCCAGGGCAGGGAAGGCATATACAGTGGCATCCCTGGGGCTCACTTGCCAATAATTCTTACTGAACTAATAAGCTCTAGGTTTAGTAAGAGCCTGTGTCTCAGAAAATAAGGTCAAAGTTAATTCTCAATTGAATGTAGCCTAGAATAGTCTAAGAAAGCCTCAACTGAGGGATTGACTACATCAAATTGGCCTGTGGGTATATCTGTGAGAGATCGTCTTAATTATTAAGTGATGTAGTATAGATCATCTCTCTGTGGGCAGCACCATTACCTAGACAGATAGTCCTGGCCTCTGCAAGAAAGCTAAGTAAGCATGATTCTGTGAGTGAGCCAGCAAGGTAAGTTCTTCCTTGCTACGAGTGAAAATGGGTTCCCTGGTCAAAAGTAAAGTTGGGTGGAATAGCAGATAGACCTGCCTTCACACTCCTCCTTAAGTTTCTGTCCTAACTTCTTCCAGTAATAGACTGTGAGTTGGAAGTGTAAAATGAAATGTATCCATTCTCAACCAAGTCACATTTGGTCAGTGTTTTATCAGAGCAACAGAAAGCAAAGTAGAACAAAGGAATCAAGAAAGACACCTGGTATTGACTTTTCATGTTCACACATGCGCTGGTGGGAGAAATGGTTTCCCAGGGCCATTTCAAACCTCAGTCTCATGCATTGTTTCCTTGATCAAAAAGAGTGAAAAACAGGGACTCTTACCTCAATCACACCAGTGGTCTGGCTCAATGCTTACAATGTTTCTGAAAATATAAAAAGCAAAAAGGCAAAACAAACAAACTGTGAGAACATTCTGGACATGATACTTAGTGCAGATTGTCAACTCTATAATATTTTAGTGACTGAAAGGTATACCTTGGAAGAATATTCTTGATTCTTTTAATTGTGATAGTAAGTCTTGCTGCAAAATATGGGCATAATTGCTGGACAGTGGTGGCACATGCCTTTAATCCCAGCACTTGGGGGGCAGAGGCAGACAGGATTTCTGAGTTTGAGGCCAGCCTGGTCTACAGAGTGAGTTCCAGAACAGCCAGGACTACACAGAGAAACCCTGTTTCAAAAAACAAAAAACAAACAAACAAACAAACAAAAAAGGGCAGAGTCACTCCATATGCTGGGTTCTAGAGTGCATCAAAAGGCGAACGTAAGGTCTGCACCAGCACTCACCTCTCTCTGCATTGTGACTGGAGATGCAAGGTGACCAGCTCCCTCATATTTCTGATGCCATCCTTACCCACCATAAGTGCATGTATCCTCAAATGGTAAGCCAAAATAAACTCCTTCTTTAAGCAGCTTTTTAAGTTATTTTGTCATGGCAACAAGAAAAATGACTAATGCAATCACAATATTTTCAAATAGTTTATAAGCACTACACTAAGAAAAAGTAAGATGTCTACATTCATAACTTTTCAATTCTCACTGTTTTAGTATAATTTTTTTTATTTTATATGTCCTATCCAACTCTCAATATTTGAAAGGAATCACAAGATAATAAGGAAATATTAAATGGCAGCACAGTCACTATGGCAAATCTGCTTTAGAGATTTCATCGTGATTCTATATACTTCTCCCTAATCCAAACCAGCATCTGCATCTATTCCATCTGACATTCTGGATGCTGATTGAAAAGTTAGAGGATGCTGAGGTGCTAAAGATACCTAGCAGGAGGCAGGATGCCGTCCAACTGAATCCATAGACATGAGCACATTTGGGAATTTGCATGCTAAAGAGTGGTTTAGAAATTAAGAGCACTCGTTTTTACATAGGAGCTGAGACTGGTTCCCAGCACTCACATCAGATGGCTCACAACCATACATAACTACAGTTCCAGGGAAAATAATTCCCTCTCCTGGTCTTTAGTGAACAAACCCATACTCCTCAAAAAATGCATAACTAAATAAATGAAAGAAAAAATTACTACACAAGAAGAAAATGAAACAAAGAAACACCAGAAACATTGTATCCCGTGTGGGAGGGTAAAACATTTAAGAAAAAAAAGGCAAAGTTATATGAAGGTGTAGTTGTAAACTGGCACTTTCCAAAGTTGATAGAGGATCAGAATGACTATTGGTCATAACTGAAATACAGACCTCCAGTCCTCCCTGTAGACATTCAGTAGATTTCGCTTGGTTCTTAGAAGCCTTTATTGTTAAATCTTTCCACTAATGCTACAGATAATTCTTTTGGGTTTTTTTTTTTGTTGTTGTTGTTGTTGTTCGTTTTGTTGTTTGTTTGGGTATTTTTTGTTTGTATGTTTGGTTAGTTGCTTGGTTTCTTTGTGTAGCCCTGGCTGTCCTGTAATTCACTATGTAGACCAGACTGGCCTCAAATTCAGAAATCCATTTGCCTCTGCCTCCTGAGTGCTGGGATCAAAGGAGAGCACCACAACCACCCAGCTATCTATAGGTAATTCTTATGCTCAGACATCTCTGACAAGTCAGTAAGTGGGCATGTCCTCCCAAGGGCAATAGAATAGCTGAAAAGTTACTCAGTAACATCTTACATAAGACATGGGAGAGCTCATACTTCACCTTATTAAATCATTGTCCTTATGTTTTAAAAATGAACAAGGCATAGAAAACTGAAATCAGTTCACAGTGTCATAGGACGGAAGTAAAAAAAGCCAGACTTACACTTTTCTACTTATCTTCCATCTTTCAAGGAATTATTATTGCTGATATTGTTATTGTTGTTTTGCCACTAGGGACTGTAGCTAGAGTCTCTACCCTCCCAACCTCAGCCTTCCCCTGGGTTTCAAACATGTTTTATTTTTTTAAAAAACATTTATTTTTAAATTGTGTGTGGGGAAGTTCAAGTATATGTGCATGTCTGAAGAATTCAGAAGAGAATGCTAGATCACCTGGAGTTAGAGACTATTGTGAGCAACCAAGGAAGGATGTTGGAAACCAAACTCGGGTCCTATGCAAGAGCAGCAAAGGATCTTAACCACTCAGCCTTCTCTATGTCCCTCTAGATATACTATACTTTTGACTCTGTTACTATTCATTCCTATAATGCAATTGGAGAGAAAGAATATTATTTGGCATAACTAATTTTAAATGGTTCCTCTTCAGAAACCTACCTATATTATTAAATTGAAAACGCCTGTAGCCTTCAGATGAATCTCTGTGGTTTTGATTATCAGCAGAGAGGTCTGATCATGCATGTTGGAAAGGTCTCATTGTGTGTATTGAAAATCTCATCATCCGTTGCCAGTCAGAGCCGAAGCAGTCTGATTTTCTTGCTGGCAGGCCATTTATCACTTCTCCTGGCCATCAATAATTGATTAGGGAGATTAGACTTGGCACAATGCAGATCAGCCTGTTTTATCAACGTGGAATACAGTTTGTGTCAGAATGTGGTAACCTTCACTTCCTCTGCTAACTGGAGTTTGATTGACTGTCCGGGGATTTTCATTTGCTCATTTAGCATCAGAGGAAAAAAAGAAAACATTGAAAAAGAGAGAAAAGAACCACCTGCTTTGGCTTGTGACAATACCTCTAGGGGAATTTGTGCCTCAAAATCTGCTTTGTATCCTGATTTCTCTTCCCATCAAAGTGATACAAAAATTATTCAGATTAGAAAACCAGTCTCATAGACCAAGGATATCTGTGTCCTTCTCTCTCTCTCTAGTATCTGTCTCTCTAGTATCTCTGTCTCTCTTTGTCTCTCTGTCTTTGTCTCTGCTTCCCTCTCCTTCTCCCTCCCTCCCTCTCTCTCTCTTGCTCTGTATCTCTCTCTGTTTCATTTCTGTGCATATATAGAGGTCAAAGGATTACCTTGTATGTCATTTCTCAAGCACCATTCACTTAGATTTATTTTTTGAGGCAGAGTCTCTCAACAGCCTAGAGCTTGGAAAGTAAGCTAACCTAGCTTGCAGAAGAGCCCTCAGATGTCCCCATCCATCTTCCCCAACAGCACTGGGATGAGCACACTACCATGCATGGGTTTTTTTTTTTTTTTATGTGTATCAGTGTTTTGTGTGTGTCTCTGTGTCATATGCATGCTGTGTGCCTGTGCAAGGGCTTGGATCACTTGGAATTGGAGTTACAGATGGCTGTGAGATTCCATATGGATGCTGGGATTGAGCCTCATGTATAAATTTTATCCAAGTTCTGGAAATTTGAATTTAGGTCCTCGTTTCTGTATGGTAAGTGCTTTACTGACTGAGCTGTCTCCCACTGTATTCTCAAAGCAAGACTTCCAGATCTACTCAGAGGTTCTAGGAATGAGAGATGGACTCTCAGACGGATTCCTTTTACCTGTTAGTGCTAGCAACTTTTCTCTCCCCTCCATTTCTACAAAAATCAACTTGCAAAATTGAACACAGTCTCTTTGGCAGCCATGCTTAAGATGAATGCACAGATCATTTGGTTTAAAGGTCAACTGAACATTGCAACAGGAAGAAAACAAAATAAAATACACATAGGCAAGTTACATTGATTATGGGCTCTTAACACATTGCTCCTTTGTGATGCTTTGGGATTTGGGGTCCTGGTTCCTTTTCCAAAACATTTTAAATTGAAATATATATATATATATATATATATATATATATATATATATATAATTTAATAATATATAATTATATTATATATTATATAATATAATTATATATTATAATATAATTATTATATTATAATATAGATTATAATTATATAATATATATAAAATATATATTATATAATATAATTATATTATAATAATTGAATTATATATATAATATATGTATATATATTATGTATATATATGTGTGTGTGTGTGTGTGTGTCTATGTGCATATACACATGAATGAAGACTGTGTAGAGGCCACAAGAGGCAGTTTAGTCACCTGGAACTGGAATTACTGGTGGCTGTAAGCTGCCACTGTGGTTGCTGAGAGTCAAAGCACAGGGTACTGTGCAGGAGTGGCTCACATGCTTTTTTTTTTTTTTTTTTTTTTTTTTTTTTTTGAGACAGCATTTCTCTCTATAGCCATGGTCCTGTAACTCTTTCTGTAGACCAGGCTTGCCTCAAACTTAGAAATCTACCTGCCTCTGCCTCTGCCTCCCAAGTGCTGGGTTAAAGGAGTGTACCTCCATTGTCCCCGAGAGGGTCTCACACTCTTAACCACCAATCCATCCCTCTAATCCTCTTGGTCCTGATTATTTTCTCATGAGAAGATGTAGCACAGTGGTATAGCTTTTGTCTGCTGCTTTAATTCTGTTGGCAGACCTCACATTACTCTCTGGTTATTTGTGTGTGTGTGTGTGTGTGTGTGTGTGTGTGTGTGTGTGTGTTTATGGGTGCACATGACCATGTAAACATATGTATGTAAAGGCTAGAAGACAATTGCATTGACACTCCTCATGACTTGTCTCCTTATTTTGAGGCAGGGCTTTTTGCTGTGCTGGAACTCACCGCATAGTCTGCTTACCCAGTGAGCCCCATCGATCTCTGTATCTCTACTTCCCCAGCAGTGTTGGGATTACAAGTATGAATGATCCTACCTAGCTTATTTATTTTTGAGAATTTCATATTTTTATCGGATATTTTCTTTATTTACATTTCAAATGTTAACCCCCCCCAATCCTCTGTCCCATTTCCCCTTCCCTGCTTCTATGAGGTGTTACCCCACCCACCCACTCACTGTCTTTCTGCCCTTGATTTCCCCTACACTGGGGCATAGAGTTTTCACAGGACCAAGGGCTTCTCCTCCCATTGAGCCTGACAAGACAACCCTCTGCTACATCTGCAGCTGGAGCCATGGGTCCCTCCATGTGTACTCCTTGGTTGGTGGTTTAGTCCCTGGGAGCTCTAAACAAAATACTCATGGGGACAAATACAAAGTGTACAGCAGAGACTGAAGGAAAACCCATGCAAAGACGGCCCTACCTGGGGATCCATCCCATATAGTCACCAAGCCCAGACATTATTGTGGATGCCAAGAAGTACATGCTGACAGAATCCTGATATAGCTTCCTCCTGAGAGGTTCTGCCAGAGCCTGACAAATACAGAGGTGGATGCTTGCAGCCAACCATTTGACTACTCACGAGGTCCCAATGGGGTCTCCAATGGAGGAGTTAGAGAAAGGACTGAAGGAGCTGAAAGAGTTTGCAACCGCATAGGAAGAACAACAATATCAGCCAACCTACCTAGCTTTTTACATGGGTTGTGGAGACTGAATTCAGGTGAAGGCAAAGCAAACATTTTACAGACTAGCTATTTGTCGCTTCTCTATCCGACCAGCAGACAGGAGCGATGCAACTCGGAGTTCTTCTCAACACACTTTTTATTCAGGATCTTTTACTATCTTTCACTATCCTCTCTCTATGGAAGCCCTTTTCTTGTCTCTCTTTCTCTGGATGCCCTTCTGTCCTCTCCTCTCTCTGGATGCCTTTTTGATCTCTCCTCTCTCTGGATGCCCTACTCCTATCTCTTCTGCATGGTCTTCTGTTATCTCTCTGGGTGGTCTTCTCTCCTCTCTTTCTGGAGGCTCTTCTGTTATCTCCCTAGGTGGTCTTCTGTTATCTCTCTTAACGGCCTTTCTTTTTATACCCCTGCCTGTCCCAATCAGCACCTGCCACGTGGGCATGCCTCATTGGTGCACCTCAAACAGCCTGATCCTGCATAGCAGCGAGTCTGTGCATTGTGGCTCAGTTATGGAAAAATGCACGGTGAGCAAACTGCCAAGAAGCAGAGCTCGAGCGCACCTGCTCCTCACTAGCTATTCATTTCCCAGACCCCTCTTTTATCTCTGAACTATGTTGTACAAGAATATCTCTCTCTAGCGAACCGCCGGTGGCTCGGCCCTTAAGGCTCCCGCCCGCAGAGGGCGCCCCGTCTCCCTCCGTCTCTCCCGTCTCATCTCGTGGGAAAAAAAAAAAGAATCTCTCTCTCTCTCTCTCTCTCTCTCTCTCTCTCTCTCTCTCTCTCTCTCTCTCTTAGAAAAAAAACTTAGAGATTCACTTAACACAGAATAATGAGGGTTGCCCTTCTCCTCAAGGGGCCAACTTGATTTTCTGAGGCATCTGCACCAGGAGGACTATCTAGAGATAGTTGAGAAGAGCTCATACTGATGGCTTGACTCTGACAGAACAGTGTGATTTAATTGGAATTACTAATCACTATCCATAGCTCTAGAGAACAGGTACATTTTCATATTCTCACAGCTATCGATGGTGCAGTTGAAGTATGAGATGCTGTATAATTAGTGACTTTCAGAACTTGGACAAAGCGAGTATGCATCTGAAACTAGCACCCTCATGTCATGGAGAAGATCATTTCCTCTAAGTGCAAGCATCACCCACTGCCTCTTTTCAATACTAGAAGAGCGGTTGATAGCTTTGTCGCATGAGTATATTTTTCTGTGGTTATATGAAGAAGGAATTCAATAACATTTATTATAGGTAATTCATTTTCTCCCCCCAAAGACTTACATTCTGTCAATATAGGGGTGGCAGATGGACAATAATCTGTTATAAACTGGGTTGGTGTTTTTTTAAAAGGCAAGATTTCTCGACCTTTGTGTATGGGGATGTATATGCTTACACATAGTTGTACCAGTACATATGTATGTGGGGGTGGGTACATGTGTGCATGTTCATATGAAGACCAAACATCAATGTCTGGTATCTTCCTTAGTAGTTCTCTCATTGAGTCTAGGGCTTATTAATTTAGCTAGACTGACTGGCCAGCAAGTTCCTACGTCATCTTCCCTCAGTCTCTCTTCTGTCCACTGCACAGGCATGTGTTGCTGTGCCTAGATCTTCAGGTGGATAATTGTGAGTAAATTATGATGATCTCTGTGCTTGCACAGCAGCTCTTTTACTGACTGAGCCAGTTCCCAAGTCTCTTCCAGATATTTTTATATTCCTAACTCTTACATATCTTTCTACTACACCCTGCTCTGAGTTCCTCGGAGAGGCTGAGGCTTCAACACCAACCTCATCCAGGAAAGATCACAGTTAACTGCAGGAGTTCAGTGATATCATCTCCCAATCTCAGCCACAATGATCTTTTCATCTAAATCATATAAAAGAAAAGTTTTTCCCCTTTCAGAATATGCACATTTGGAGAAGTGAACAGATTTATGAACTATTAGAATGCCTCTGGCTTTCAGAATATTTTTTCCACCATCTGAAAAAGAAACTTTATGACATTACTTTTATGCCTTTGTGTTCTATGTGACTTCAGTATAAGAAAGGGCCTGAGCTAGCTCTGTCTCCTCCTGTAACCAACAATAACATTAACAAGATGCATGGATACTCTTCACATATCTAGAGATGATGTGCATCCCTAGACAGCTTTGCCTCTGACTCTTCCCTCTCCAACTTCCAGCTCTATAGAGGTTAGAACAGAATATCACATTTACTTGTCGTGTGTCCTCAGCCTACTTTGGACAGTGAAATTTTCTCCTATTTTTAATGAAATTGAAAATCTTGAGAAACAATTGCTATTTATTTCACAGAATGTTTCTCGAATTGAATTTGGCTGATGTTTGCACATAGATCAGGTTAGGGTTTGGGGAGAAATGACTTTACTCAATTAGGAACTTCAAGAAACCTCCATTTCCCATCTCTTTGTGAAAATAAGAAGAGAAAGAAAGTGTCACAAAATTATAAATAAAAAAGTGTTACAAAAATAATAAATAAAAAATAATGGTCAGGAGAATATTCAACACAGTCATTCCTTCACTAAAAGGTTGCTTGGCATCTGGAAATCCTGATAAATTGTATAGCATGAGTTGAAACAGTTAAAAACATATACAGATTAACTTATGAGCAAATTTTAAACATCAAGTTCTACCTAAACATAGGTAGTATTGGGAAAACTAAATTATGTGTATATGAAGTTTATTCCAAGTATTATTCAATAAAAATGATTGAAGTTTCAATTTATGAGTTTCCACCATACACTGAAGCTTTAGTAAAAACTGAGATTGTTGAACTAAATGGCACACAACTTGCCTTGAACGTATTCATTGACTTGCAAGGAATACTTAACTGAAAGTGTTAAGAAACAATTTCTTACTTGTAAGGAATACCAAAATGTGGCAAACAAAATACAATCTTATATGACTGATGATGCTACATAGGATCATCTCTAATTTATTATAAAAAAGTGGTGATATGAAAAAGAATATGAACCATTGGAAGATGTCTGTAAGAAACAAATGGGTGGAAGAATAAGTTAAAAAAAAAACAAAGGTGGGTAGAGGCCTCCATGCAGAAGGTAAAACATAGATACATGTCCAAAGGCAGAAAAGGTTAGGATACATTTGTACAAAACTGTACAATATTCCCTGTGGTCAAACATAGGCTTACAAAGCAGTTCCACTTATCCTTCTGCTGGCTGAGCCACAAAATGATTTGAAAATGTAGGCAAAAATATCCTTAGCAAACTTATTTAAAAGTCACTAAGAATTTTTTCAATTATCAGGCAGATAAGTAATGGGGATTCTTGCAATGGGTGTTATTCAGTTCAATGATGGAAAAGCATTATTAATGGATACAGAATACTTATGAATGACCAAAGTCAGACAAAGAGCTTTTAACTGTTAGTGTATATACACTACACAGAGAAGAATGAAAGCCAATCAAGAGATTGAAATTGAATGGTTCAATTTATACCATTCCCAAGTAACTTACAAGATAGAAGTACATTACTGGGTGATAATTCTTTAGAAAGAGGCACTAGGGAACAAGGAGGTTTAATGGTTTAATGAATAAATTAATTTATTATGTGTATACATGTATGCATACACGTACTATGGTTCAAGTGTAGAGATCAAAGCAACACTTGTGGAAGTCAGTTTTCTCGTTCTGCCATGTGGATCTTAGAGATCAAATTCAGGCCATCAGACTTGATAGCAAGTGCCTATATCTACTGAGGTATTTCACCAGACCCCAAAATAGAATTTTTAAGTCTACTTACAAATGTGTATGTCACTGTTATTATGAGAAATATAGAAAACACAGTTGTCAACACCCATGGAACTCTGTAACAAAATAATAAGTGTACAAAAGATGAAATCAAGCAAGAGTAAGGAAATTCCAAAGTGAAATATACTGTTTCCAAAAGAATCTTAAACTAACTTTACTGGAGAAACTTCTGGGTTACATCATTTGAAAACCCCGATTTTACTGAAATCCACAGAGTAAAATAAGGTGATGAGCAGACAAATTACAGTTATTTTATAATTGAAAAAGTTGTGTCTCATTGAAGTATGAATTAGAAAACCTAAGATTTTTATACAGTTGTACTGAGGCTGAAAAACTTAATAAATAGATAGAAGATGGTAGAAGAGACATTGCTAGTCTTACCTCTGAAGATGGAAGTGGCAGATAAGCAAGGGCAAAGGCAGAAGACCATGAGTAAACACAGAGGCATCAATATAAACTCTTCCCTAGACACTTCAGAGAGGATCAAATGGATAAGCAAAACTAACCATGGTAATGTGTATATAGGCAAATCTGTATTCAAACTAAATGAATCGACAAAGACATATGAGGAGAAAGAACACAGAAGGTGGCCAGGTCTTGATTTCTGCTGCCATTCTTCAGTTAAAGGAGACAGCCTCCTCTGGGTGTAAGGACTCAGGGCAGAAATATATCAAATCATGAAACATCTCACAGTGCCAGAAAACAAAGAAGTTCTCAGGATAAGTGGCTTTAGTAAACAGCCAAAGGAGTTCTCAATAACCAGAGTGGGAATGCCAAAGCAAAAATGATATTCACCCAATATATTAAAGATATAATACTGTTTACCTAAATGGCTAGAGAAACAAAGAATCAGGTAGAAAGAAAAATGTCTGAACCTGGTACTGACATTTTGGTTATTCCAAAGATATACCGTTTTTTGCCTTCTAGGCCTAATGTCACAGCTGTCCATGGCCATACCTGGTTTTTTGTATCAGTCCCAGGAATCCAAACACAGGTCTTTATGCTTGTTCAGTAAATATTTTATCCATTGGCCCACTTTTCCCTTTGTCATATACTGATTTATTAATTGATAATTGTTTCAAAGCAAAACAACATATAGATGAAAGACTAAATATTATTGTACTTCTGTGATTTTTTCCCCAAATCCATAATCTAAACTTACTTCATGAAAATATCACACAAAGTCAACTTGAGGGCAACATAGGAAATGTAGGACCACTGTTCCTCAAGGTTATCAAAAACAAGGACATTCTCAGTAACTGTTACCCTCCTAAAATGAGCTAAGGATACAACAGCTGAATACAGTGTTTTTCTAGATGCAATTGTAAATCAAAGAACAAATCAACAAAATAACACATTGAGCAGAGGGAAAACTAATGATCTCCAAATACATCACAAATGGAGTTAAGCTAGCTAGCTAGTAGGAATGTAATATATTCATATGTAATATATGTAATATGTTACATAGTAAAATACTTTTAGTTATGATATTTGCTCTATTAAAGTGTAAGACACTAACAATGGAGTAAATTAGTTAAGAGGTATTACAGAGTCTTTAGATACAATTATAGAAACTTTTCTGTGAATTTTAAATTATCTCAAAAATCAACACAAATAGTTATAGATTACTCACAGGGAGAGCTGTTGTGTAGCAGTTTCCTATGTACTGAAATATTCTATTCAGGAATGAATCTCATTAAAAGTCAAGGATTTCTAAAAGAATGTTTATTAAGATCCTGGGTGCAGACAATCCGAAAGACTCAGAAAGTCCCTGAAACTGATCAAATGCACAAAGCCTTTCCCTTCCCAAGATCACGTGCTAAGTAAGGATTGCTAAGGAGACTCAAGCCACTAAAAATACCTGGATGAAGCTCTTTGAACTTTTAAATTGCCTACAAGTTGTACAGAGACCCCCAAGGTTCCTGCTTTCATGAGTCTTCTATATTGGGTAGGCTTTTGGTGATGCATCTGTTACTGTAAATAATGTCTTACCATAATCCTGTAAGTAATGGCAATAAACTCATTGGTTCACAAACCTAAAATTTATTGATATTGTTTCTTGGGGTATTAAATTCTACCGGACTTGTAATTTATGAAAGCCTTGTGAAAGGTAGAAAGGGCTTCATGGGTGGATTGCTCATGTGTTCATCCAGATAAGAGATCCTTTCCTATATCTGTGTTCAGAAAACCTGGTGAAACATGACCCTGAGGCTAATATGTTGCAGAACACAATGAAAGGATCTCTGAAGGAAAGGGATCTAATGAAAAAAAATACACTTGGAGAAAAGATGATGACATATTTCAATTTTTGAATGTATTTGTTAGAACTAGTCATGAACAAGTTGAAGGTTTTGATGTTCAGAAATCAACTATAAAATATATATTCTATTTCCTCTTTTTGTGCCTAGCCTACTTGTATTAGTCCCTATTTTACACAAAACATCCTTTCTTCATTAAATGAGTCCTCAACTAGCCAAAAGCTAGGTTGGAAATATCTGTTATGTTATTTCATGCCATGCAAAGAGAATGGGATGTCTTGTTTTCTTTTTCTTTTCAAAGCATTTCAATGTTCAAAATCCACTGATACAAATAGAGCAATACAGCTTTAAAAACTATACAGTATATTTTAACAGGCATATAATCAAAGGAAATATTCAAATAGCTAAGAGATGTTCATGATAGGTCAAGGACAAGATGAAAGATTCAAGTTGCAATGAAATCTGCTTAAAATCACACAATATTTGTGAAGTACTGAAGATCTGGAACTCTTGGGTATAGTTTATGACAAATGAAAAATCAAATTGGTAATTTCTCTAAAATTTGTATGCAATTAATTTTTTTCGTGCTTCTTCTTCACTCAGTGTTACTATAATTGCAGTGGATAGACTCCGTGTTTAAATATTCAGTAGAACTGGAAACACAGAAAATTCTGTTCACATTTCTGATTTCAGAGGCAATGATTTTAGACTATTATCATTAATATCTTTTCTATGCATCATTTATGAGGTCTATCTAATTTCCTTTTATTGCTTTTTTATTTGTCTGTTTTCTGGATTTTAGTAAAAAGTAGAGACTGAAAGTTCTCAATTGCATTATTAAGAAGACCACATGTTCTATTTAGTTTCTAATAGCTAGTTTTATAATCAACTCAGTACAATCTAGAATGGGAAGAGTTTCATTAAGGAGTTGTCTAAATCAGGTATGTAGGAGATTGTCTTAGCTGACTTAATTGATGTTTGAAGACCCAGCTCACTGAGTTGTGACATTCTCTGGGTTTGGGCTCTGGGCAGTATAAGTAGAGAAAGCTAGGGGCGCTAAGCATGCAGGCATACACTCTTTCTTTAAAGGTCCTGCTATCTTGACTTCCTCGTTATGATGGTCAGCAACCTGGGCTTCTGAACTAAAGTAAGCCTTTTTCTCATAGGATGTTTTTTGTCACACAACAGAAAATTAAACTAATGTAGGGAAGTGAGTTAATGATAAGCTATTTCCAAATAGGTTTAAACACAAGTGCAATACATTAACAGGTAGAAATCAAGAGAAAGATGAGAATGGATGAGTCCAATCCTTTAGAATGATGGTAGGTGTCAATTCAGCTGTGTCCTTCATTTCCAAGATTTTGATACATTGTGCTCTAAGGGGGGAGGGGGGGCGGGAATTCAGTCTTTGAAGTAGTAGCTTAAACATGAGAGGGCCCAGTAGAGGAATAAAAGCAACAAAATCAATCAACAGGAACAGCAAAATACATACAAGGTAAAGGTCTCAAGTAAGTCTGATGAAAACTAGAAAAACAGAATTTTGAAATATTTTGCATGCATCCATCCCCCACATACTTGTGGAACATCCTGCAAATGCCTCACTCACCACTGAATGAATTTTGGAATAGCAGGCAAGTTCTATCTCCAATGGAGTATTCACCCTAGCAGAATAACTGACATAATATACAAGCAAATAAAAATAACTCATGACTTCAAAAGTACATAAAAATAGGAAGATATTTGAGCCAAAACTTCAGAATTAAGAATGAAGTATTTATTCAAACAAATCATAAAGCCTCACTTTGTAATTCTGGATGTTCTGGAATTCACTATGTAGGCCATTCTGGACTTGAACTTAAAAGTGATCCTCTTGCCTCTACCCTTCAAAGTGTTAAAGCTTTGGGGCATAGAGAATATGTGTTCTTTCTAGAGCATCACAAAAGCACAAAAGGTACAGTAGACATGGGAGACAACATGCGTAGGAAATAAGACCACAATGATAAGACAGGAAGCAAGCCTGGTAAACAAGCTGATTAGGGATGCAGGGAGACTACTCTCTTCATTAGACTTCCAAAATAAAATAATTAGAGACTGGAGAGATGGCTCATCAGTTAAGGCCACTTAATACTTCTCTTAGTCATTGTTCTATTGCTGTAAAGAGACACCACGACCATGACAACTCTTATAAAACAAAGCACTTAATTGTGCCTTGCGTATAGTTTTTGAAGTTTAGTCTATTATCATCATGGCAGAGAGCACAGCAGTAAGAATAGCGCTGGATAAGTGGTTGAGAGCTATATCCTGCCAGATCTGTAGGCCAAGGAAGAAAGAACTGAGTTGCATGGGCTTTAGAATTCTCAAAGAAATGCCTCCATGAAATCCAGATATATGACATTTTCTCAACTAGTGATCAATGTGGGAGGGCCCAGCAATTGTGAGTGGTAACACCTCTAGGCTGGTAATCCTGTGCTCTAAAAGAAAGCAAGCCATCAGGAGCTCGCCAGCACTCTTCTATGGCCTCTAAATGAGTTCCTGCCTCCAAGTTCCTGTCCATTTGAGTTCCTGTCCTGACTTCATTCAATGATGAACAGCAATGTAGAAGTATACGCTGAATAAACTCTTTCCTCCCCAACTTGCTTTGAGTCATGGTGCTTTGTTGCAGCAATAAAAATCCTAACTAACTAACTACTAACTAAGACACTACAAACTCTCATCATTCACCCACTCACTCATTCATTCGCCCATTCACTGATTAATAAGCACTTGCCTGTGCTGAGTAATAGAGCTTGGAAGTAGAATGCGTTGTGATGTTGATTTGCTGGACTCTACCTGTGCAAGACTAGCAAGTAATGAAGCAGTAGCAGTGGTCAGATGTGTCCTATCTAAGCACTGTGAGGGGACAAATGGGAAAATGCATTTTAAAAACAGGACTTGTAGCTGTGAGTGCTGTATTGGTTGCTTTTTGTTGTCTCACTGTTGTGACAAGATACCTGGCAAAAGCAACTTCAGGGAGGAAGGGTTTATTCTGGCTCACAGGTCAAGTACACAGTCCATCATGGCGGGGAAAGCATGGCTCACATGGCATCCACAGTAAGGAAGCAGAGAGAGATGGATGCTGGGGCTCAGTTCATTTTCTCGTTTTTGTTCAGTCCAGGGAACCATGTTATGGGTTGATGTCTCATACATTTAGGGTAGATCTTCTCCGTTCAATTAACCTAGGAGAAATTCATAAACATGTCAAAAAGTGTATATCTAGGTAATCACAAATCCCTTCAAGGTGACAATCACAGGGGCTAAGAACACCAGGCAGCGTCTCAGTGGCCACAGTACCTTGTTGCTAGGGGATTGCTTTTGACTTTGCACAACATGCTGCTTAGAGCCACACAAACCATCCACTGCTGGTGGTGATCCCTAGCCAGAAGGAGAAGGCTGTGTGTTTCTGAAAGTGTGTTTGTCCTCTGAATGCATCAGAGGTACCTGACCCTTGTACTGTGTGATCCACTTTTCTCTAAAAATGCAAAAGAAACAGATGCCATGAGTGGATGTCATGAGGAGGTGGCAAGCTTTCTATATAATTAATCCAAGGATAGAACACTCTTCTCTCCAGCAAAGAAAGCACCTGCAATTTCAAAAGGCTCCCGGAGCTCAGACTGAGCACCCCTCAGGGTACATATGACTGTATCTTATACCACAAAACTATCTAAAGAGACAAAGATATTTCTGGAGGCCATAGGGAGGTGCTGACTAATTGCTTGGATCCTGGGAGGGTGAGTGAGTGAGTGCACCCATTGACATCTGACAAGTGTGTCTTAAGGTCAGTACACTCTGTGTAAAGAAAAAGCAGCCACCTTGAGAAAGTACTGCTGCCGCCAGTGTCCTCATTCTCTGATGATTAAGAGGGTGATTATTTATTTCTTTTGTGATTACCCTTGAATATGTGACACTGGTCCTTTGTCATCAAAGGAAACAGTTTTACATTCCAGTGAGAACAGAGGAGAGGTTTAATTACTATCGGAGGCATCTGCTTATTTGAGTCATCTTATGAATAATCACGTAGACCAGCACATCCAGATGGCCAGGCTGTCTTCCTTTCTGCCTGCCTTTCTCACGACCAATGGAGGCTATTATATATTCAGATAGGGTGATTATTATGGGATGGGGAAATGGCTCAGTGGTGAAAATGTTTATTGCAAAGGCAATGGAACTGAAGTTTGTATCCCTAACACTCATAAAATTGCTGGGCTGGCACATAGACCCACTTGAATTTAAGCCCTCTGAAAGCAGAGACAAGTGATCCCAAGAGCAAGCTGGCTAGGGAGATTAATAAAATAGTCAAGTTGTGAGTTCTGCTGAGAAACTGCCATGATGAATGAGTAGAGAGCAGTTAAGGAAGACTCCTGATCTCAGCCTTTGCACACATTCATACATAAGCGTGCAAACACAAATGCACACACACGGGAGGGGGAGATACACACACATGCACCACATTAGAAAATGTCACATTAACCGTGTATATGTAAGCATGCAAACACAAGTGCACACACACACACATGTGGGGGGGGTAGATACACACACATGCCCCACATTAGAAAATGTCACATTTAAAAGCGGTGGGAAAGACTGTCCAATGGTTCTTCACTGCCTGCTCTTCCAGAAGACAGAAGTTCAATCTGCAACACTCATATTACAAGTGCCTGTAACTCCAGTTCCAGGGGCTGAGGCACCCTCTTCTCACTTCTTGTGGGCACCTGCTCATAAATATATGAACATATGCATACACAATTAAAAATAAAAAGTGAAGTTTTCTTGATCTCACAGGTGTTTCTAAGTAGCTGAGTAAACTGTCAGCCAGCCCCTCCTCTGTCACAAATGTGAAAACCTACATATTAGAGGTGGATGGATCTGATGGAAAACTAAATCTGAGCAGTCATTTGCAGACAGAGCATCCTGGGGGATTCCAATGTAGTTAAAACATTGTCAATACTTCATATTGAAACAGCAGCTTTCTAAATAGCACACCATTCAAGGCTAGTCATCTGGTATTCTCAAAGGGAAGAGGAACTTTTCTTCATAAAATATATTTAGAACCCACTCCTGATCATGTTGCCCACAGTTTCACAATAAATCCTAAAACTTTGCAGTAATTGATTTTAGCTCATTTGGAAAAAAAATGGCTAACATATCTGAAGACCCTTGCAAAATACTCTGTGAGACTAGGGAGATGGCTTAGTGGTTGAGAGTGCCTGCTGCTCTTGCATAAAACCTGAGTTCTGTACCCAGTACCTACAATTGGGCAGCACAACTCCTTATAACTGTAGCTTCAGGGCATCCTATGTGCTCTTCTGTCCTCTTTTGACACAGCACATACATGCAAAACACCCAGCACATGCATGGAGATAAAACAATATTAGTAAGTATCTTCAAAGATGCACTTGATGTGTGCATGTGTTGTATGCATATGTGCGCAGGTACATGTGCATGTGGAGGCTAGAGTTTGATGTCAGGTGTCTTCCTTAATTACTGTTTACCTCATTTTATGAAGATAATCTCTCACTGGACCTGGAGCTTTTGATTCACCTAGCCAATGAACTACAATTGTTTTCTTGTGATCCATTCTCCAGTACTAGGAATATAGTTGTATATCATCGTGTGTCATTTTTAAAGATTATTTCTTTCTTTCTTTCTTTCTTTCTTTCTTTCTTTCTTTATTTATTTTTATCTTTATGTGTATCCATGTGCTTGTTAGTACAATGTATGTAAAGGCCAAAATAAGGTGTCAGATTCTCCAGTTACATGTGGTTGTGAGCTTCACAATGTGGGTGCTAAGGACTGAACACAGATCCTCTTGTAGACCAGTATGTACTCTTAATTGCTGAGCCATCCCTCCAGTCCATGGGCTATTTTTGTATACTGGTCCTGGGGATCCAAATTCAGGTCTTTATGATTACACAGCAAGCATTCTCTGGATATGAGCAATTTATCCATCTCCTGTATTCTTCTTTATGGTGGTGCATTTTAAGTGCATTTAATGAGAGATGTGTTTGCCTCCTTTGGACAACCAATTTGCTTTCCAAAACAGTCAGAGTACATAGGCTAGGGCATCAAGACATGCACCCAAGTGCTCTTGGAGAATTAGCCTCACTTCTAACTCAAGAGATGTTTTATGACTCCTAAAGTAATAAAGCAGCCCATTCTCAGTGCCTCACAAATAGTAGCAGTTGCTTCTCACATAGGCTGAAGATTAACAACGAGGTTTCAGTAGATTTATAGAGCTGGTTATTTCGTTCAGAAAGGAGAAGGTGTTCCTAATTCTGTCTCTTGCTTTAATAGACTGACAGTTTCAGGGCTCCAGGGAACATCTTGAGATAAATAAATCTTTAGATAACACAGATGGGAGTGGGAAGCTTAAAGGGACTTGCTGACCCACCCGTATTCATGGCTGCAAAAAAGCAGTCATAGGAAAACCAGTTATCTGCTCTTGACTTGGTTAGTAAATACCAAGTTTCCATCCCAGAGGAATGCTGAGAGTAGGGAGCTGGGCTGTTGGGTACCAAGCAACTCTTCCAAACCCATAACATTCAGCTGAGATGATATTGGGTCTTTGATAATCAGATTCTCTGAAGGTTAATGTTGTCAACTTTAATCACCACCAAAGGAAAACTCTGGACATGCACATGTCAGTGAGGAAATTTCCAGATTAAGTTCACTGAGGTGTAAAGAGCCCTCCTTAATATAGGCAACACCTTTCCATGGATTGGAATCCTAAGCTCCATAAAGAGGAGAGAGTAAGCTGACCACCAGCATTCATCACTCTCTGCTTCCATGCGGTCCATGCAAAGTGCCCAGCTGCTCCACACTGCTAATAATCTTGATTAACCACCATGATGTACTGTAGCCTACAAATATGAGCCAAAATATCTTCTTTCTTTTATAAAGTTGATCTTGCCAGGTATTTCATACTAGCAGTGAGAATGGGGACTGATATTGTCTCCACCTCCAGACCCATTCGTTGTGTCAAAATCTTTGAGCCACCAATCTTTTCACACTCACCTTTCATTGGAATCACTGAGCTGTGTGAACTCTGAAATAAATGTGAGCTGTATTTTCTCATTTTTCTCTTGACCAGTTGGCATCACTTCTGGTATTTACGAGTAGGTAATGGCTGTCAGACACACACTGAAGGATTTTGAAGAGGTCTCTACTCCCAAATAGCCCTCTAGTTCCCTGAGTTGGCTTAAATATACGCATTTGATGTTAATCTGAAATGCCCATTCATCAACTAGCACCATAACATATTTTGGACTTTATCTAAAAAAATGTAATCTCAACAACTTGACATCTGATAGCTGCTTCAGGCAGCTGATTCCATTGCATTCACAGTCAGGAAGCAGCGAGAGATGGATGCTGGTACTCAGCTTGCTTTGTCCCTTTTATTCAATGTGGCTTCTGAGCACATGGAGTGCTGCCACTCACTATATAGGGTGGGTCTTTCCACAGCAATACATGGCTCATCATGCAACTGAATGCACAAATTCTTCATGACCCCAGGAGAACACTTCATTTCAGTGGTTACAGTTGGTGTAAGGCAACATGTGAACATGTTTTAAATTTCTAGATTCTTAGGAAAATCAATATTTGACTGCTAAACCTAGCTCCAAATTTGAACATAGCATTCAGGTCCTCTCCCTCTCACCTGCTGATGATGATCATGCAATTACAGAGAAATCAGGGTATTTTATCTTTCAAGATGTACTTGAAAGGCAGAATGATGTTAACTGGTGGTTAGGACAAGGCTCTATGAAGGTGGCCTGCATTTAATCTCAATGTCCATAATTTGAAAAGAAAAAAAATTAATTAATTAGTTAGTTAATTAATTAATTTAAAAACAGGACTGTAGGCTGGAGAAATGGCTCAGTGGGTAAGAAGGCTTGTTGCACAACAAGAGAACCTGAGTTCAAATCCCCAACACCCAGGTTGAAAAGCTCAGTACATGCCTATAACCCCATAGTGACAGAGAAGACAGGAGAATGTCTGGGGCTTCCTGGCTCTCGGTCAAGCTCTAAGTTCAGTGAGAGGCCTATATCTTTAAAAAGAAGCTTGAGAGTGATACAGTGGGACACCTGATACACTCCTCTTACCTCTGCATGTCTACAAACAAACACACACACACACACACACACAGAGGGAGAGAGAGAGAGAGAGAGAGAGAGAGAGAGAGAGAGAGAGAGAGAAATGTTCAGATTCTCTACCTTTCTTTGCCTCCATTTCTTTGTTTGTTCTATGTGTTCAAATAGTAGCAAAATGTTATCAAGACTGTGAAGTCCATCAAAGATGTTTGGCACATATAAATCTGCCCATTAATACTATTTTCTTGACCTTTAACCCTACTTTAATTTGTAATATCTGATACTGGTATACAAATGTATGTATTTCAGTGCCCAATAGATAAAGAATTACAAACTGTGGAAGGTTCTCATTTTCTCTGGATTGCATACTCAAATAGCAGATCCAGCATCAGTACAATTATCTGAAACGTCAACATTTCATATGTTGACTTTCATGTGTGTTTCTTCTCGTCCCTGTGTACATGGAAGGCAGTGATCAATCCCTAATAGCATTTGTCAAGTATCAACCACCTTGGTTTTTAAGACAATAGCAATCTCACTAGACCTGGACTTCATTGGTAAGCAAGGTCTAGGGGACCTCCTGGTTCTACCTCTCTCATTGAGGGTAATAGGCATACACCACTCACACACTACCTTTTGGGAATGCTGGGGATTGGACTCAGGTGTTCATGCTTGTGCAGCAAGTGCTTTGTCGACTTACCCAGTCCTTAGTCCTCCTATTCTCTTTCATAAATCTTATCCACTTTTGACTTTAGACTTGCTTGATTGTCTGCTCATTGTCCCAGGCTGTCCCAAGATATGCTCTCTTTTTAATATCTGGTTTTATATCTTGATTGTGTTTTGATTAATTTTGATTGTTACCATGATTTTGATCTGTAATCAACTTAAACACACAATGCTAGGCAAGTTCTGAGGACATTTGCTGGAAGTATTTATCAAGAAAAGAAGCCCTCCACCCACCTTGGACAAACATGACCTGGATAAAGAGAGCTTAGGGAGAAGTAGGGTGATTTCTCTCTAAAAATCCTCCAGGCCTGCAGTGTTTGGCTGGAACTGCTGAGATATACAGCCTCATAGACTGAGCAGTTACTTGGTTCTCAGACTCCCCAACAAGACAACAGACATTTTTGAACCACCCAGTCCAAATTGTATGAGCCAATCCAATAAATCCCTTTCTGTGATAAATGGTCATTCTCTCTGTTCTGTTCCTCTGCAGAACCCTGAGCAATACAGTAAACATTTCACTTTATGAATCTTGTGATGTACCTGTATTTATATATAAAACACACAGACAGCTGAGAATGAACATGTATATAACCAAATGCATGTATGTATAAAGAATTGCTACAAATTGCCTGTGACATACCAGTCCACGGATAGAAAATGTATAACTTTGTAGCATCCAGAGTTCAGTCTATCCAACATCAAACATTGTCACAGTCATTTGTTCCAATGAAAGAAAAAAAATCTTTTCTTCCAAAATAAATTTTTTTAGCATGCACAGAACTGAGATATCAATGAGAGCTAACCATCAATAATGCCCACTGTGGTTTTGATCTGTATTTAAGCCCTATTCATTTCTGCTAGTGGCATTAGATGTGAGAGGTAAGAGTGGATCAGGCATCTGTAACGAGCACAGGAAACCAATAGCACACCACAGGAAATCGACATTCTTCTATTAAGTCTTGTCAGACCCATTCTTGTCGGTGTGATATACCCAAGCTCAAGATCAGTGAGCAGACAGAATGACTCAATAATTTTATAAGGAAAAAGCAAAATGTGTCTGATTTGGCAAAGATCTTCACTTGCAAATTTTTCTATGCATAGACAAGGAGGTAGTGTTAGTCTGTCTAACAACAACTCTCAAGTACTGAGCTCACTCCATGTTCCTGAAACATTACTAAGAGCTTTCCCTATAATATCTTTTCTTTCATCTCAACATGTCTAAAGTTGTGGTAGTAGTAATTGGTTGGTACTGGGTCATTTCTTCTTTAATGCCATGGAGATCATAAAATTTCCCTCTGAAGCCCTTTTACTATTCTATCAAAAAGTTTTCATGGTGTTTCTAGTATCCAGTCTTAATTGTCACTGGTAATCCTCTCCACTAACACACAAAACACACATATGTATAAACTAAATATATGTAACACATATATACATATAGACATGTACATAAATATACACATACACAATAGCACACATACACATAAACACATACACACTCATATATGTACACATAGTGTACTCACAAATGTACTCATAAAAGCAAACACATGTATATACACATACATACACACATGCATGCATACAAATGAATACCTGTACACACATACACACACAAATTCATACACATACAGCTCACACACACACACAAAATATACACTTACATACAATTATACACGCATAAAACACACACATTTTACTTGTGTATTTAATATATTTTTCACACTTGCAAGAGTCCCATCCATCATTTCCCCCTTTAAATAAAGTATTAGATTCAGCTAGACTTATTGCATATTACCTTGTAAAGTAGCACAGATCTCAATAATGACAACAACAGGCCAATAGAAGCAGAGATCACCTTGCAACTCTACGAAGATGTGCATGTTGCATGCACACATACAAGTGTGTGTGTGTGTGTGTGTGTGTATCTAGTGTACACAGAGACACACAGAGAAAGAGAAAGACAGACCAATGAGAGAGAGAGAGAGAGAGAGAGAGAGAGAGAGAGAGAGAGAGCCAGAGATGGTGTTTAGGATCTTTGATCATCCTCTAACTATCCCTTAGAAGCAAAGTTTCTTCCTGAGCATAAGCTGCCATTTTCTTTGCTAGATTGGAAGACACCATGCTCCTGTGACTCCCCTGTTGCTTCCTGAGGACACATGTCATGTTACTTGAGATACAAACTCTGGTCTTCATGCTTGGACAGCAAGTGCTCCTAACCACTGAGCAATATGTTTGGGCCCAACATGAGGTGTCTTTTGCTGTTTTTCCACTGTGTGCACAACACTAGCTAGCCTGACACTTAGAAATGTCTTGTCTCTACCTTCCATTTCTCTATAGGAGTATTGAAATTACAGATTTGCCTCCTTCTGTGCCTGGCTTTTTTTATAGGGATTCTGGGAACTCCCATACATTAGTACACACACACACACACACACACACACACACACACACACACACACACACTGAGAGACAGAGACAGAGAAAGGCACGTACAATCCTGCCTCTCCACAAACACATAAAAATAGACTAAATTAGACACTTCCCCCAAACAATACTGAATACCTAATAGTTGTCTTGAAATGCAAGCTACCTCAGTCTTCATGACTCTGTGGAACAGCAAGAACAAGAGCATTTCTGCATCATCCCATATGAGACACTATGATCTTTACTTCATAATAAGAGCACTGAAAGCTCAATAGTGAGTGTGAAGCCATTTACTTCATGACCTTTCAAAGTTGTGCATCAGCCTAGAATGGCTGACTGAGTGCTTATAGCAGTTTATAAACCTTTGCATAAACCATTCCTTTGTGTACAATCACAAGGGTACAAACTTACCCAGCATCAATCATTCCCTCTGTTCTTTACATTTGACTGTTTATCATTTAAAAAAAAAAAAAAAAAAAAAGCTTGTGTGGGTTCATGGCCACATTTTAAATTCTATTCATTTAAAAACCCAGTAGCATAGCCTTGCAGGCAAACTTGATGGCAAGTATATGTTTGCAAATGGGGGGATGAGCTGTGGCTTAGCAACTTTGGGTATAGCTAGACCAGCAGGCATTAACTACGATCTGAAGTTTTCTCTTATGGATAGCTGGACCTAAGCAGACTTGAAGGCACCTTTAAAAATGAACCATCGATTTTATTTCTAATATATACTCAAAAAGAGACAAAAAGAGCAAGAAGAGTTTCACCAACAAAAGTTCTCATGTTCACTGTTTGAAGTACACACACACACACACACACACACATACACACTGAATAAAGAAATACAATCATTTTTAAATAATTAACTTGGATATAGTATCCAAACATAGAGTTCATTTCTAAGGACAAGAAACTGGTGAATGGCAGGAGCTATGGGTAGGCTTCAGGAAGTAAAAGATACTCTTTTCTGTTCTTTGTAGTCAGAGCATGCATTTTGTTTGACCAAACTTTTTCTGAAAGCTGACAATCTGTGCTTGTGTGTGTTTGTTAGGGTGCTGCTGCAGCTGACTCTGATATTTTCAGTATGCCAGAACCAACGCTGAAAGAAGATATCTTTTCTTGGACATTACCCAGTACTGGATTCTGCAAGCTATAATACTGGCCCGTTGGTAAGATGTGATCACTGGTGGAATAATGGAATGATAATTACACAGGTATCCAGCTACTTTCTGATAGAATATTAGCCCAACTTCACAGGAGGCTTGCATCCCTGGTGCTGCCAACCTCATCAAAAGTCCATGAGTGAGAGGGTTTTACTTCCTAGAGTGGAACATACTGTTGCTATTTTACTAAATGCTAATGATGTCACATTGAATTCTTAATATTTATGTCTGTACTCATAGACCTGTGCTGTAGTTAACTTTAAAAAAGCTTCATTTTATAGCATATACTAGATAATGCAGAGAGTCATAACTGATCAAAGGACTGAATATTAATAACTCTGAATGTTTGGCTAGGGTATGGGAGGTCATTAATACCAATCTCCCCCATGAAAGTTTTGGGCAACTTTACAGAAATTTGATCAGGAAGAATGTACAATCTGGCTGATCATAAGGAAATGCTATCTCCTAGACATGACATGGCCATCACCACATGAACTCTTGTATAAGGCCTACATAGGATCAAACCATTCAAAATTCCATCATTGATAGTGAAATAATGTAGGCAGTGTGTGTGTGTGTGTGTGTGTGTGTATGTGTGTGTGTGTGCACATGCACCCATGATATATATATACAGCTATCCAGCCTCATAGTTTGTAGTAAAATAAATCATAGAACAAAAATATAGAAAGACTAACAAGTTTATTAATCATATGAGAATAATAATGAATAACAAGTTTATTAACACATTTCAGCAAGAGAACAATAGCTGTTCACCATGGATTACTATAATTTAAAACACAGATAGAATCAGTAAATGGTTAGTGGAAGAACAATACAGAAATTTCTTTAATTGAATCTGGCTTAGTAGGGCTTAAAGATAAGAGATATCTTACAGGCTTCTGATTTGATTAGGTTGTGGGTTTTTTTTTTTTGAGTGATTATTAATGACTTAATGTCATCATGTCTTGAAATGGTCTCTGTACTTTGTTGAATGAGGAACACTAAGAAGAGAAAACTGATGAATATGAAGAGGAGTTTGGGCTGGAGAGATGGCTCATTGGTTAAGAGAGGTTGACGTTCTGTAGAGGACCCAAGCTCAGTTTTCCAAATCCACTTCAGGCAGCTTATTGACCATCCATAACTCCAGGTCCCAGAGAACTAACATCTCTTCTGCCTCTTCAGCCATTGCACTCATGCACAAACTCCCATGTACATCCACATACAGACACAAATGAACATAGCTAAATCATTTACAAGAGGAAAGTGAATTAGTAATAAAGGATGGTTTGCAAACCAAGTGCCACAGTAGCTGACTCCTGCCTGATCTGGATCTTTCCTTTTGATCTCTGCTGTGGTGCCACCCATTACACATGTCATTAGAAGACTTAGTCATCATATCAATGCTTGCACTTTTATTATTCTAAGGAATAATACACCATAGATGGCTAAAATCCCAGGCTTCTGATTTAATCTAAGATTAATATAAAAGTTCAGAGAGAAGACACTACAATCTAGCTTTTATATGTTTATTTTTGCCAACGAAAGAACAAAGAATTTAGATGTCTGGATGGTGACTCAGAGTGGAGCTGTGCTACACAAAGAACTGAACATCAGTCATATGTAAATGCAATCATTTAACCAGGGCAACAGTAACTTGTTTTATTAAAAGAATCTCATTTTTTCAAACCAGTCTTTTCACTTTGGCTCATACAAAGGCTGTTTCCATTCCCAAGGCTTCTCACAGTCTCAGGATTGTGCCCAGTGGTTTCAAATACATTGTACTCAGAAAGACAAAGACAGTTTTAGATGGACTGACTTATTCTTCTGCATTATCTTATTTCTTGGCATTTCAATATCCTAATGCACTTACTCTCTGAAACAATTCTGTTTAGGGTTAGATAGACTAAGAGATACAGACGTAGTTGTACAAGGTATATATTATACATTGTGCTTTGAATGTGTAAAGGCCTCCATAGGTTCATGTGTTTCAACATTAGTCATGCTGTTTGGAAAGGCTGTGAAACCATTAGAATGTGAAGCCTTGTTGGAAGAAGTAGTCACTGAGGGTAGCCTTTGAAGATTTGTATTCTGGCCCCACTTTCTGGTTATCTCTGCTTACTCAGTGTAGATGCAATGTGGGCAGTCAGCTTGTTGCTTCTACCACCATAACTACCCGTTCCAATGGCTGTGGACTGTGTCTCCTCTAGAATTGTAAACCAAAATAAACCGTTTTTCCATTAAGTCATTTCAGGATATTTTATCATAGCAACAAAAAATGAAACTAGTACAATAAATAATTTAAAAATTTACAATTATTTGTGTTATATTATCAGTATGATTGAGGAACTGCTGGCTTCAAAAAGGAAAAGAAAACACCACTGTAATGTAAAATCTTCTTTTGCTTTTTTTCTGCATTTCAGTTAACAGTAGCCATTCTTTATATCTAGTGGTTGAGTGCTAGCCACAGTGATAAGCTTTAAATATGGAATATCTCCTTTAATTCTCACAGTACCCCCCAGTGCTGTGGTTCTCAACCTTCCTAATGCTGAGACCTTTTAATATAGTTTCTCATGTGATGACCCACAATTACAAACTTACTTTTGTTGCTACTTCATAATGGTGTAGGCTACAAAACCTACTTTAGTAAAGGTTCTTAAATGTTTCAACCTCCCTTCTAGCCCAGCAACCAAAGGTGAGGGAGAATAAAGGTTAACAGAAAACAGGGAATGTGAATCTGTTTAGAATCACTTCTTTGGGGTGTTTCCAAGCACAGATCAGTAGCGTCAGTCCAGTCCAATTAGCAAATAGCAACCATGAATCAATAGCAGCAACTCTATCCAGGAAACACTGAGGCTCCACCAAATCAGCACGAGTCCATGGAAGCCACAAGAAACAGCTGGAATACCATGAGAAGTTCTTTGGTGCTTTCCTCTTTGGAAAGTCTTGACATATGAAGATCAGCAAAGACTGACAAAGGGTAGCAAGGTGAACCAATGAGCAGAATTGTAAGATGAACCAATACAATAGCATCATTCATTGTCTGTTGAGCACTACTTATAGTATTTCCAGACATCACATGTCCTTTTAAGTGTCTGCCTCAGCAAGGCATCCTCTTATAAAACAACTTTCAGAAAAACATTACATCACACAACTGAGTCTCCAAAGAAAGCAGAAATTTCCACTATATAATGGTTATTTTCTACTGTTATGAATGATAATGTAAATATCTGGTATGCAGGATATCTGATATGTGATTCCTGTGGAAGGATTGTTCAACTTCCATGTTAGTCAGAGTTTGTATTCCTGCAGAAAACATCATGACCAAGAAGCAAACTGGGGAGGAAAAGATTTATTCAGCCTACATTTCCACATTGCTGTTCATCGCCAAAGGAAGTCAGGGCAGGAACTCACATAGGGCAGAAACCTGGAGTCAGAAGCTGATACAGAGGCCATGGAGGGTTGCTGTTTACTCACTTGCTCAGCTTGCCTTCTTATAGAACACACAACTACTAGCTCAGGGATCGTACCACCCACAATGGGTTGGGCCCTGCCCCCTTGATAACTGAGAAAATATCTTACAGTTGGATCTCCTGAGGCATTTCCTCAAGGGAGATTCTTTTCTCCGTGATAACTCCAGCTTGTGTCAAGTTGACACACGAAACTAGCCAGTACAAGCCCCAATCCTGACCCATAGGCTAAGAACCATTGTCCTAATGGGAAGGGTAGTATGTGCTTAGCCCAGATAAGCATGCCATTCTATAACAAATGGAGTTCAAAAATAAAATCATATTAAATATAGTATCGTGTTAGTGAGAGGTTTATGGAATGTCGTATTAATCTGTGGTTAACTTGATAAAAGACTATGGCATGTATGCTAAAATTAAAAGAAGGTGATAGTTAAGGTTTTATAATACAATTTTTTATGGACCCTACTTAGAGTTTTATACAACTATGAATGGTAGATCCATCCAGCTATAAAATATTCTGGATGGTTCTACTCTGCCATAAAATACAAGGGTTGTTGGAAATGTTGATGATTAATCTTGATTTTCAATATTATTGGAGTTAGAATAACTACAGAAATGAAAATCTCCATGTGTATCTGTAGGTGGAGGAGCTGATTCCCCATTTATTTTCTTTTTTTTTATTGGTTATTTTGTTTACATTTCAAATATCGCCTGTTCTGTTTTCCCCTTTGCAACCCCCCTATCTTATCCACCTTTCCTTAACCACCCACTCACCCACTCCTACCTCACCACCAGAGCATCCCCCTATACTGGGGCATCAAGCCTCCACAGGACTAAGGTCCTCCCATCCCATTGATGCTAGATAAGGCAGTCTTCTGATACATATGCAGCTGGAGCCATGGGGTCCTTGAGGATCTGCTTAGTTGATATTGTTGCTCTTCCTATGGTGTTGCAATCCCCTTCAGCTCTTCAGTCCTTTCCCTAACTCTTTCCTTGGGGTTCTGGACTCAGTCTGATGGTTGGCTGCTAGCATCTGCATATGTATTTGTCAGGCTCTAGCAGAGCCTCTCAAGTGACCACTATTACCAGACTCCTGTCAGCAAGTGCTTCTTGGCATCAGCAATAGTGTCTGGGTTTGGTTTCTGCAAATGGGACGGGTCCCTACATGGGGTAATCTCTGAATGGCCTTTCCATCAGTGTCTGCTCTACTCTTAGTCCCTGTCTTTTCTTTAGACAGGAACAATTCTGGGTTAAAATTTTTGAGGTGGGTAGATGGCTCCATCGCTCTACTGGGGGCTGTGCCTATCCGCTGGATATGGTCACTACAGGTTCTGTTTCCCCTGTGTTGGGTATTTTGGCTAATGTCTTCCCTGTTGGGTCCTGGAGACTTCTTGCTTCCCTGGCATCTGGGACTTTCTAGTGGCTATTTTTAGTTCCTGTCCCCCTCTGCTACACACCTCTGTTCAATTTCCTGATGCTTCTCCCCCTTCTCCTTCCACACCTGATCCTTCCCCCTTTTATCTTCACCCTCCTCTCATCTCCTAGATCCCTCCCTCCCTCTATATTCCATAATTATTTTGCTCCCCCTTCTAAGTAGGACTGAAGCATCCATACTTTAGTCTTCCTTCTTCTTAAGCTTCATATGGTCTGTAAGATGCATCATGGCTATCTTGAGCTTTTGGACTAATATCCAGTTATCAGTGAGTACATACCATGTGTGTTCTTTCATGACCGGATTACCTCACTAAATGTGGTACAGGGCTAAACAAAGAATTCATACAAGGGAAGAGATGATAAAACCAACAAGTTCAAAATATTAGGTTAAAGACTATTTTTAAAATATTGGTACAGTGGTATAGAAACACAGAGGTCAGCATGGGGATCCTGAGATGGAAAAGGGTACTAAACAATGCTGTGCTATGCTGCATAGTGAAACACCATATCAAAGAAAGAGATGGCTCAGCCAAGAAAGCCCTTCCTGTCCAAGCAGTGAGCATATGCATTCATATCCAAACATTCAAGTGCAAAAACAGATGCTGTAATACATGACCATAACCCCTGTGTACGAGAGATAGAAACTGTAGAATTCCCGGAGCCTACTGGCTCACCAGCCTCACTGCATCAGTGCATTAGTGAGCTCAAGATTCACACAGAAATTCAGTCTCTAAAGAATAAGGTATAGAGAACAGAAAGGTATCCATAACTAATTATCCATAGCCTCTACATATACAGACTGACACAGACACAGACACACACACACACACACACACACACACACACACACACACACATATATATATATATATATATATATATATATATATATATATATAGAGAGAGAGAGAGAGAGAGAGAACAAGAGAGACACACAGAGAGAAAGATAATGCAAAGGAAAGGAACAAAGAAGGAAAGAAACCTAGAGACTGGCTGTCCAGATCAGACCAAAATGTGTGACGTTTGTGTGGTTTTAATTAAATGTGAAAGTTCTCTCCCTCCCTCCACATTCCTGCTTCCATGTGAGTGCACGCCCATGAGTGCTTGTGTGTGCATATGTATGTATGTATGTATGTGTGTGTGTGTGTAGTATGCATCATCAAAAAGTTAAGTAAGTATTGCAAATTGCATAGGAAAGTGCCTCACACTTTGTAGTTGGAACAGTAGAAGATATTGCAGGTGCATGAGTTTTGTGGTATTTGGGAATCCATAAAAAAACTTGGTTGGCTTGATTGGCCCAAAGGTTCTTCAGATCCACTTCCACAGTTATGCAAAATCATACATCTCATTAATTTTACAGCCTCTCTTTGGATTGTTTTCATAGGTTGATTCAATTTTGTTTGTTTCTTTTTGAGATAAAAGCTGACTGACCTTTGAGAAAGAGAAGGGGATATTTATACGCATTGGTAATCAACCTGCCTCAAAGTCAGTGGCACACAAAGGTTATCTCCTAGGGCGTCACAAATTTAGTTAGTGCATTGTTTGCTGGACTTCTATTTCTACTTTGCTGGAAGCGTTTTTACACAGCCTGACCTTTATAGACAGTTTAATATTCATGTTTGTGTAGAACTATCGAAGAGGACAGTTTCAAAGATGCTAATCTGATCATTTCTCTCTGTTCTCCTAACCTCCCCCAGTTTCACAGCTCTACTGACAGCAAAAGAAACTGATGTAATTTGAATTTGGTATCATTCAGAACTGTTACCCCGAGGGATTATTCAGGACATGACTTATTTTCAGCACAAATACTGTGTGTGAATAAATTCAGATGAATGGGGTAATTCACAGCATCAACTCAATTACATCAATCAAGAACTATTTATTACTTCCTACTCTGGTCCTGAAATGGACCAGGTGTTGAAGAAAACAAGTTCATTGAGTTTCATGGTGAATTGCCTTCAGGATGATTAATGACATAAAATGTCCAAATTAATCTATTATTTTATTTACTCACTCAACAAACATTTGTAGAGCACCTACTTAATGTCATACAGTAGAGATACAATCTCATGCTGAATAGAGCTGTTTGTTACCGTCAAGAAATCTGTATCTGAAAGAAAAGTGCTGGTAAGAGTGCTGACAAATATTCGAATAAACATAACCACAAGGCTTTGCAAGCCCATTCATGAATGCTTATAAGAATCTCTCTGAAGACTGTTGACACATGGCTACTATCCTAGCAACACAGCAGATTTCTGAAAGAAACTTCACATTCAGAAAGTAAGAGATGGGGGCTACAGAGAAAAATATTTGCTGCACAAGTATGAAGACCTTACCAAAGGCTCACATGGCATTATCAACCTGTAAAACAAGTACCTGGGTGTTTTGAAGGTGGAGACAGCAAGGTCACTGGGGCTTGGTGGCCACCAACCTAACTCCAGGTGCTGTAAGAAATTCTATCTCAGTGGGCCAAGATAGAGAATAAGATAGCCGAATAATAGCCGGATATCCAATGTCTTTTTCTGGTCTCCACATGCAAGTTGTGTGTGTGTGTGTGTGTGTGTGTGTGTGTGTGTGTGTGTGTGTATCTGTGTGAGCTCATGAACCTGTATACACAGATAGAGGTCTATACCATATATTTCAAAATAACACATACAACATATTAAAACATTAATTAATTTATTTTTAAAAGCCCCAACACAATATAGAATTTAACATGGCACATATGTTGAAAAAACACTTACAGCTACATATACTGAATGTAATTAGTGTGTGTGTATTACACACACACACACATATATATATATATATATGTATGTATATATATATATATATATATGAGTTTGTGTGTGTGCACGCATGTGTATTAAATATGCAGAGGATGATATTGACTACTCTACTGAGTGAGCAGAGAGGCTATCATTTTAAACAGTGAATGTTAACAAGGATAGGAGGAAAGTTGATAAAAAGAGGTGTTCCATAATGTACAAAAGATGGCCATCCAGATTGCCTTCCACCATGAGTAATGACTTGAATCTGATCCTGGGATCCACACTGTAGGAGGAAACAACTAACTCTTATAACTGTTCTTTGACATCAGTGTGTGTGTGTGTGTGTGTGTGTGTGTGTGTGTGTGTGTGTTTGTTCATGTGTGTGTGGACACACATATTTATGCATGCATCCAAGCATGCACAAATGCACATATATATGCATACACTAAATATGAAGAATAATTTAAAACAGAGAGGTTCTAGAAATAGAGATAAAAATCCACTCTTACCCTCTTTTTGTTTGGAATAGATGGATATATTTTCAAAAAAGGGCAAAATACAGCCCAATTATTAAGTGCCTATGGTCCTATTGAAGAATGGACGAGACTGTTGTTCCAGTGCTTCCTGCAGGTCTTTGTGTCTCTCTGACTCCACCCCTATGTTCACTTCTTGCTACTTCTTATATTAACTTTCCAAAATCTTTGTGAAATATAACAAATATACTTATAACTCCCAAAAACCAGAACTCAACTCAGATGCTTCTTCTCAATTACATACCCACCTATGTAACTGTACTTTAGTCTTTACAGCTTTGTCACAGATGGAAGAAAAGTATTGTCTTTCTTTTATTTTATTCTCTTTGTGGAAAATAAATTTTTCTTACATAATCTATTCTTATTATAGTTTTCCCTCCCTCTACTCCCCCAAGGTACTCCTCACCTTCCTTCCTCTCTGGATCCACTCACATTCTGTCCCTCATTTGAAAATAATGGCCTTCAATGTAACAATCAACCAAAATATTACAAAATAGAAAATAATAAGATTAAAGCAAAAACAATAGCATCAAGGCTGGCAAGGCAAACCAACAGAAGGAAGTAAGACCCAAGAGCATGCACAAGAATCAGAAACCCTCCTGTTCACACATTCAGGTGTCTCATAAAAATACTAAACTACAAGCTACAATATAAACACAAAAGACTTGGTACATGTAGGTCCTGTGCTTGCTTCATCAACCTCTGTGTGTTCATACAAGCCTTGCTTAATTGATTTAAAGGAGCTTTGCTCTCCTGGTGTTCTCCACTCCCTCAGGCTCTTACATCCTTTCTACCTCCTCTTCCAAGGGGTTCCCTAAGCTCTGATGGAAGGGATTTTATCTAGAATCTATTTCTGCAAAATGTCTGACTAAGTCTCTGCATCTATTTTTATCTACAGCCTTGTTGCAAAGGTCCTGGATTGCCATCCTTTAAAAACTACAGATTAACATGAGAATATAATGTGACATTCATTATTTCAAACACCTTAGCATTTTCAGACAAGAGGCTAAGATCACTTCTACAACCCGAGACAAAGCCAGCCCAGCCTCACTGGTTTGTTTCAATCACCTCCAAACTAGCCTCTCTACTGCTTCTGTTGCCTCATTGGATTCTCATGGCAAGATCTGGAGTCACCCTTTTAAAAGTTAATGATGGGTTTGGAATATAGCTCAGTTGTTGAGGTACTTGTCAACTATGCAGAAAACATTGAGGTCTATCCTGACTGCTGCATATACCAGTCATGGTGAAACATGCTGTCATTCTAGCATTTCAGAGTCAGAGGATCCAGAGTTTGGTGTTATACTCAACTGCACAGTGAGTTAGAGGTCTTGAGTCTGGATTACATGAGAACCTCTTTCAAAAATGTCTTAAAATTATTAATAATCATGGGTACTAAATATCAATCCAATAGACAACAAGCTATGTGACGCTTCATTCTCAGAGCTGTTCTATGAATTAATGGGTACATTGCTGGTGTCTAGTCTATAGCTACCATTTAAAGCTCTTCATTGCAGAGACCACCAGGGGTGTTACAGACATTGCCAGATACCCTCATAAGAGGAAAATTATTCCCTTTTGTGTTAACTGAAACAAACTAGATAAGACTGAGAAAAATTTGAATAAGAGTAAAATTTCTGGGGTAAAACAGATGGCTCAGCAGTTGGTACAGGAGTTAAGGTCACCTCTGTACAATCATAGACAGTAGGTGCCTACATAGTAAGCCAGGCATCCTCCACATATACATCAGCCAGGTCCGAGGTGGATAGATACAGGAGCATAACTGGAGATAGCTTGCTAGTTAGAAAGTGTTAGTCTTAGATTCAGAGAGACCCTCTCTCAAAGAAATAGATGGAGAATGGAAGATGAAGACACCTGATACCCTTTCCAGCCTTTTTGTATATGGAGAGGTTTTATACACCCCCACACACATGTATACATGTGTGCATTAATAAATACAATTTTAGTAGACTATGTCCTCACAAGAGACTGTACTTCATATACAGTGATTCATTAAATCTCTGATTATCCCTTTGTAACCTCTAGTACTCTCTCCTTCATGACCCTACCCCCAAACCTACCCATCCCTCACCCATTCTAGGAAATGATAGACATGTTCTTGGCTGTACCAAGCAGGGTTCACTTCAAATATTTTTAAAGGGATGGTGCAAATGTTAATTTCCAACTGGCCACTGATTACCCGAATTTAAATAACACAATCCAGTCAGCCCCTAATAATAGTTCTTAATCTCTGGATTTAACCTTCCACAGAAGAAAAATATTTGGGGAGCAAATTGTGCTGAATTTAAATTCTTGCCGTTACTCTGCAAACTATACAGTATGCCAACTGTGAGCCTAGACAATTTGTGTTCTAGTAGATACTACTATTCAGTAGTCCTGGAATTTATGACAGAATAACACAAAACCTAGACTGTAGCTGAGAAAATCATATGCTAATGAAATCAGTAATTAAAAGATATAGCTCAAATGCCCAGTGCTTATAAATACCTCAAACATAAAGAAACTGAGCTGTGCTGTTCAAAGTCTGCAATTGATGTAAAATAACAAGGAAAGACCTTATTGACTTTATGAGGTTTGAAAGGTTATCAATTTTTTATTGTATTTTCATTTTCTGCTATTGTATAAGAACACAGAAATATATAATAAGATTCTTAAATTTTTTCCTAATTTTGTCAATGAGACAAATCCATCAAATTTAAAAAATCTGATTGTTAGTTAGTCTTAATGAAAATGTCTTAACTTAGGAATGTATTTCATTATGTGTGTATATTTATATGTGAATGAAAGAATTCTTTAAATAAATATTTAAATAAATATTTGGCGGGAGAGAAATTTTTATAATTTTATGCTATAGCATTGTGGGATGGAGAACATGCTTAAACTGCAACACTCATTTCTTGCATGAATCTGCTATCGAAGTCTTAGTTATTGCTAACTTGAGGCTGGACCAATTTGCACAGAACCACTAAAGGCTCTCAGGTTCTCTGTGATGCTTATCCATTGAAAATATCATGACCAAGGATATGCTCTGCAAACTTATTTAACTGCTAGTTAACCAATTAGACAATATCCCACGACAGCAGCACAGACATAGTAGATAGAAGACAGTTGAAGTACCAGCTCAAAGTTTACACCTTAAAACATAAACAAGAAGTGCAGAATAGACTAGAAAGGGTGCAATGGTGTTTCAAAGCTCAAAGCCTTACCCCAAGCAGCTTACACAAAGCTATCCCCTAGCAAGGCCATACTGTTTAAGTTTCCATAAACTGAGCTACACAATGACAACCAAGTATTCAAATGTTCATGATTTATGTATGATGGCATCTCATGCAAACCACAACAAAGAATTTTCAAAATATGTAAGAAAAGATACTTAAAATTAGCCTTGAAGAAAGAATAGAGGTACAATACTTTTAAAAAGCAGTCATGGGCTGAAGGATTACTAACTGGTTAAAAACTTCTGTTGCTCTTGCTTGAAGACATGAATCTCATTACCATCAACCAGGTTAGGCAGCTCACAACCATCTGTAACTCCAGCTGAAGAAGATATAATGTCCTCTCCTGACCTCCTCAGGCACACATGCATGTGCACACGCACGTGCATGCACACACACACACACACACACACACACACACACAGAGAGAGAGAGAGAGAGAGAGAGAAACATGCACACATACAGGAGGAGAGACAGAGAGAGAAATTAATAAAAATTATTTTTAAAACAATAGTCAGAGCCTATCTCCTTCAAATCTGGAACCCCACCTACACCCACAGCAGATTGGAGAACCTGCCCCCAAACCCCAAAGCCTGCCTGTCTCCCAGGAGGTTTATTCTAACTAGGGACACAGGTGAGACCACCCTCTACCACAATACCTATGCTAGCTGGTACCTCTACAAAGCCAAGTAACATATAAAGGCAGCCCAATCAGAATTACACCTGACTTCTCAACAGAGACACTAAAAGCCAGAAGATCCTGGACAGGGGTCATTTAAACCCCAAAAGACCAGAGATAGCAATCCAGGCTACTATACCCAACAAAACTCCCAAGAACTACAAATGAAGAAACCAAAATATTTCATGACAAAACCAAATTTAATTTATATTTATAGTAATCCAGCCATAGGTAGCACACTAGAAGGAAATCTCTAACAAAAGTAGGGTAACTACACCCAAGAAAATACAAGAAATAAATCATCTCACAAAAACCCAAAAGAAGAGAATTGCACAGACATAATATAACCTCCAACAACAAAAATAACAAGAACTAACAATCATTATTCTTTATTATCTCTCAACATCACTATACTCAGTCCCCCAATAAAAAGAAAAAGACTAAACAAACTAGATACATAAACAGGATACATCATTTTTCTGCCTACAACAAACACACTTCAGCAACAAAGACAAACATGATGTCTGTGTAAAGCACTGGAAAAAGATTTCCAAGCAAATGGTCCCAAAGAACAAGCTGATGTACCCATTCTAATATCCAATAAAATAGACTTTCAGCTAAAAGTAATCAAAAAACATGGGGAAGATTACTGCATACCCATCAAAGGAAAAATCCACCAAGATAAAAACTCAGTTCTGAACAACTATGTCCCAAATGCAAAACACTCACATTTATAAAGGAAACTTTACTAAAGCTCAAAATGCACGTTGAACCTCACACAATAATATTGTGAGACTTTCACACCCCACTTTCACCAATGGACAGAACATAGAAACAGAAATTAAACCAAGACATGGTGAAACTAACAGATGTTATTGAACCAAGTAGATTAAACAGATACTTACAGAACATTTTGCCCCAAATAAAAGAATATATCTTCTCAGCACTTCACGGAACAGTTTACAAAATTAACCACATAATCAGACACACACACACACACACACACACACAAAATCCTCAACAGATACAAGAAGATTAGATTGAAATAATCCCAAGCATTCTATCAGATCACCATGGACTAGACTAGCCTTCAATAGCAGCAGCAGCAGCAGTAGCAGCAGCAGCAGCAGCAGCAGCAGCAACAACAACAACAACAACAGAAAGCTCACATACACATGGAAACTGGGAACTCTCTATTCAACGATAACTTGGTCAGGGAAGAAATAAAAAAAGAAATTAAAGACTTTCTAGAATTCAATGAAAATAAAGACACAGCATACCCAAACCTTCAGGATACAATGTAGGCAGTGTTAAGAGAAAAATTCATAGCACTTAGGGCCTTCATAAAGAAACTGGAGAGATTCTATACTAGCAACTTAACAGCATACCTGAGAGTTCTAGAACAAAAGGAGCAAACACACCAAGGAGTATATGGCAGGAAATACTCAAACTCACTACTGAAATAAACCAATTACAAAGAGAACAGTTATACAAAGAATCAACAAAATGAAGAACTGGTTCTTTGAGAAAATCAACAAGATAGATTAGACCCCTGGCAAAACAAACTAAAGGGCACAGAGACAGTACCCAAATTAACAAAATCAGAAATGAAAGAGAGACATAACAGAAACTGAGGAAATTCTAAAAACTCATATCTTCTTATAGACAGGGGCCTAGCATGGCTGTCCTCTGATAGGCCTTACCAGCAGCTAACTGAGACAGATGAAGATACTTACATCCATCCATTTGACAGAAGATGGGGACCCCTTTGTTTGAATTGGGGGAAGGATTGAAAAAGCTGAAGGGGAGAGCAACTCCATAGGAAGACCAGCAATTTCAACTAAACCAGACCCCTGAGAGCTTACAGAGACTGATTTATGAACCAAGCAGCAAACACTGGCTGGTTTTAAGGCCATTGGCATATATACAGCAGGGGACTGCCTGGTTTGGGCTCAGTGGGAGAAGATGCAGGATGTGCCTAATCCCTTAGAGACTTGAGGCTCAAGGGAAGTGGAAAACCTGGTAGGGGAGAAAAGGGGGTGCCCACTCATAGGAAAGGGGGAGAAGGAATAGAAAGGAACTGTGTGGGGGGAACAAGAGGGAGGACTGTAGGGAGCAAAAGCTAGAATGTAAATAATTTTAAAATGAAAAAAGAAAACACTCATATTTCACTGCAAATACTTAACTTGACAAAACTGGAAAATGCAGAAGAAATGGATGATTCTCTAGACAGACAGCATGAGCCAAAGTTAAATCAAGATCAGGTGAAGTAACTGAATGGTCCCATAACAACTAAGAAAATAGAAGCAGTCCTTAAAAACATCCCAACTAAAAAAGAACTAGGGCCACATGGTTTTGGTACAGAATTATACCATATCTTCAAAGAAGAGGTAATATCAATACTCTGTAAAACATTCCACAAAATATAAACAGAAGGAACACTATCTATGAAGCCACAGTTACTCAAATATCTAAACCTCACAAAGACCCAACAAAGAGAACTTCAGACCAGTTTCATTTATAAACATGGAGACAAAAATATTCAATAAAATTCTTGAAAACTGAATTAAATAACACATCAAAACATTATTCACCACAATTGAGTAAACTTTATCCTAGGGATGCAGGAATGGTTCAATATATGGAAATCCATCAATGCAATCCACTATATAAACAATCTCAAAGAAAAAAAGTCACAGAATCATCTCATTAGATGCTGAAAAAGCCCTTGACAAAATTCAACACTCCTTCATGTTAAAAGTCTTGGAAAGATCATGAATTCATGGCACATAAGTAAACATAGTAAAAGCAATATACAGCAAACCAATAGCCAGTATTAAAATAAATAGAGAAAAACTTGAAGCAATCCCATGACAATCTGGAATAAGACAAGGCTTCCCACTGTCTCTTTATCTATTCAATATAGTACTTGAACTTCTAGCTAGAACAATTAGACAACAAAAGTAGATCCATGGGATACAAATTGGAAAGCAAAAAAATCAAGGTATCACTATTTGCAGAAGATATGGGAGTATATATAACTGACCCCCAAAATTCTACCCAAGAACTCCTATGGCTGCGGAACAACTTCAGCAAAGTGGCTGGATATAAAATGAACCAAAATAAATCAGTAGCATTCTTTTATATAAAAATAAATGAGCTGAGAAATCAATAATGATTCAAAAAATATGCATGGTATCGGTACAGAGAAGGACAGGTCAAACAATGCAATAGAATAAAAGACCCAGAAATAAACCCATATATTTATGGACACTTGATATTTGACAAAGAAATCCAAACCATACAGTGATAAAAGAAAAGCATCTGCAATAGATGGTTCTGTTTAACCGGCAGTCTTCATGTAGAAGAATGCAAATAGAACCATATTTATCACCCTGCAAAAAGCTCAAGTCCAAGTGGATTAAGGACCTGAACATAAAATGAGGTACACTGAATCTAATAGAAGAGAAAATGGGAAAGAGCCTTGAACACATTGACACAAAGGAAAATTTCCTGATCAACAATTGATAAGTGGGGACCTCATAAAACCGAAAAGCTTTTGTAAGGCAAAAGAAACTGTCAATAGGACAAAACAGCAACTGACATATTGAGATAATATCTTCACTAACCCTACACCTGATAGAGGACTAATATCCAAAATATATAAAGAACTCAAGAAGTTAGACTCCAAAAAGAAGGAAGAAGAAGAAGGAGGAGGAAGAGGAGGAGGAGGAGGAGGAGAAAGAGGAGGAAGAGAAGGAGGAGGAAGAGGAGGAAGAGAAGGAGGAGGAGGAGGAAGAGAAGGAGAAGGAGGAAGAAGAGAAGGAGGAAGAGGAGGAGGAGGAGGAAGAAGAGAAGGAGGAGGAGGAAGAAGAAGAGAAGGAGGAGGAGGAGGAAGAAGAGAAGGAGGAGGAGGAGGAGGAGGAGGAGGAGGAGGAAGAGAAGGAGGAGGAGGAGAAAGAGGAGGAGGAGGAGAAGGAGGAGGAAGAGAAGGAGGAGGAGGAGGAGGAAGAGAAGGAGGAGGAGGAGAAAGAGGAGGAGGAGGAGAAGGAGGAGGAAGAGAAGGAGGAGGAGGAGGAGGAAGAGAAGGAGGAGGAGGAGGAGAAGGAGGAGGAGGAGGAGGAAGAAGAGAAGGAGGAGGAGGAGGAGAAGGAGGAGGAGAAGGAGGAGGAGGAGGAGGAGGAGGAAGAGAAGGAGGAGGAGGAGGAAGAGAAGGAGAAGGAGGAAGAAGAGAAGGAGGAAGAGGAGGAGGAGGAGGAAGAAGAGAAGGAGGAGGAGGAAGAAGAAGAGAAGGAGGAGGAGGAGGAAGAAGAGAAGGAGGAGGAGGAGGAGGAAGAGAAGGAGGAGGAGGAGGAGAAGGAGGAGGAGGAGGAGGAAGAAGAGAAGGAGGAGGAGGAGGAGAAGGAGGAGGAGAAGGAGGAGGAGGAGGAGGAGGAGGAAGAGAAGGAGGAGGAGGAGGAGGAGGAGGAGGAGGAGGAGGAGGAGGAGGAGGAGGAGGAGAAGGAGAAGGAGAAGGAGAAGGAGAAGGAGAAGGAGAAGGAGAAGGAGAAGGAGAAATCAAAATGGAGTAAAGAGCTAGACAGAATTCCAAACAGAGGAATCTCAAATGGCTAAGAAGCACTTAAAGAAATATTCAAAGTCCTTAGTCATCACAGAAATGCAAATCAAAGTGACCCCTAGATTCCACCTCACACCAATCAGAATGGCTAAGATCAAATACTCAAGTGTCAGCACATGCTGGTGAGGATGCTGAGAAAGAGGAACACTCCTCCATTCCTCTGTTCCTCCATTTCTCCATTCCTCCATTCCTTTATTCTGCCATTTCTGGTGGGATTGCAAACTTGTACAACCATGCTGGAAGTCAATCTATAGGTTCCTCAGAAGTAGGAAATAGTTCTACATGAAGACATAGATATACTGCTCATGGGCATACACCTAAAAGATGATTCACCATCACACAATATCCTCCGCTATAGTCACAAGCAGCCTTATTCATAATAGCCAGAAACTGGAAGCAACCCAGATGTCCCCCAACCAAAGAATGGAATACTACTCTGCTATTAGAAATGAGAACAGCATGAAATTTGCAGGCAAATGGATGAAACTAGAAAACATCATTCTGAGTGAGGTAACCCAGACCCAAAAGGACATGCATGGTATGTAATCACTGTTAAGTAGATATTACACAAAAAGTATACCCCTGATACAACCTACAGACTATAAGTTTAACAAAAAGGAAATCCTGAGTGAGGATGCTTCAATCCAACTTAAAAGGGGGAATATTCACAGGAGGCAGATAGAGGGAGGGATCTATGTGGGAGAGGGGAGAGGAAGGGGGAAAGGGGGCAGGATTAGGTATGGGGGGAGACAGAAGAGAAGCCCATAAGGCCAGGAGAATGAACGGAAATATGCAGATTCTGCAGGGTGGGAGGAACCTCTAGAAAGTTTCAGAAACCTGGGATATGAAAGGCGCCCAGGACTAAATGGAGTGACCTTAGCCAAAGTGCCCAACACTGGGAGATGGAACCTGAAGAGACCACCTCCAGTAGATAACAGGGTTCTCAGTAGAGGGATCAGATCACCAACCCACCTTCAAATCATGACTCAGAATTGTTCCTGTCTAAAAGAAAGACAGGGACAAAAATGGAGCAAAGACTGAAAGAAAAGCCATCGAGTGACCAGCCTAACTTGGGACCCATCCCATGGGCAGGCAGCAAACCCTGACACTATTACTGATGCCATGTTGTTCTAACAGACAGGAGCCTAGCATGGCTGTCCTCTGAGAGGCTTTATGAGCATCTGACAGAGGCAGATGCAAATGCTTACAGTCAACCACTGGACTGATGTCGGGGACCCCTATGGAAGAGTTAGATAAAGGATTGAAGGAGCTGAAGGGGATGAGAACCCCATAGGAAAACCAACAGTGTGAACTAACCTTGACCCCTGGGAGCTCCCAGAGTCTAATCCACCAACCAAAGAGCATACATGGACTGTTCCAGGGCTCCTAGCACATATGTAGCAGAAAAATGCCTTGACTGGCCTCAGTGGGAGAAGATGTGCCTAATTCTGTAGAGACTTGATGCTCCACAGAAGGCAGATGTTTGGGAAGGACGCACCCTCTCAGAGTCAAAGGGGCAATAGAGTGAAGAACTCTTCAAGGGGCGAAGTGAGAGGGGGCAGCATTTGAAATGTAAATAAATAAAATAATTAATTAAGAAGAACAAAAAAGGTAGTTAGAAACCCAACCAGAAAAGCAAATTATCTCAAGAACTGTGACTCAAATATTAAGAGTTTTGATTTGAAATTGTGATCATTTAATAACCCACCTTTTGCTTTGTTAGCTTTCAGTTACTACAAACTAGTTGCTGCCTTGCTAAGGAGATTCACATAAAAATTACTGTTATTAAAACCTTCTTCCCAGGGGAAAAATGGGCATAAAGGCAACCTTTGTTGAATACCTTTCTAGCTCTGTGGATTTTCTCTTACACAGTTTCTATCCTGCAGGTGTCCTTGCTGGTATCTTCCCAATGGCAGGGTGATGAGCACAGCGCATTCTCCCTTCTCCTTCCCCATTATGACAAACAAATGAACATTTCTGTTTATAGTTGAGCAGGCTCTGTTATTAATTATTGAGCTGGCAGATGTATCAGGGCCCTGTCCTGGCTTGCTTCAACTGCTTTCTCACAGCACCACCAGTCCAGTTGTGGCGCCCTCTATAGTGAGCTGATCTCTTCCCCATCAGTTTTTATTTAAGAAAATACCCACTGCCTGATCTTACTAAAACATTTTATCTGGTGAAGTCCCCTCCTCTCAGATGACTCTAGTTCAGCCACTGTCAACCTCTGCTTTGTGATGCCTTTTGGGTATAATGACCATTGAATAGAAGTTGTCAAAGACAAACTGCCTATCAGATATTTATATTATAATTTATAACAACAGTGAAGGTACTGTTATGAAGTAGCAACTAAATAATTGTATGGGTGTGGATCACCACAGCATGAGAACTTTATTAAGGAGTCATGGTACTAGGAAGGTTGAGAAACATTGGTTTAACTTATGTCAAGTTGACAAAAAAAAACCCTGACTGGCACAATTGGAGAGTGGGAGAGAATGCCCTCCATCAGAGGAAGTGGGGACAGAAAACACTAAGAATGTCTGACAAAGACATAAGGATTCATATTATCTCCCCAGTGTTCAACAATTCTAAAGTTCTACTGGTGCTGCAGGTTGCATGACTCAGATCCATTTGATCCCCATGATTTTCTAAGGAGGCACAAACAGCATCCTAGGCAGATACAGGCAACACTTGAGCTAACAGGTGGAGGAAGTTGCTCAGAATGGAGGGGATGTTACTAAGTAGAACACATTTTATTTTCTAACTTTCAATCCTAAACTTACAAAACTGTAGGAGTTAAGAAAATGAGACAAAATTGTACTTAACTGGAGCTTTTAAGGAGCTGTTTGTAGATGAAAGCTTTTAGTCTGAATGCCTTCCATTATGCAAGGCTGTGGATATCTCAATGTGTGTTTGGATGAGTTTGAATGTGGCAGTTTCTGTGCCCTTTATAGGTGGTTTTTCTTCCTATCAGAGACTACCAACTAAAAACCATCTCAGACCATAACACAGACTAGTGTTACATCTGTCACTGAGGGACACATGTATACAGTGAACCTCTTCAAACTCCATTTCTTAGTGATATGTTAGCAAATTCCCATGTAGTAACTCCCAGGTATGGATATCCTGTATGGAAAAAGCAGTGAAACTTTTTTTTAATAGCACACACATACACACACATATATGCATATATATATATATATATATATATATATATATATATATATATATATATATTTGCTAACATGAAGGTGAGCACACAGACCTCATTTCTCTCTTTCTTGTCGTTTATGTTCATCCCAGTGACTGTCATCCTCTTTGCTTTTGGTCTCAGTTCTAGGGCCCTGGTACAGCAACTAGGCCCTAGATTCCCACTCCTTTGGCAAACCTGGGACTTATCAGAAAAGCTTCCAAAGACTCTGGCCCATATTCCTCTTATTTTGAACAAGTACTGAAGCAATGGACCATGAACCTCCAGATCTCTTATGATTGGTATAATCTCCTTAAGGTGGTGCTTGACCCTGCCATGTTTCTTAATTGGTGGTCTCCATATCATAACTTGTCTGAGAATCAGGCTAGGGTTAACCTGGAGTATAACCTTGTTACTTGTGACATGCTTACTTGCCACAAAGCATACATTAACCCTGTCACTCAGGCCATTTTCAGACTGCATGTTTACTTTAACCAGGTTGCTGATCTTGATTTCAAGGCCCTTAAGTCCTATACCCCTCAGGACACTTCTGCTTACTTCAACAATCTTGTTCAGCAGTCTGGGAAGTTCTTCATGGACTTCCCGTCCCATGTTACTGAGAAATGTGGATCAATGCTGGCCCAACCAGAGACATGCTCATCAAGCAGCTTTCTTGGGAAGACCTTTAGGCCCCCACTGGCAGTGCAGTGGCAGCCATAAGGAATGATGATATCCATAAATCAGTTGCTGCCACTAGTGATTTGGATCCTGGTCCAGGCCCCATTGCAGCCCTGAGTGCCTCCATTCATGCCTTGGTAATGGAAGTTATTTAGAGGACTTACCCTCCTCTTGAAGGCCCCCCTTATCTTATCTCTTGGGGCTGTGGCAAACCCAGTCACCTTAGATGGGACTTTCCAAGACCAGATGTCTTTGTTGTACCAAAGTTTTTCACTAGGCAAAGGATTGCCATTCTCAAAAACAAGAAGATAATTTAAACTCCAAAAGAAGTAACCCTCAGCCCCACTAGTAAGAGGGACCCTCTTATACCAGTAGATTTTTGGACCTTGCCTGTGTTTCCTCAGTTCCCAATGATAACAGTACACTTATACAGTATACACATAAAAGGGGTAGTTGACACAGGTGCAGATGTCACTATAATAACAAAAAGAAAATGAATCATTGAGGTTCCCTCATTGGAGATTCCGGTCTGGTTCCTTCATTATGGGAGTTGGAAGCCAACAGACCACCAAAATGACTACCTGACCTGCCCATCATCAGGACTTGGATGGCAATCAGTGATCTTTTACACCTGTTGTGGCTGTTGTTCCCCAAAGCCTTTGGGGAAGATATATTCTGGAAGACATGGGTGTCATCCTTACTATGGACAACCCACACCGTTTTTGATGATGTTAGGCCACATGACCAACTAGACCACACAGGTCACAGGATCACTCCAAGTTCTAATGTCTACTGCCCACTCAGTGCCAATTGACATCAAGGTACCTGACCCTATGCCTTTGGCCTGGCTGTCTGAAGTTGTTATCTGGGTGAACCAGTGGCCGATTTTGGAACCTAAGCTTTCTTCTCTCAAGGAACTGGTCTTGGAACAATTAGCTTTGGTACATTTGCAACCTTCAACCAGCAGATAAAATATTCACATTTTTTTTGTCATTAAAAAGAATTCAGGGAAATATAGGCTTTTACAGGATCTGAGAGCTATTAATGAACATATGAAAAAACTAGCCTACCCTGTTTATTTTTCTCTTCCAATGTGAGTTTGGGTTTGCCCTCCATGGTTTTAGTCACTACTATAAGATGATTAGAAGGCATCTGACCCACAGAGGAAATTCTCTGCTTTACCACGAATGCCTCCTACATTGCCCCTTGTATTCAACTACACAATATGACCACAGGGTACTTTTATGGTAATCTAACCTATGGCACCATGTTAGATATGGAATGTCATGTGCCTCTAACTGATTTCAAATTCCCAAAAATTCCCCTAAGAATATCATGTTTACCTCTGCCTTGCTGTCCAAGGGTCCCTCAAATGCCCAATTTCATGGGACTTCCTATCTCTTTAGAGCACTGCCAGCCTGCATTAGGTATAAAATTCTTTGGGGACTACCCAATAATTTCATCTAACCTAACACTTGACATATGGAGGTTTAGCTCACATGATGCCCCCAATATTACTCCCCATATTAAGAGGGATCCAATTAGATTCTGATATGACCCCATTATGATCGATTGGGATTTATGTAGTCCCTCCAATTGTCTTGATTTATGCCCCCTTACTCTCCTAAAAGGTGGCCATTTCTTTAATGGAACATATTTCCATACAAACTGATTGGCAAAAATGTGGACTGGGGTGACCAGTGTGAATGTGACACTGGCAGCCAGCTAAACTGGAAAGCCACCCCAGTCTGTGTCTGATCTCCTTTTTTCTTTCTGGTCACCAATACCTCTATTCTCAGAGACAACCTTAACTGCTTTAATGAGAAGTGTCTCCTGACTGCCTGGTATATGGGTTATTCCACAAAGTCTATCATGATGAAGAAACTAGCCACCATTTGGATGCCTGTGGTAAATGCCACTCACTTTCATGCTGTCACTCTGATGGCCCAGATACACTTACAAACCCCAATACCAGGGAAAGAGGAATTTTGATATTACAGCTGTTATCATTACAGCCAGCATTGTAAGCATTGCTCGGTTGACAAAAGCTGCTGTTGCCTTGACCCAGACAGCCACTATGGCAGAGACTGTCAATGTGGTAGTCTCTGAGTCAGCTAAGGTGCTATAGGCCCAGGATGTACTAAATCAATACATTTATCAAGCCATCCACATTTTGCAACAATAGACTTACTGGCAAAATAGCTGGCCCTTGCTAGGGACATGTCTTTATTGGCATGTGACCCCAGGTTTCACTCAATCTGCCTAACCCCTTACCAGGTACATAATGCCACTGAAGCCCAACAACAATTGGCTCAATATCTTGAAGGTACCTGGTCAGACATATTCCTTAACTATTCTGAGCTGTTAAGGGAGAACAAAACTAACCTCAATGCAACCAGGCTAGCTTTGTTCTCTCTAGATGCCAGATTCTTGAGAAAGGTGTGAGACAATATTAAGTGGCTATTTGACCCCTCATAGATAGCCACTTACACTATGATGTGAGGAGTTGTCATACTAATAATTACTTTATTAAAGTGTCTCACATAGCATATCTCCAGGCAGTGCTCCATAAATAAGGCTACCCTCCAGGCACTGATGGCTCTCAGAAATCCTGATTGCAGCCCCCCCCCCCCCCCCAAGGAAGTGATCAAAGCCAGGATAGCAGAGATTCTTGAGACTACCTTGTATTCTGTTTCTCATCTTCCCCTTGTATGACATGTCTCCAGAGTGATATCTCTTTGAGGGCTGGGAGTCAATGACAAGTAAGATCCTGGAAGACAGGACAACCTAAGATAGACACAGTCCAATAATCTGGGAATTCTCTGGGGTGGGGTCAACAATGGCAATGGTACCCCAGCTCCCAGTAGGCTGTCAAAATCTAAAGACAAAAGGGTAGAAATGTAGGAGTAACAGTATGGCTACCTCTGCATAAATGCAGGGGGCCACACAGCAACAAAGACATTGCTTGTGGAGGACCTAGTTGAGGAGTGCCTGAGAAAGCAAGGGGTGCTGATGCAAACAATGCCAGACAATCAGGAATGGCTGTTTAGGAGAGATTCTTTCTTGGGACCACTGGTGAATAGGTGTAGGATATTAAAGGTGCTTGTAGCAGTATTCAGACGAGCTTGCTATGGTGTTTCACACCTGTTCCTAGAGTCTATACTGTTGATTCCACACCACCTTGCCTCCAACTCCCAAGGGCAAGTAGGGTTGGGCACTAAGCAGTCCAGGGCACAGGCAACTGCAGGTAATGAATTGAATTTAGAAAGTGAAATTAGTGAGGAATTGAGAGGACAATTTTCAATCCTCTTAGTTTAAGTAGATCCAGGGTCATTCAGGAATGTATCTGGTGCCTGTGGGATACAAGATGATGCTCCTCATTTTATTGTCTGTCTGCTTTTGACATTTGTGTGTGTGTGTGTGTGTGTGTGTGTGTGTGCATTTGCATGTGCATTTTGTATGTCTGTACATTTGTGTGTGTCTGTGTATTTGTGTGTCTGTGCATTTGTGTGTGTGTGTGTGTGTGTGTGTGTGTGTATGTGTGTTATGTTTCTCATTGCTGTGACCTAGTACCTCACAAAAGGCAAAGTGGAAGAAGAAGAGGTTACTTTTGCTTACAATTTAAGCAGGGATTGAGCCCTTCATGTCAGGAAGGCAGGATGGCAAGAGCATGAGGCAGCTGGTTGCAACAATAATCAAGAAGCAGACAGTGATCAGGAAATGGGGTAAGGCTATAAAACTGACTCACCTCCACCCAAACCTAGTGACTCACTTTTTCCAGAAAGGTTCCACCTCACATATGTTACATAGCTCCCCTAAACAACACCGCTAATGTAAGGCCAAGTTGAGAGACATGTAAAACCATGAGGACATTCCACATTTGGACCATGTGAAATGAAATGTTGCTTATTTGTGATGGATAATTATATGTTAACTTGACACCTGCTAGACTCATTTGGGAAGATGGAGTCTCAATTGAAAAAGGTCTAGGTGCAATAAGAAAACAAATTGAGCAAGCCATAAGAAGCAAGCCAGTAAGGAGGATCCTCCATGGACTCTACATTAGTTTCAGTCCTGAGGCACTGTCCTGACTTACCTCAGTAATGGCTTACAAGATATAAAATGAAATAAACTATTTTTTCCCTGTGTTTTGGTCATCATCTTTTATCACAACAATAGAAATCCTAACTAAGATACTATTTTTATCAAAGACACTAAGCCAGTCCTTAGAAATCTTCTGGCTTTGAACTAGGTCCAGGTAGTTAGGTGTTAATTTATTGTGCTACACATAAACAAGTTATCTAAAATACAATGGCACTGATAATGTTCAATAGAAGGAAAGAGGGATTCTTCAGTAGTACTACAGTGGTGCTCCTTTTGGATGCTTTTGATAGTGTGTCTTCGTTGAGTAAACTACCTTGAAATCTCATACTGTGGCTTCCTTGTTGAGCATGGATTGTTAGCCTGAACTGTGCTTTGAACCACACAGGAAGCCCAGGGATGTGCTGGTAGGTTCTCTTGACTTTCAATTTCACAAGATTTCTTGAAGATAATGCTGATGCTATTGCATGTTGCTAAAGATAGTGTATCTTACTCTAAGTGCATTAGTGCTGCTGAGATCTGTTCTCATTTCTCGGGGTAATGTTAGCTCTTCTCAGTTCTGAGGTTGTTCAGTACAGCAGTTTCTAGGAGCCCTTATCTGACAATCTTTTCTTGCAAACTGTTTAGAATAATCACTGTAGATAGTAAACTATGAAAAATGTTTGTATGTGTGTGTGTGTGTGTGTGTGTGTGTGTGTGTGTGTGTGTATGGGTGTGTGTGTATGGGTGTGTGTGTGTATGGGTGTGTGTCTGTGTATGTGTGTTTACATGGGCAAGTTTGCACACATGTGTAGCTGTCATATAAGCAAGGGGAAAACACAATGTAGCCTTCTCTTTATCACTCTATGTCTAATTTTTTTTCAAGAAAATATCTCTCACAGAGTCTGAACCTAAACTGGCAGCCAAGGAGTATTAGTGAGCATCTTTCTACCCCTCACAGAACTGAGATGACAGGTACACAGGGTCACTCCAAGCTTTATTGGTCAGCTATGAGGTTCCAACTCAGGTCATTATGCTTGGGCAGCAAAGATTTTAATGGACTAACAACAATGAGAACTTTTTTTAAAAAATGGCTCTAACAAAAGAATTATAAAAAATTTACCCATTGGTTACAACCACTTTAAATCAAAGACTCAGAATCACTAACAGCCGAAGTTTATGGCTCAGTGGTAGAACATGTGTCTAATACAACTAAGATCCAACCCCTAGCACCTCCAGTCAGATCAGTGCAAATGTCTCCACCACCACCATCAGCCCTAGGAACATAATTTGTAAAACACTTAATTTGGTATTTTTAAGTGTGTGTGTGTGTGTGTGTGTGTGTGTGTGTGTGTGTGTGTGTATGCTTACACATGCACTACCCACAGAGACCTGATGAAGGTATCCAATCAGCCTGGGGGCAGTAGTTACAGAATGATTTTAACTGCTGAATCACCTCTCCTACAAACCCCAAATGAACATACTAACTGTGTTACTACTCAATGAATTTCAACTCAAAACGTAAATAAATATCACAATTCTCTCAGCAAATATTTAAATAATAGTGCTGCTCAATAGTCTGTGAAACTAGAAAATATTCCCTCCTGTCCCAAGATGGAAGATAAGCATGAGAACTTTGGAGAGAAACAGAGGGCATAGTCTGTGAATCAGCACAGTTCATATTACTATTCAAAAGTATTTCCACTGAATATTGTTCAAAACAAAAAACAAAAATGCAAAACTCATGAGATTGGCTAGTCATATATTAGTTATATATTCATAAAATAATATATAATTATATATAATATGTAATATATTCAATTATATTACATGTAAAAATATTTTTATATAATGAAATATTATATGTAATGTAATCATTCCCATATCTGTGATAAATATTAACATACTATCAATGATTAACAATGGAGCAAATAATTACAAAACTTTCAGGTGTGTTTTCATTACTAGAATAAAATTCTATGAAAATAACACATGAAAATACCATGCTATACTAGTTGAGGTCGTTTGAGTGATAAATGTCCCCCATGGACTCATACATGACAGCTTGTTCCACAGCTTGTGGCAACCTTTGTAAAGACAATGGAAACACAGGGAAATAGAACCTTGCTGTAAGAAGTACAGCACTGGGCTTTGAGATACTAGAGATGGACCATGTTTCCTGTTCATCTCTCTACTTCCTGTGTGTATGAAAGTGAGATCGGCACTTGCTGCCTGCAGCATGCCTTCCCTGTCCACTGCCAAGCCTTTTCTGCCAAGGTGGACGCTATCCTTCTCTAGCTGTAATTCAAATAAACCCTTTCTTCTTCAAGTTGCTTAAACCCTGGAATTTTGTCACAGCAACAGAAAAACAATGAACACCATGGTCCTTTTTTTATGACTCTGTATGTTGTGTGCTAGAACATATATCAGGCAGTTTCCACAATAGTGATTTATTTTTATTGTAATGGCAGTTTTTCAGGTAATAAAAGTATAGAAGATTTTTTCTTAATTCCTTAAACCACTGTAACTTTTCTTACATTTTTTACAATAAATATAAAGTGTTTTCCTACACAAGACAAAGAATGAAACTTTATTAAAGGACTCAAAAATACTTTTATAAATACCCAAATTCTGATGAATTTTCTAACTGGCTTTTGTTGTCAAAATATGGATGCTGCTTGACCAAAATAAGAAATTCAGTCATCCATAAATATTGTTTTAATAAGGATGGCAAGCAGAGGTTGTATTCTTATATATTTGCTTATTGTGTATTTGAAGCAACAAATCTATCCATAGAAATATAGGAAAATGTCCCCAGTAGTTCTGCTACATTCTCTCAAAAAACTGCAAGGATCTTAACCCTTGTTTCTCTCTCCATATATATGGAGAGAGAGACATATATATATATATATATATATATATATATATATATATATATATATGATAGATAGATAGATAGATAGATAGATAGATAGATAGATAGAGAAACAGTTAGAGATATAGATAGATAGATAGATAGATAGATAGATAGATGATAGATAGATAGATAGATAGAGAAACAGTTAGAGATATAGATAGATAGATAGATAGATAGATAGAAATACAGACGATACAAATACAAATATAGATATAGATATATGCATATGTTATATGTGTTATATGGTTATGGTTATAAATTATGTACATATATTACATACATATATATTATATTTAACATAAGTATTATGCATATATATGTGTGTGTATGTATATACATGTATAAAGACACACACACACACACACACACACACACAGACATACATCTATTTCATGTTACTTCCTTAGGTAATGAGTTTAAACTGGGCACTGAGTCTGCATGTTTGACTCACCTATAGTGTTAGCAGCTCAGGAGCAGGATTTAGAGACCAGACTAGGGAATATAATAAAGACCCACCACAAAGAAAAAAAATCAAAAGAGCTAAATGATAAAGGAAGGCTGAGGCAGGATAATTATTAACATTCTCCAGATGTCTCCATCCACAGACTAGCCAGATGTATTAATGTTGGCAGTAGTAATGGGGCTCTTCAAAGTTCATGGTCATGGTTGAATTGTTTCCCTAAGACCACAAAGAGGATAAGTTCAGAAATTCAGTGTGAGCTGAGTTCTCACATTGAAAGTAAGCATTTAAAAATATTTATAGTGACTTGATGTTGCAATTTCCACACAGGCAATTAGTGAAAATTCTCTCATTAAATGAGGTCCAGTCCAGCACTGCTGGTTTTAAGATCAGTCAACAAAATGTGTCAGAAGATCTCTTATCATTTCATGATTATGTAAAATAATAATAATAAATTTAAAAATGGGTCCTTCAGGACACAATGGCTTAATGTGGCTGGCTTCCCACTCCCTTGAAATATATTGGGTGTCCCCCAGAGGACTCCAGACAAAACACACTTACAGCAGGTAATTTTTAAAATCTTCCCGAAATGAAATGAATGATGGCTCCATCTTATCCAATTTAAGCAATTAATTCTTGAGGAGAGCCATTATAATCTTGATGTTTTTACAGTGAAATAAAAAACTTAGTGTAGTGGACGGTTAGGGCATTGGGAATAGACTAACTTCAGAGGTGTTTTGTGGCCAAAAAGGCTTCATAATATTCTTTAAGTGACATTCTATATCTCTTCTTATACCACTCCGCACTGTCACAGGACCACTCTCTCTGCACAAGAAGATGTGTAGGACCCAGTAGTGACACCCCAAGTTTGAGGCTCACCTGTCACTACTTTTTAAAGATTATATGAAGAATCTCCATTTGGCTTGTTCTGGTTAGTGCTCACTTCTTCATTAGCTATGAGATTTAAAGTTAATTCCAAGAAGGAAAATGGAGTTGTTGAAACCATACATTTCACTTAATAAATACCCTCTGTTGAATACCTCAGAAGTTTGTTCAGAGCTAAGTAATATTATCAGAGAAGTCTGAAGCTGGTCTTCATATACAGGCATTGAGATCTCTCAAGGCTAAGCCTGTCTTCAGTGATTAGCCAAAGTCAGGTGCGACAGGCAGCCTCAGTAACTGTACTTGATAGATGTGAGCTCGACATACCTGCCTTTGTACAGAAACATACTTGATTGCTTTCATGCCCTATATTTAAAAAGCTAAAGAAAGAAAAGATGATTTTATTTGTACCTTCTCAATATGGTGTGTATAGACTAAAACTAGAAGGAAATCCAACATTTGGTGAAGGACTATCGGTCCAATTCTGGACCTGTCAAAATGTCTAAGGAAAAGCTTTGACAAGCTTCTTGAAGAGAGCTCTGAAAGACAATTTGAAAATTATAAAGTCCTCTGAGGGTGTTAAAGCAAACATATTATTAAATATGACACTTATTAAAATAGCAAGGCAGGCTTTATTGAGAAAACAATGCTTGCAAAGAATGCTAATCGTTGCACAATTGGAAAGAGACATGAAATTCAACCTAGAATACAGTAGGGACAGATGGACTGCAGCCAAGAAGTACATGGATACACGCATGGGTGCATGTTTACAGGGAAGACTGGGCTGAAAATTACAAAGAAGGGACATCAAGAGATTGAAGAATTCTTGCTAGGAAATTACTAAAGGGAAACCACCAAGGAAAAGAGTATTCTTGCTAGGTCAACTTGACAGGGTTTCTGTTAACAGAAACTAAAGTGGTCAGATAGAAGCATAAGATATAAGGAATTTGATTAGATATGGAGGGCACCCAGGCATCAAGAGTGGGTTGAATTCCTTTCTAAATCAATTTAGCTAAAACTAGGCTGAGCAGATTTAACACAGGGTAAAATCTAATATGTTAAAATTGGATAGCATTTGATCAAGGCCATGGACTTTGTCATCTCCTGCAAATACATACATGTTTTTGTGTGTATATGTGCATGTGTGTGTGTGTGTGTGTGTGTGTGTGTGTGTGTAAGGTGCTTGCTGACAAACATAAGTTTGTTCCTTAAGCCCCACATGGTGAAAGAAGTGAACCTAATCCAACAAGCTGTTGCTGTCCTTCAGACTACTGCAAGAATATGCATCCCAAAGCAGATACACACACACACACACACACACACACACACACACACACACACACACACACACACATCAAATAAATGCATAAACATACTTTTAATAAGTAGAGGCTAGTAAGGTGCACTAGCTGTTCTTGTAGACGTCTTGAGGTCAATTCTCAGCAAACACATGTTGGCTCATGACTATCTATAAAGGGATCTGATGCCCTCTTCTGACATGCAGGTGTACATGCAGACAAAGCACTAGTACATGAAACAAAAAAAAAAATACAAAAATGACTAAAATAGTAAATTCAAAAAATATAAAATGCTGAGAACTGAGGCACATGCTGTGCTTCTGGCCATGGACATTTAAAAAGTGTTCATTACATCTTCCCAATGATGTAATAAGTTTTTTTATGAGCCCCAATTTAGAGGTATGGTAGAAATACAGTTCAAAGAACAGAACATTACCTTTCTTAAAAGGAAAAAGAAAAAGCTAAATATTTCTTGATTCTATACTAAAGTGGAGAAGCAAGTTGTTACCCAGACCCCTTCCCCCAACACCTTCTTGCAGATGGAGCTGTTGATTTGAGGGCAATTGTCTCCCATGAATTTTACCAATGTGTGACAATTACCCAAGTTCCTGGGCTAAGAAGCAGCCCTGCTGTGAAAATTTATAGTGTTCAATAGTCCTCAAAATTTCTCATTTGTTACCCATGGTGAGATGGAGAGGTAGCCTTGGGGGGTTAGAAGGGAGAGTATTGAATACACAAAGGCAACCAGGAGGATTGCAAACCAATTTGAAACTGGCAAAACCAAAATATCCTCTAACACTGGCAAGGATGAATCACCATTCAGATACAGAGATTTGCATGATATATGTCCTAAGTACTTTTAGTGTATAATCTGTTCCAACTGATACCTTGGTTGTCAATGAACATAATGGCACCTGCTGTACTGATTCAGAGGACTTTTAAATAATATCATTCATAGATTTTCATGTGGTTGGAAGGTGCCTCAGTCAATAGTGTCTGCCACGTGACATGAAGACCTAAGTTTGGATTCCACAGCACCCACATAAAAAGCTAGATGTGATGGCACACAACTATAATTTCAACACTAAAGGAGAAAATTCCAGAGACTCCCTGGGGATTGCTACCCAGCTACTCTTGCTGAATCAGTGAGCTTCAGGTTCAATGAAAGACTATCTCTCAAATGATAATGTGGGGGACAATAAAGGAAAACTGTTAATGTCAACCTCTGGTCTTCACATGCATTTACCAAACACACATACACACACACACACACACACACACACACACACACACACACACACACACCAAACAAACAGACAAACAAAACAGGATTACCACAATTCAGAGGGGTCCCAAGCATTGAATAGAATAAGCCATCATTTGCCTAACTCAGTAGATAGATGTCAGCTTTCTGGTAACAGGGAAGCTAAGAAATATTTTAGGCTTTGAAGGTCACAGTGTCTCTTTCACAATCAATCCTATTACCTTTGGTGTTTGAGAGCAGCAATACACACAAATGAGCATGGCAACTTCCAATAAAAATGTATTAACTGAATGTACACACTGAAGTTTTGCATTCATTTGGCATGTCTTCATTTCCTTACCACAGTTTATCTTTCTTGACCGAATTTTAAGTTTCTAGAGAGTAGACCTCGGGCTGGAGAGATGGCTCAGCCATTAAAGGCTAGGCTCACCACCAAAATTATAGGAGTAGGCCTAAGCTCAAGCTTAAGTACTAGGCAGATGCTAGGAAAATATTAGGTAGATGGAAAACCCTACACTGTTGCTCTAGCTTCATTCTGTGGCTCTGACAAATACTGTGAGCAAAAGCAACTCGAGGAAGGAAATGGTTTATTTCATTTTGTAGATCACAGTCCATCACTGAAAGCAATCAGAGCAGGAGCTTTAGCAGGACCTTGAAGCAGAAAGTATGGGGGATTATAATAGTTATGGCTGGCTCATTCTTGTGCTTAACTAATTTTAATATACACTGTAGGTTCCTCTAATAGGGAATGATTCTGCCAACAATAAACTGGGTCCTCATACATATATCAGTGAACAATCAAGACAATCCCAACAAATATGCCTGCAAGCCAATCTATTTTAAGAAATTCTTCCGCTGAGGCTGTCTTGTTAGATGACTGTGGGCTGTGCAAGCTGACAATGAAGACTAACAAGAGGAACCATGTGATAGCTAAGGGACCACAGTAAATAAGGTTGTCTCTGAGAATGACTGGTACAGAAAACGTAATTGAGGGAGGCTCTGTTCTGGCTCATGGTTTCTGAGAGTTCAGCCCATGTTGATTAGCCCGTGTTGCTGGGCCTAGAATGAAGCTGACTGACCTGGAAGTTGAGTCCAATGCAGCAGCTGTTCATATAAAAATACATAGGAAACAGTGATCATGAGACAAAATGTGATCAGGAATGATACATTCCTATGTATCCACCTCAGTGACCCACTTTTTGTAGATAGGTTTTATCTCATTAAATTTCCAGAACCTTTGAAAATAGCACTATTTTGATACCTTTATGATATCCATAGAGATAAATAATCAGTATGAATATACTTCATAGAATAATTAAAATAAAATAGTAGTATTAAATATAGGCACGTGAGCATGGGGAGAGGCCATTTCAGACCCAAGCCTTCATTCCTCTTTGTTATTATGAGAAATTTTCACTTAGTGAGGCCTCAACGTGCCAAAGTCTATTCTTCTTTCTTTAAATTATGGTTTTAGCTGTGTGTGAGAGTCTATGTGCATAGATTCACTGGTGTACAATTTCCCAGAAAAGCCAGAGAGGGTGTTGAATCCCATGGAGCTAGATGTACAGTCATTTGTGAGCAGCCTGGCATGGGTGCTGGGAACCAAACACGGATCCTATGTAAGAACAGTCCTTGCTCATAACCACAGAGTCATCTCTCCACACCCTCACCTCTTACATTTAAACACAGAAACAACTTGATAACCAGTTTGAGTTAGAGGAAAAAAGTGACCAAAAGAAATGACTTAGGTCTCCAGGGGAGCGAGTAATCAATTTTTAAAAGAAATGGTTTTGTTACAGAGATGGAACTGCTGAGAAATTTCAATTCCCTGGTGTTCCCAAGACCAGCCACGAGGGCTGATGACTTGCCAAGTTCATGGTGGCCTGCATGGTGAACCGTTTCTTAGAATGAAAATGCTGAGCTTCTTCATGCAAGGAAAGAGGGCAGTCAAGCTCTACCTTGGGGGAACCGTCAAATAATCTCTTCTCCATAGACCTGAGGCATGTTTGACTGATTTACTTGACTGGAAAATATGGACAAATAAGAAGAGTTTTAGAGTGATTGGCTTTGCTTCCTGAGTCGACTTTAAGATAGTAGGCTTACCTAGATTACCTAGATCATGTTAATATTGATTGTCAATTGACAGGATTTGGGATCACCAAGAGTCAAGGCTTTGGACACATCTATGAGGATTATCTAGATTATGTTTAGCCTCTCGTCATGTCTATGAAGAGTTATCTTGATTAGGTTAATTTAAGTGAGACTTCAAACTCCTCCACACCCATACCCCCTCACCCCCAGAAAATAAAGGGGGAACTGTTGTTACATAGGCTGGAGTCTTGGAATGTCTAAAAAATGAGGAAGTAGCTAACAGAGCACAAGGATTCATTCCTCTCTGCTCTGACTATGGGTCCAATGAAACCAGTTACCTCAAGATATCACAGCCATGCCTTCCTGTCCCTGATGGATAGTGCTCTCAAAATGAGAGGAAAAACAAACCCTCCTTTCTGAGGTCTCTTTTGGTAGGTATCACAGCAACAGAAGAGAAATTAAGAGATTGCCCGAAAGACCTACTGTTCTTTTTGAGACATTCTATATAAGGGGAATGTACAACTACCTCTTAAAAAATATTCATTCTCCCCCACGTCCTCCATAGGCACATAAATTATAAATAGTAATAAATATGTGTTTGTTTTATCTCCTATACTTTTGCAGAGGGCTTTTCCAACTGAGAAGCTTTGAGAGTTGTTCTCCCATTTGTAACATCAGCCTTTATCTTCAGCTCCCTGAACACTGATTTTCTCATTTTTCCAACTAGCAACTCAATGTTCTTTCCCTTTGTTCAAAACTTATTACTCTTTGGGATTCTATATGAGCCTAATTCTAATTATTTTTGTTTGCACCCTCCTGAATGTATAACACATAATATTAGACTTCTGTTTACTTTTCTCTTACCTGTTTCTGCCTTTTGCCAAGCTAACATTATGACACTGTAACCAGAATACATTTGAGATCAGAAAGAAAAGTTTTCCTTCCCCACACTAGTAAACACCAATCTTTATTGAAAAGTGGAAGAGCAAAGCAGAGGAAATTAAACTAAATGTCTGAAATTGACCTTATAACAAAATATCTAGAGAATGACTCTACTGCATTTCCAGCTAAAATATCCGAGTAGTTATAAGCATCCACTTAGAGAATTAAGCTTTAGCTGTCTCGAGATTTTTCTGCCAGATACTACAGTATCGTTAAATTGCATTTAGTGTGTCTTTGTTGTAACTGTTGTATGAAGTCCAGTGTTATCTGGATATTCCATGTCCACTGCTGTACTGCTCATAGCATCTCCTCCTTCACCATCTTCTATGACTGATCACAGTAAGGAGCTCAGACTTATACGCTACCTAAATGCACCTAGATAGTCCGTGGTTTCTAAATTTCTCAATCCAGGTATTATATGTAAAATTTTAGTACTTCTGTCTCTGAGAGTAACTGCATCCCACCAAACCATGACTCTTGTATGTCCTTACTGTCATGGATGACCTCTTCTATTCTTGTATGCAGAAAGTTCCCCCCAAAATGTATCCCATGCCTTAATTTGATAGTTTACCTTTAAGGAATTGGTTCAAACCATATATGCTGTCCCAACTTAACTATTATGAGACTGTAGACATACTTGAAGCAAAATAATAGTTTACTCTCTTGAGGAACTCCTAGTGATCAAATGTATCTGCATAAGTTGAGTCATCTAGAGAACCAGATCTACAAGAGCAATCCCTTGGCTTGTACATCAGTAAGTTAATTTGCACACTCCAGATTCAGGGTGGTTTGTTTGTTTGTTTGTTTGTTTTTGTTTTTTATATTTAGGGTTTTGGTGTTGTTTTTGTTTATTTAGTTGGTTGATTTTTTAAGGTTTGTTTGTTTGTTTGTTTGTTTTTGTTTTGGACAACCTAAATTCCTCATCCCAGGTATTACATGTAATATATCATAAACTTTACACACCAGGATAAGTACTATGGTGATTTGAATCAGTATGGTTCTCATAGACTTGTTTGAATGCTTGACCTACAGGGAGTAGAACTATTAGGATATGTGGCCTTTTTGGAGTCCTTGTGGCCTTGTTAGAGAAAGTATGTCACTGTGGGGGTGGACTTGGAGGTCTCCTATACTCATGCTATGCCCTCTGTGACAAATATTCTCCTGTTATCTGTGGATCAAGATATGAACCTCACAGCTTCTGCTGTAGCACCACATCTGCCTGTATGCACCCATGATTCTCATCATATTGATAATTAACTAAGCCTCTAAAACTGTAAGCTAGCCCCAAACTAAATTTTTTTTGTAAGTGTTGCCCTGGTTGTGGTGTCTCTTCATAGCAATAAAACCCAAACTAAGACCAATACCATACTTGAAAACCCATTCCAGAAGATGGGAACTACAGATTCCTTAACTTTACCAACCCTGGCCTCTATAACTATTCAAAGAAGATACAATTAAGTCAAAGTATTATTCTTCTGTTAGAGAATTCTGTAAAATAGATTAGATAGCTTAGTTTAGTTTTGTGAGGTCAAGAAATTATTCTGGTCGTTGTGAGTGTGTTTATCGAATACATGTGTAGGTATATGAATACATGTGTGGAGATATGTACATGGAGGCTCTCTTATTCTCTCACCTGTTCAATTGAGACAGATTTTCTCACTGAACCTGGAGATAAGCTTCTGTACAACAAGCTCCAGAGAGCCTATTCTTTCTGCCCTTTGTATAACTGGACTTATAGAAGTGAATGAGACTACGCACAGCATTGCATAGGAATTTAGGATTGAAACTAAGGTCCTCGTGTTTGTGCAGCAAATGCACTCAGTCAGTGATCCCTATCCCTAGTCCCAACTCCAGTAGTTTTTTAGAGAGATCAACATCTGAACTTGTAGAAAAAAGGGAGATGTTTACCTCTTATGGTCTTTATTAAAACTCTGCCTTATATCTGGTCTTCACTCAGTTTATAGCTTAATTCTACAATAATTCTGTAACAACAGCTAATATATTAGCTATTTAATTATTTGGCATTAACATGTTTATCATAACTACTCAGTGTTATAACGATCATTTTCATTCTAATTTTTAAAATATAGACAGAATGGTAATAGAATTTTAAAAAACTGCTTTGGGCTATATATGTAAATATGAACTCAGGTAGCATGTGTGTATAGTTTCATTTCTTAGACATAGACCACATATTCTTCCAGAGAGTACTGTAGTTGTGAACTTGCTACTTTATGGCCTCAATTACTTCTGATTTCATCAGACATACTGGCGTGATGTATAGAATTCTGTTTGCATTGAACTGAAACAACCAAAAGAGTTTCTACTCTCAATCCAATCCAATCCTTCTCCAGTTGTATTGCCTGGCCTACACTTGAAGCTTATCTTCATTTATTCACCTTTTTAGGTGTGAATATTTATATGCATAATATATATGTATATGTATTTATATAATAAATAATATATAACATCAACAGTGCATATCAATGTAATATAATATATGGTATAAATTATATGGTATATGTACATGGTACTCCATACTGCTATATAAACTGAAGAGTGAGATACCTTATGCATCTGCCCAGCTTCAGGGATTTCCTAAGCTTTCTGCTTTGTTTAGGTTTATAGGTTTTAGGAACTTTTCCTTCACAATAAAATACTTTAACTCAAAAGGACTGAATCAATAGTGCATTACACAAACCATGTTGACATAGCCTACACTATATATGGAGCATGCCCCGCCCACATATATACTAACCCTGTCCTCTCTCATTTTCTTCCTTTCCATCCCATCAGTCATCTCTGCTTCCCTAGACAGTTTCACTTTTACTTTCATGCCATGAGGATTTTATGCATCTACATAAAGCCTAGCAACTGCAGACCAGACATGGCAAACAATATCTGTCTTTCTGAGTCTGGGTTTACTCACTTAGCAGAATGACTTCTGTAATTTGCACAGCAACACAAGTCAAGTCACATGGTAAGACTTCTCTGACAGCTCCTGAGTGACTTGAAGCATAACACCTCACCATCAATGACCAGCTATATGGCTTTTATGAAGTTTTATAAAGTGAGAGCTTGACTCCTAATTAAGTAGGAATTAGTGTGTACAACTCTTACTTTCCTATCCTAATATCTCTTAAAGTTTCCAAGTTCTTATCTAATTAATAGATTTGCATTTACACAGATTCCCAAAGTGCTCCATATTTAGCTACATAAAAATTTCCCTGAATATCATTTACTTTAGTCTTCAATACCAGACGTGTCAGTCACAAGACAATTCAAACAGTGGGTCTTTGAAACATTTGCATGTGGCTTTGGCATAATGCAGCCTGAATGATAGCAAAGTCCATTCCTGACAAGATAGACTTCAGAGAAATCTTTGGTCATGGACAGAGGACAGAAAGTAGAGTAGAGGGCAAAATGTATTGGGAAAAAAAAATCCCCAGAAAGCAGAATTCTATTACAGACTGGAAAGTCACCAGGAAGAATGAGTTATGCTGGTGTCAATAAGAAGCTTATCCTGCAGATCTAAGGCCAAATAATTAACTACTTTACAATTTAATGAGCACTTTTTCTGATTGCTTTCAGTCATCCATGTGGTCTTTTGCTGAAAGAGGTGCTGTTTGAATTGCATGGTTTTGTGTGCTGAAAAAGAACCTAAGAGGAAGAGTTTTTCTGTGAGAATGAACTTGGTGAGACCTTCTCTGTGGACTGGAAAGAGAACATTCTCAGAGGGCAGTATTAAATTCAACCCAGATTCTTGCTGAAGTTTCCCCTTGCTTTATTGATCCCAGGGAGGCAAAGTGTTATTGAGGTCAGGAAGAGGTTGCCATCAGAGTGTCCTACAGAATTCCCCAGAGGGCTGTGAAAGTCTTGGTCATGATCTCTCTCCCAAATGCCTGGTGTGAGTTCTTAGGAGTAAGTTCATTGAGTTCCTGATAGTTTTGCACAACTCTTTGTTGACATGAAACATGGCAAAGTTGTCTATATGTGCTTTATAAATTGCTCTAAGAAGCCTTTTCTTCTCAGAAGGTGAACATTTTAAAAATCAGTTGTTTAGGGAAAAAGTGGCTCCTTTAACAGGAATCTGTTGAAGGAACACTTAACAGTTCTAAAGACTAGAAAGGTCATTGTATTTTAAGGACAGTAGGTGATATTTAATTATCTAGAGCAATTGCAGCCAAGGTGTTTTTGAACCTTAGAGGTGCTGGATTTCATTTTACAAAGAAGTAGCGATTGGAAACGTGAAGTAGACACAGTTGCTGAACCAAAAATAAGAGTCAATTAAAGTCACACAAACATGAGGACCTGACGTGGGTTTTCAGCATCCAGTTGAGAAAGCTGGGCAAGATGAGTGATTCAAATTCATCTCTGGGAAAGAAGACACAGATAACTACTTGGGACTCACTGACCTGCCAGCCTAACTGCTCAATAATATCCACGTTCAGTGAGAGATACTGTCTCAAAAAAAAAAAAAAAAAAATGAGGGTGGAGAACAAGAGAGGAAAACAGCTGGCACCAGCTTCTAGTTTCAGCACTCACACTTGAATGTATATGTGACATTGTATACACACATAACTGCACACACACATGCACACGAACCCATACACATATACACACATATGCACATACTCACAGAGACACAGGCACACCAGAAGATGTGTATATATGCAGGCACACTGGCATAAACACATACATATCCTCATAGGCACCCAGAGAGATGTACACATGCATATGCATGTGCACATATACTCACATATGCATATGCACGTACAGCAAAGGGTATACTCTCATATACATATGCATGTACAGCAAAGGGTATACTCTCACATATACATATGCATGTACAGCAAAGGGGTTTACGTTTTATGAAGTCACATACTTTCTTATTTCTTTTTTTCTTTTTTCTTTTTTTTCTTTTTTCTTTTTTCTTTTCTTATTGGATTTTTATTTACATTTCAGATGCCCTCCCCTTTCCCCAATTCCCCTCCCTAGAAAACCCCTATCCCATGCCCCCTTTTTCTTTTTTCTTTTATACAATTTTTTAAAATGTTAATCAAAGGCTTTATAAGTTTGGTAATGCTCAATCAGAAGTGTAACCCAATACCCAACCTATATATATCAACTATCTTTGACTGGTGGAGACACGTGAACATCTGCCTGTATGTCCCCCCCCCTTCTCTCTCTCATCACCTAGCTTCTCCTCTCCTTCTTCTCCTCCTCTCCTTATTCTTTTCTTATTTCTAATGCAGCATCCCTCTGCTGCAGATCTAGCCTTGAGTATCAGCCTTGGTTTTCCCAGATGGACTGTGATTCAGGATATCTAAGCCAAGTAAACTCATTCCTCCAAAGTTGCTTTTTGTCCTGCAATAGAAGGAAATCTAAGGCATTGACCCTGTGCCCTTTCATCCTTGTCCTAAAAGACTCTTGCTTGTCAGTCACAGTTCCTCAATTCATAGGAAATTCTCTTCTCTACCCATTCCAGACATTTCTTTGAATTCTGTCTCAGCTAACAGCACCCAAACCCTCCAAATATTTTTATCAGGTCTTAATAGTCATCACCAACTTTATCCAGTATGTCCAATTATTTCTGCTTTTATTATATACCAAATACTCCTGAATCCTTGACCTGACTCAAAAGGTTTTACACTCTGTTTACTTCCAGTCATACCTTCTCCTCCTTCCCTCCTGTCCTAGTTAGGATTTTGTTGCTGTGACTCTTCATGACCATGCCAACAATTACAAAAGAAAATATTTATCTGGAGCTGGCTTACAGTTCAGAGGTTTAGTCCATTATCATCACACTGGGAAGCTTGGCAGCCTGCAGGCAGACATGGTACTGGAGAAGGAGCTGAGAGTTCTACATCTGGGTCTGCAGAATACAGTAAGAGCAAGTGACACACTACCTCTAATAAAGCCACACCCACTCCATCAAGGCCACACCTCCTAATAGTACCACTCTCTATGAGCCTTTGGGGCAGTTTTCTTTCAAACCACACCTCCCTTGCCCACCTTTTTCTTCTCCACTCTCCTGATCCCTTCTCCGCCTTTCCCTTTTTATGCTCTCTTCCTTTCTCTTCTCTCCAGCAGGATTTTAATCACTTCACAAAAGGTATCCCAGCCTTTATAAATGCTATTCCACAGCAACATAGCTTGTAAATTTCCTGCTGATGTGACCTCAGTGACCTCCTCAAAACGGAGACTGAGACACTCCTTCCCCTGCTTTGGAACTTTAACTAGCTCAGTGTGGTACATGGAGTCAAGTTCAAATGCCTGACACTCAACCTATGAGGACTCTCTGAAGCTCACCCCCCTTACTCTTCTTTGCTTCCCCTTCATTTTCTCCTTGCTGTCAGGAATATTTCCAGTTATCACACAACCTGTAATAGTTTTATGTATGTGATTCTCACCTCGGCATGAACTTCTCAAGAACAGGGCATGTTTTAGTTACCTCAGCACCTCCAAAACCTAGCAGAATCTCACACATGTAGCCATTCATTAGTTTTCTTTCCAAAGAGGCAATGTATTGTACTTGATTTGTTTGACAGATGAGCCACTCGGTTTTTACATTAACAAATGCATCAGGTTTTGTTCTCACTGCATCTTTTTTTTTCCTTCACCTACAAATATTAGAAGTGCATATGAAAGATATGTGTATAGATATTTTAATTTTTAAAGAAAAGTTTGGAGAGTAAAAGAGAAAATAATTATTCTAAGAATTCTATTCAATACCCTATATATTTGTTACATTTTTAAAAATAATGATTTATAGTTATTTCAATACAGTGTTTATAACATAGAGAAGAAAGGGAAAGTGGTGAAAGTGGGTTAATTCTACAGTAACACTATGGTAATGCTTTTCGGAAGATTTTTAATATAAATTTATTTATTTATTTATTTATTTATTTATCGGGGTGTTTATGAGCATGTGTATCTGTGCAGCATGTGGATGTAGTGCCTGTGAAAACCAGAAAAAAATCAAATCTCCTGGAACCAAAGTTACAGGCAGTTGCGAACCATCTAGTCCAATGGATATTGAACAGCAAATCTGGGTTCTTTGCAGGAACAGTCAATGCTCTTAGCCACTAAGCCATTGCTCTAGTCCCTATTCTGTTCTCATCATGTAGTGATTGACAAATGGCATTCCAGAGCTGGAGAGATGGATCAGCGGTTAAGAGCACTGACTACTCTTCCAGAGGTCCTGAGTTCAATTCCCAACAGCCACATGGATGCTCACGCTCATCTATAATGGTTCCTGTGATCTTGATCAACTGCATAAATGGTGGAAAGGAGCTTTGCAGACACAAGCATCTAATGTTTTCTTCTCAGTCTGGATGGAATGTCACCAGCTGTTTCAAGCTCCTGTTGCCTTGATTTCTCTGCCCAGATGGTCTGGATCTTAAGATATGAGTCCAAAACAAAACAAAACAAAAAACACCAAAGCCCCTTTTTCTCATCAGTTGCTTTTTCTGGAGCATCTTTCACACAGCAGGAATGCAAACTAGACATAGTCTTTGCTGGACTATGAGTTTCAGGATCCATGCCCCAATTCCCCAAAGCTCTATTAATAACCTGTGAGCTTTTGTCCAGGGTACAGAAGCAAAGATGTGCTACCATGGAATCATGAACTGATACCACAAAAAAAAAAAAATAACGTTGGTGTAGCTAAACATACAGAAAGCTTATCGTTTTACCCATAGATTCATATTTCTTGAAAGTTTAATCTCCATATGCCAGCTTCAGTTTGAACATCACTGAAGTTAGATACTTTTATACTTTTTCACAATCTTTTCAATTTTGGGTGGGGGGGGAAGCAACTGTGGTCACAATGTCACAGGTAAGAATCTCCACAGAGTCACAGATTCCCTGGGTGACCTTTGATGGCTTGTTGGTATGCAGTTGCCTTTTAATGGACAATTAAGTTAGGAGAAGGAAGGAGTAATCACTACAAATGGAGAAAATAGAGACATTGAGTGCTAAGCAAGCCACTGCTTCATTGCTGCCGGCCATACAATGTATCTTATAGATAAATTGGGATAATTCATGATCAGGCACAAACACATACAGACACGCGTGCACACACACACACACACACAAACACATACACACACACACCAAATAAAACAATATTTAGAATGGCATCTACTATTTTTTTTAAACCCAAAGATAGATCAATCAATGCAATTTTATTCACTCTTATAGTGAGCTGGATCTCCAGGATTCTAATACCAGTCCTGATGTTGATTGCTGTTATTTAATGAGTGCCTGCATTCTGTGAAACTGTGCTGGGGCAATGATACACGAGCCACTGAATTTTTATGATCATGATGTAACTTTCATGTTCTACTTGTTTGCCTGTTTTTTTTTCTCTCAAGCAGCTTCCTGGAATTTAATGTATTTTCTATGTTCTTGACACTTTCTTCAAGGCTTTACTGTATAATTTACATTCTAGATCAAGTCTGCTTTTAATATAACCAGAGGTGGGTTAGGGAGCTGGCTCAGCAGGTAAAGGTGCTTATTGCCAAGGCTTATTACTTACATTTGATACCCAGAACCCACACAATGGAAAGAGAGAACTTACACAATCAAACTGCCTATATATGCCTATGTATGCGTAAACTCTCTCTCTCTCTCTCTCTCTCTCTCTCTCTCTCTCTCTCTCTCTCTCTCTCGTAATTTTAAAAATCCATCCAGAGTTAATTACAAAAGATATAGAATTGCATTCTCCTAGCTTAGCTTCAGACAAACCATTCTCTATTTTGTAACAAATAAATTTATACTCTTGTTTATAGCCATCAATATTCTTGATAATTCCAAACTACAAAGATGTGCGTGTGAATAATCTTTCGATTTTAACTTACAAAGCCCAAACTACCCATAAATTAGATATTGTAATTTTTATTATAAAAAAGGAAATGATAAAAGTTTAATTTTAAGAAACTGAAATAGTTTACATATTCAAAAGCTAACTTTCTTTTATGCTAAGGATACAATCTATTATCTTCTTGCAGTCAAAACTGAGGCTTGGGGGAAATATGAATGGAGTTTCATTATTATATCTTTTCTAAATGTTCATTCTATTTGTCTAAGAAGGAGTTGTTACCCTCGCAAAATGAAATGATCACATTTTGCCGATTCATTAAAAGGCTATTTTCTAATGGGCTTGGTTAGGGTTGAGGGTGTGGGAGCTGCCTTGCTTAGATAATCCCACACTGTTCATTTCTTCACTGATTATTATTGTTTTCAAAGCAATCCATCGTTTTAAATAATGAGGTAAACTCTTGGTGAGGATCACAAAAGCAATTCTTGCCAGCTGGCCTTTGTCAGAGAGTAATACATCACTGAAGGGGCTCAGCGCTCCTGTTGGGTGAGGCTATACATCATCTCCGTGAAAGGCTCCAATGATACATTGAAGCCCATCGGGATATCTAAGAAAGAGACTGGGCTCTTTTTTTTCAGTTGGAAAAATGTGAAAAGGTAGCAGGTGGGTTTCTAAATTTACAAGAGCAACACAACAGTGTGTGCTGAAGACCTTGAAATCATAGCTGTGTTACCAACATGTAACAAGGGTGGTCAGGGGAGTCAGGTTACACTACTTCACAAAAGTATAGGGAAGTATCTGAGTACTTGCCTAGCATGCATGAAGCCCTGAATCTCATCCCCAGCATCGTCTAAACAAGGATTAATGGCACATATCTGTAATTTCAGAACTTGTGAGATAGAAGCAGGAGGGTCAGAGGTTCAATATCCATTCCAAGGCCATATTGGGCGACATGAGCACCTGTCTTAAAAACACTGCTAACAAATGACAAAAAATCAAATGTAAAGCAGCATGAGTTGTTTTCTTAGTAGACTATCTGCATGGTAAACAACTTCTTCCAAAGGTACCAAGCAGACAGAGCCTTGCCTGAATGTCATTGAGAACATAAGCTTGCTGACAAGTTCTCCACAGAGAGGTACTCTTCCCCAGAAGGCTGAGTCTTTTTACACTGGGGACAGAGTTGGGAAGTTGTTGTCACAAGCAGTCTGAGTTTCCAATTTGAGAACTGTGGCCTCTGGTTGCCATGGCAATATTAAAATTATAGATTTTTTTCTCCATCTAGACTATAATAAAGCTACCTTTTATTTGAAGGACAGCACTTCAGTGTGGTGATAAAAGGCAGGCATTTGAACATAAAAGCATTTTATTTGATTTCTCTAGGCTTTACATCATCAGGCTGCTCACATGCTCGTAATGCTCACACATATGGCCCCACGTCTAAACCACCTCAGTGTGAAAGTTAGAGTTCTTGAGATGACTCTAACTCTCCCTTTTCTCTAACACATAGCTTGGACTTTGAGTGATCCATGTAATATGCCCTCTGATTACCAACAGAGCAGCCAGCTTCTCCAGATGGCATCTCATCACCCATAGATAAAGTGACCCACAGTTCTGATGGACTATGTATCAGTTACTTATTTTAATAGCTCTAATAAAAATACTTGATAAAAGCAACCTAAGGGAAGAAGGTTTGTCTTGGCTCACAGTTTGAGGATGCAGTCTACCAAGGTGGGCAAGTCACAGTGACAAGGTCATGAGGCAGCTGTCACATTATATACAAAGTCAAGAAGCAGAGAGAAATGAATGCTGTTACTCAGCTAGCTTTCTGCTTGTTATTCAGTCCAGGTGCCCACCCCATAGAGTGTTACTACCCACATTTATGGTGGTATAGTTAGCTTTAATCATAAACTAGATACAGCCTAAATTCAACTGAGATGGAAGACTCAACTGAGAAATTTCTGAGACTAGATTGCCTTGTGTGTATGACTGTGGGGAGTATCTTTGACTTTAATTGATATATACCGTGGACAGTTGGTCCTGATCTGGGAAAGTAAGCAGGAGCCTATAAGCACTGCCCATGGTTTCTAGGGTGCTTCCTTGACTGTGAGTAAGTTCAGTGGTTAGAAGTGAGGCTTCATGGAACAGTAAGCAGGCTTGCCTTCAGGTTTCTGCCCTGACTTTGTTTAATGATGTGCTGCAACCTAGAAATATAACCTTTCCCCACTAAGTCACTGTTTGGCCATGATATTTCATCATAGTATCAGAAAATAGACTAGAATAAGCGGGTCTTCCCACCAAAGTAACTAATCTAGATAAATCCTCACAGACAGGCCCAGAGACCTGTTACCATGGTGATCCTGATTCTCATCAAGTTGACTCTCAAGATTAACCATCCCAGATGATTTTAGGTCTTCAATGCTCGTAGGCTGTAAATGTTAGGTTTCCATATTGAGAAAGATGAATGCAAAATTTGTTGGAACAATACAGAGGAACTTGTCATAAAACATACTAAGGGACCAGAGGTCCAGAAGTATAAAAAGCGATAGTGTGAGGAATTCACAAGTTCCACATTAAGATTCAGTAACATAATGACAAAGCAGTTCCTTCTGCAAATGAGTAGATTGTACATCAAAGAAGCCAAAAGTTTGGTCAGAAGTAGGAAGGTGGCTCTGTGGTTAACAGCACCATCTAATCTTCCAGAGGACCTATAAGAACATTTGATTTCCAGAACCTATATGACATCTCACAATTGTCTGTAACTCTAGTACCAGAGAATTTGATCCCCTCCCTATTCTGGCCTCAGCAGACATTGCATGTCCACTGTGCACAGACATATACAGGGAAAATACCTTACACGTAAAATACAAATAAATAAAAATTAGGGAACACCTGAATTCAAGTCCCAGCATAAAAAGCCAAGCACGGTTGCCCATGTCTATAATTCTAGCACTAGAGATTAGAGACAGGTGAGTTGTGAATGTCACTGGCCAACCAGTCTAGTCAGTCTGAGAGCACTGGGTTCAGTGAAAAACTGTCTCGACAAATAAAGTAGATACAAATGAGAATCCCACATGTCAACACACCTTCTCTAGAATGAGCATACCTATAGTACATAAACACACACACATACACAGGCACACGCGCGCGCACGCGCACACACACACATACACAAACACAGAGAGATTTTCATGTTTTATATATTTATATTTTATTTTTATGTGCATGTGTGCTTGATTACCTGAGTTCATGCTCACTACATGCCTGTGGGTGTCTTTAGAGGCCAGAAGAGTGTGTCGGATCCCTCAGAAATAGTTACAGATGACTGGAAGCTGCTGTATGGGTACCAGGACCTGAACGAGGGTCCTCTCCAAGAACAGTCAGTGCTCTTATCCATGTAACCATCTCTCCAGGTTCATACACATGAATTCTAAAAATATAAATGGAAACTCTCTGCAGACATAGTGAAAAGTTATGGCATAGGTGGCTTTCTTTTCGCGTGTATTGAATGGCTGGCCTTCTTCTCCAAAGTTATGTGAGCCTGAATGAAAGTGTTCTCAGAGCATAGTGTTAATATATGAGACTATGAACATTATGCTTCTCCATTAGGGGGTACAGAATGCAGTGGAAATTTTTAAAGGATGCATAAAGGGGATACATAGGAAGGGACTAGACAGTAAGATGTAGCAGAGCCAATAAGGTGGGCAGCACAAGAAGCTACAGCGGGCTCTTGGCTAACTCATCCTCATACCCCTTCAGCGCCCTTCTCTGAGCATCATTTGACTCTTGCATTGTTTGTATGCATATCAGGACCACAACTGTTATGTCCATCCTGACACCACACAGGATGTCTTCCTGACATTATTTGCTAAGCCTTCCAGTATGGTAACCACTACAAGCCCTGTGTGTTTATTCAGCGCTAGATACAATCTAGAATCATTAAAAGCATATAGGGCGGTGTTTTTAGGTTAGATGCAAATATTATACTGTCTGGTATAAGGAATTTGTGCATCTGAAAATGCCAATGCCTTTGATGTCTTACAACTAATTCTCTAGAGAATCTGAGTGTGGGTGGGTAAGAGTCACTCCTTTAGCACAATTTTAAAGACATTTATTCCTTTACTTGTGTGTGCGTACACTCGAGTGCATATACACACTACATCGTGTGAGTCTGCATTGCTGAGATGTGCATGTGGAAGTCAGAGACAACCTGTCGAAGTAGGTTCTCTCTTTCTGCCATGTAGGTCCTAAAGACTGAAGTCGGGCTGTCAGGCCTCAAGGCAAGAGTGTTTACCCACAGAACCATGTCATCAGTCTCCAAAACTATACTTGTACTGGACAGGCAAGATGTGGCTATAGATTTTATGTGACACTTTCCCTGTGAAACACAGGTGTGTTTTGGCCATGAACTATGACAAACTGACTCTCTTAGCGGATCAGGTCAGCTACGAAGTTAAGTACTTGCTAAAGAAAAAACACTAAGACCTGTGTGGTATCAGCTCCAAAGCAGTTTATAAAGACGGTGAGTACAGAGGACAGTGAAACTGTGTGGGAACCAGTCAGTCTCACACTGTGCTTCCAGGAAGTTTGCACTATTGTTTCTCTGGAGGATCTTGAAAGAGAAGAGAACAAGGTTACAGCCCTGTGAGCCATGTGGGAGGGAAGTCCGCTGTGGTTGTGTTTCCTGTTAACTTTCTAGACAGCGAATGAAGAGAGAAACAGTGAGCATGTAGGGTCAATGAATCACAGTGATGACACTGTAGAAATACAGCTACATTTATTTATTTGTGATTAAAATTGAGGGAAGAGGCTTCTAAAATGGAAGATCTGAAGAATCCAGTGATATACGGTTAATGAATGACTTAAAAAAATTAAGTTGTTTGGTTGTTATCTCCTTTTCTTCATTTTCCTTTATTTTGTTGCTACTTCATAACTGTGATCTTGCTATGTTGTGACTTGTGTTGTAAATATCTGTTATGCAGATGGTCTTAAGCAAGCCCAGTGAAACAGTCATTCAACCCCAAGGAGATGGAAATCCATAGGGTGAGAAATAGAAATTTAAGCCATCTCTCCAGCTCCCTCCACTTCTACGTTCTTATATATGTGTTTCATTAACCTTTTCTCCCTACTATATTCCCCTCTAGTTTCATAATCTATACACAGAAACACACACACACACACACACACACACACACAAACATACACACACACACACACACACCTACCTACAGCCAGAAAAAATTTAAAACCCTACATAGCACATTACACTTTTCCTTTTGAACCCATTTTTTCTGCTTATATAATACCATCCAGTTGCATCTATTATCTTGCAAATGTCATGGTTTAATTTTCTTTATGATACCATGAAATTGCTTTGTTCATATGCACCAAATTTTCCTTGTTCATTCATCTGTAAATGAACATCTAGGTTGGTTCAATTTCCTACCTATTATAAATAGTGCAACAAATAAAAATAAAGATGTAAATCACCTCTGTTAGCTTGGACCCCTCTGGGTAAACACTGAAGAGGAGTAGGGCGAGATCATATGGTGATTCTGCTTTTGTTTGTTTCATTAATTTCATTCCGATTCCAAAGTGCTTACACTAGTTTACATTCCTGCCAACACTGAGGAAGATTTTCCCTTTGTTGCATTTTTGCCAGTATTTGGTATACTTTATTTTCTTGTAATTATCATTCATTGCTTGTGAAAATAACATACTGGGAATTTATAGCCATAGAGGAGAGGTGTTCCTCTTGATATTGGGGGTGGGGAAATCCCTCAGATAAAACACGGGGGGGGGAGAGAGAGAGAGAGAGAGAGAGAGAGAGAGAGAGAGAGAGAGAGAGAGAGAGAGAGAAGGAAAGGGAAAGGGAAAGGAAAGGAAAGGGAAAGGAAGAGAAGATAAGAAAAGAAAGGAGACTAGAGGAGAGGAAAGGAGGGGAGGGGAGGAGAGGGGAGAGGAGAGGAGGGGAGAAAAGGAGAAAAGGAGAGAAGGAGAGGAGAAAAGGAGAAAAGGAAAAAAGAGAAAAAAAGAAAAGAGCACTAACATGGTGAAAGGGAGCAGCCAGGAGAGAAGGAGGGGAAGAAAGGGAAGTAGAGGGGAAGGAGAGGAGAGGAGATTTCAGCTAAGTGGAAGAAATATTAGGAAGATAAGACATAAGAGATTTGGGGATCTGGAAAAGCAAGAGGCACCCTCTACTTTGTCTAATACTTTTGGGGAGTACCCTCTACTTTCCCCAGTGGTAGCTCTTGTAACAGAAAAAGGCAGTGAAGATGTTCCTCCATCTCTTACTATTATTAAGAACATTTTAGGTTTGACTAGAATCTGGCCTTCTTGATGGAGAATTCTGTGAAAAATCACCACCTCTGTTCTAGGAACTGGAGGTTGAGATGTCCCAGCTAATTTATCTTGGCTTCTGTCTGCTTGCTTATGTAAATCCACCCCTGCAGCAATAGAACAGAGTATGATTTTGCCTTTAAGTCCCCTTGTTATTAAAGCTCCACTGGGGGACTTCACTTGAACCCTCAATACTCCAGTGTAGTCCCAGTCAGCTGAAATAAAGATTTTCATCTGTCTATAGATAGGGTGTGAGTGGTCATCACTGCTGGGCTCCTGTGACATTTAAACAACAAATACTGGGCATCTGACTAGAGATGATAATTTCTCAGCCTCACAGACAAAATCCTAGGTATCAGGCCTGGGAAGAGCCCAGGAAACTGTAACAAAATTTTGACAAGATGTATATACATTCTGATGATTTATATTCTCCATTACAATGAAATATTCTGTTAAATTCTATCTTTTCAAAAATATACATAGAGAAGACCACAATCTCATAGGCAAATGGTCCCAACATTTTCCCAAGCCTATGAGGCACTGCAAAGCATTAAGCTTCAGACCCAGTTAAGAAAGTAGCTGTTGTGAAGTGTCTGTTCCTTCCTTGTTGGCAAGATTGCGACTATAGCCCTTAATGAAAAGAGTCTATGAAAGCCAGCCTGCCACATCCATGGGATAGAAACAGCTGAAAGCTACTTTCCAATCTCTACATAGATCTCAGTGTTACCAGAGTTACAGTAAGTGCCTGGACCATAATAGTCCTGTAATAGGGCAGACTCAGGCAGCCATCCTCAGTAGACTAATTAAGCAAACTAATAATAGTGGCCAGGGAAGTTTGAGTATCTTTGTTCAGCTTGGCCACATTGAGAAAAACAGGGAAGTCTAGTGGCTCTCTATCTTAGTGGCTGTAACTTGGGAAGCTGTTTAAACAGAAGGCAAGAGGTAAACATAGCAAAGCATCCAGGGGAAGGTGTGAGCCTGCCTATTATTAACAGAGCTACCATCCCTATTGAAAGCTGGCATGACAAGACATAAATCTCTCTCCAGGGAACAAGCTCATTTGGCTGAGTGGAATCCTATTGACACCTTTCCTCAACATGAGATTTTTGGGGAAATTCCAGTTTCTTGGAATCCATTCTTTCAGTAGTCCAGTAGATAAAGGAAGAAGTATCTATTTGGAATATCTTCCTTCCGGCTAGGGTGATTACTTTAGTTTGTAGTTGGAATTAAAGGAGAAGAAAGCACTTGGGCCTCCAACATGTTAGCAGTTTGTTTTGCAGAAACTGAAGATCCTGGCAGGCTTGTGAGCTGAACAACTGCAATGGAGCAGTAGTCTCTAACTTGGCAATTGAGTTTCCAATTAAAGAGGCAATTTGTTGTGATGGAACAGGCCCTGGCTTTAGTGACAAAGCTTCCATTTGTGTCCCAGTTGTGCCACTTACTTCTTGATTTAATGAGGAGTTTCCACTTAATATCCATGAGTTTTATTCATTCTCTGTAAAATGAACACAACAAGCTAATTGTGAAAATCAAAGAAAGTGTGGAAAGAGATCAATAGCTCATAACTGGGTGTCCACACACGTGTCCAGGGATATGAGTCATTGGGAGACCATTGCTCAAGGAAAAGAGGGTGGATAATATTAGCATTACTTTCAAGCTGATGGTATCATTTGAAAGGTTAAGGAGGATGAGGAAAGTCCTCTGGGGACACTTCTGTCTCCATCAGTGCAGGATACAGAGGAAAAGATACAGCAGAAAAGATACAGCAATTTGGAGTGATTTATGAACATTTCCAGTTTTTGCAGGAATTCAGAACTATATGGAAATACAAAACCACTACCACCTATCTTCATGGCACAGTGGTCTCTTAGCAAACAAAGGACCAATTGCAGCCCTGTTTATATCTTGCCCTGTTTACATCTTGCCTTTTTGTCATTTGACAAAAGATGTCCAAAGCTGCCTCACAAAACCCAAGAGAAGATCCTGATTGAGGTTAGTCAAGTGTGAGTATGACGACCTGAATTCTGTCTCTACAGAACCCACATGACAGACACATCATGCCAGGCATGATGACAAATACTTACAATTTCAGTGTTGAAGAGACGGTTGATCTAGCGGAATCAGTGAATTCCAGATTAAAGGAGAGACAATGTGTTAAAAAATTTAATATAGAAAGTGACTGAAAAAGACACTTGAGAGATTTCTGGACTCACATACAAATGCACACATGTACATGAACATATACCATATACTTAAATACACAAACACACACAAACACACACACACACAACTTAAGTAGAAATAATTCTAATGCATCCTTCTTTATACTCACTCTGAAAATTCCCTTCCACAAATAGCTCCTTTTCTCTGTGGCCACCATGCTCTACCTCCTACTTTTTTCTGTGGTTATCAAGGTAGACTCATTTACACCAAGCTGCTAAGCATAGCTGGGCCAGCCAACCATATCCCAGGCAGAAAGTCTAGGCCAAAAGGTAATATGGAAGGAAATAGGTAAAAGATAACTGATGGGGTGGTCCATGAAGATGACTGCAAAAACAGACAACATTCACTTGTGTTCAGTCCAGATTTCTAACAGCTTGAGTGAAACTGGGTAAGAAGAGAACACAAGCATAGGTAGACAGATTATAGATGACTAGGTAGATAGATGACAGAAGTGAGATAGATGGTCACACAGATGATAAAAAGATTGATACATATGTTCATAAGATAGAGATGGATGATAGACATAGGTACAGATGATACAGAAACAGATGCTGAGATAATATGCTTTCCCCTAATAATGTCAATTCATGATGAGAAATAGAGTTTATTGGCATATGTAAGTTCCCTGTGGCTTATTTCAATTTACCACAGCTCAGTAAACTAGCAATAGTACATTACCCAAGTAAGAAGAGGGAGAGCAAGAAAGTGGTCCAGAAGGTTGCTCCTACTTGGATTAAGTCTGTGCTTAAGGACTTAAGTTTTTTTTTAAATAAAAGGCATGGTATCAAGTGATATTCTACCCACTAGATTTTTAATATGAGTCTTTGTCAGTATACCAGTTCAGATTTCTTGTGAGTGAAGTTAATTGTATGGTTAGGTCTATCCAGAGCTATCATCAAGTATTTGGGAATATTGCCTCCAAAGACCCACAGGACTTCACAGAAATTATCCCCAGGATCTGTGATGAATTGCCATTCTAGAGTTTGAAACTGATGAGTCAAGACACCATACAGGCTTTTCCAACCAGTTGTTGAAGCCTACCAGCCAGAGCCTTACTTTTGTACTAGTGGCTGTGTTCTGAGGTGGATTCTTCCAAGTTCTTTGTGTCTTACTCAAAAAATTAAAATAAGTGCATGTACACAGATTGTGAAGCAATGAGAAAACTTTGTTCACGGGAAAATAATAGCACTGATCAGAAAGAAGCATTCTGCCAAGAGTGACATTGGAACACCAATTGGCAAACTATTCAAGGGCAATGATTATTGCTTGCCACTTTCTTTTATGGGTTCAAGAAGAGGAGGAGTTTGTTATTAAGGGGCATAGAAGTGGTCGAACTCTATTTTGATTGACAGGCTTGTTTAGGCCTTGGCTTACTACAAATGTCTCTTCTCACAATGTGTATGATTTTAATAATATGCACTCTTTTGTGTGCATGTGTATAGGCACAAGATAGTAAACAAGTAACTCTTCACTCAGACACAATTTGCTTTATTGCTCATGTACTGAAAACAGTCTAGGCCAGATTGTCCTAGTGCCCATAGTAATTCCAGGATGTGCTTGCTCAGAGTAATGCATCTCTATTGTCTAACTCATGTATATGTACAACTAGCTCTATGGATGTGGGGGTCCTAGGTTGCTAATAGATTGCTAGGTTCACAATTTAGAGGTGAGTGTGCTTAACAAGGGTCTCAGTCCACCAAGTGAGTTATTAGAAGACAAGTGGGTGTGTAGCACAAACTAAGTGGAATCTCAGGTTGCTGACTTATTCCCTATTCATACCTAACTCAGTATTACTTTTAGAAAGCCACACTACCCATCAGACCTAATAGTCATTTGGCTTGCTCTCCCAATTTCTAGCAAATTGAGATGAAGCTACAGCATGCACATCAAGAAACTAGGTATCAATTTTATTTGTGCTTAAACCACAATGCTTGAGTTAACATCATCCCAGGGACACTTTATTTCATGCCTTATAAGTTTATCACTATTTATCACACATAGTTTTATAAATTGCGTAATTATAATTGCATAATTATCATAATCATTAGAGATCTTTCTACATGAAGTATGAGCTACTTATTTAACCACATTTCTCTGACTAGAATAATGATGGCCTTACCGTAGACAACCAATAAGTAGGAAGCATTTTATAAAGGATTGAGGACAACAAATCTGAACTCTAGCCACAGTGTGGCCCAAACTTAAGAGTCTATGTATCACAATCCCTAGCACATGGGTATCCAGATCTTCTAACCCGGTGTATTTTCTCCCAGATGCTCTGACTTCCCACAGCAGACAGTGGCTTACTTTTCTCCCCATTGTTTCCCCAAGTCTACGAGCTATGGAGAACTGACAAGCCATCTTTCTGGCTCATTTTCTCTTCCCACTTCTTAGGAAAGCACCTGGAGCACGGTGACATGAGCTTGAAAGGCACCGGAGCTTCAAGTTTGCTCTTGAAATCGTTCCCTGTCTGCCCTTTCTCTTTTCTTGTCTTGATTGTCAACATGCTCCTTTCACTTGCTCTCTCTTCCAGAAACTTCAGCTTTTTCTTGTTTAGTGTTTTGTTAAAGTGAAGAATACTTGCCCTTTGATACTTTGAATGGATTTTTAATTTTTTTATTATTCATTTTTTTGGAACAGTGAATATCAGTGTAGACAAATCATACCCTGTCTCCCCAATCATAATTGCAGTTTGCTGAAGCAAATGAAGGAAGTGTTGCACAACAGCTTTGATGTTCTTACACAGACTATAACTGGCTCTTAAACATAGGGAAAAAGGTGCTTCAGGTGTAGATGTTTGGTAGAAGACATGGGGCCCTTGACTTCATCCCTCACACAGCATAACCTTGGTATGGTGACATAATCTCTATACTTAGAATGTAGACTTAGTAAGATCTAAAATTTGAGTTCATCTTCAGCTACATAATAAGTTTAAAAAGCTTGAGCTACATGAGACCCTATCTTGAAAGAAAAAAAATGGGGACAAAGGAAAAGTATGATGCTTGATTTTGGTTCATCTTATGATCTAAATCATCTTAACATCTAAATCATCTTAACATGCCTGAAGCTAAATTCTATGATAACAGTTTTAGAACTGAGAAACAGAAACTTAGGGATATGATGTTTCTGCCTCTCCCCAATGCAGTTGCCCAACTGATATCCCCCCCATTGTCTTAATGGACACACAACTTCATGAATCATTTCAAACCTAGCAAACCAGGGAGAGAGGTATGATGTTTTTAGAGGGAGAGGGGTATGTTCTTTCAAGAGACTCTCAAAATGTATCATGTGGCTTTCTGGGAACAAAGAGTATAGAAATCAAAGAGCAGAAAGAAAAACAGTCACAACAAAAGTATATTATTACAAAGTAAAACCTGTTATCACTACTCTGCTGACGAGAAGTGATCCACACTCCAGCTGTCATAAACCACGAGGAAGGCAGTAGTTATGTTTTTGAAGTCTGTGTTTCTCTCTGTAAAATGCTACATAATCGCTGATGTTTACCAATTTGTCATTACTGAACTATTACTTAACTCTGTGAATGTTTCATGTGTATTGATGCTATACAACCAAAATAATTAAAAGTTTGGGTCTGGACATAGTCCTTGAAGCCTTTAAACCCATCATTTGGGAGAGAAACAGAAGAGGTAAAGATCGTGCTGATCCCTACAGAAAGTTGAAGGCCAGCCAGGAATACATCATATAGATTAGTGTGCCTATAGTTTTGTATTTAATAAAATCATTTGATTTTCTAAAACTGGTGCCTAGGATGTGGCTGAGATGGTATAGTGCTTGCTTGTGTGAAGCTCTGGATTTGATCTCCAGAACTTCATAAACCAAATGTGGTGGCATTTGCCTTTAGTTTTAGCATGTGGGAGGTAGAGGCAGAAGGACTAGAATGGATGCCTAATTTCAAAATGAAAACAATAAGATCTTGATAAAGTTATTTAAACATCCTAAAATTTTCCCTAATATTGGACTATTTTGGCCCAAATCTTCCAAGAGGACTTTAAGATAGTTTACCAATAATAGCTGAGTTACCTGTATGTTGGAACATCTATTGTATTAGAACAAATGGTGAGCTTGGGAGATGGCTCAGTGGGTAAAGTGCTCACCACATGAGTTTGAAAACCTCAAAAGCCACACAAAACACCAGATGAACAAGAGGATCCATTCATAACTCCAGTACTTAGGAGGCAGAAACATGATGAAAGGGAGAAATAACTCTTGCAAGTTCTCCACTCAAATGCCATGAGTGGGTGTACATACACACACACACAAACACACACCATGCTCATACACACATAAGCTGGCTAGCCATACTAGCCTTTATAGGCAAGTTCTGGATTCAAGAAAGAGGTCCTGGCTTAATGAATTGGGTAGAGAATAGAGGATGATCTTGGAAGACTCTCCAAATCAACTTCAGATCTCCATATGCATCTCCCCAACGCATACAGGTTTACCTGTATGTGTGCACATGAGTGTGCATGCACACACACACACACACACACACACACACACACACACACTGGAGCATGCATATATGCACACAAAACCAAAGAGAAGGAGCAGCCACCTCTAGTACCTGCTAGTATAATGGGTTCAAGTGAATACTGCTAAAACAGATTCTTTTACTTGCCCACTGTCGTCAATCTGTAGTAGAGAGAATCTCTCAGGTAACTGTATGGATACAACACTTAAAAACTGTCAATTAGAAAGACCTATGACCTATTTTAAAAAAGGCAGAATAGAAGGTGAAACATCCTGTAGGTGGATTCTGGGATAGTGCCAGGCAGAGAGATTTGCTTGGGAACATGGGAAAAGACAGAACCATGGAAGCTGAGCAGAGGTAACCAGCCACGTGGCAGACTTTAGATTAGAATAAATTAGATATTAGTTTATGATCTAATCAGTGAAGCAACCAAAGCTTATGGCCAAGATGTTTGTAAATATATTTTGAGGATCATAGTCATTATTCCGGGAGCTTGAGGCCAGGACGAGAGACTCAGCATTGACATCAATCAATCAGGAATGTGTGCTGCTTTGTAAGCATGGATGTTGGCATGGATGTTGTTGGCATAGATGTTGGCATGTGTTACTCTGAGCCACACTTTCATCATTAGCCTATCTGAAAAAGTCATTTTCCAGTTAGTATTAATGAGATATTATCAAACATAAATTTGGATCCTCATATTTGTGAGATTGCTACATATATTTACAGCTTGGCCATAAAGGATACTGGGACCCTAGAAAAAGGAAGTCTTACTGAAGTTGCTTATCATTTTCCTGATGAACAAGCATCTATTCATCCCACATAGGGAGTCAGCAACAGACCAGTATAAAATTCAACCAAAGTCCTACTTTGTGAATCTGTGAGTTTATTGGGCTTACAGGACTAAAGGTTGAAGGGTTACTTACAGGAGAATGAGTAACTTAAATGGAGCTCTATGGCTGAGAAGATCACAGATGCAACTCATGAAAACAGTACTTCTCTGCACATCTTTTATGCAGGCATCTGAACAGTGTCCTCTCTAGGCAGCTCAACCATTCAGGACTCTCTGCTTCTAATGCTGGAAAGGAAATTATCAATCTTACTAGTTTCAGAAACTTCCTAAGACTTGGGAGTTGTTTGCTTCCCAAGACTCATCCTCCCTTCTGGATAGAATGCTTACATTTGAAGAAAATTGCCACGCCACAGAATTAGATACTATTCAAATGAGCACTATAAATTATAATTGCAAAAGTCATGTAAGGTTGGACCCCAAAGATATGGTTAAGGGTGTTTATACCCAAATTTCAGAAAATCGATAGCCTAGAATGTGGGTAAATTGAAGAGAAAGACAGGCTAAAAGGGGAAAGGACAAGGGCAGAGAGGCTGTACTACAAGGCTAAAAGGGGCAGGGTTTGGGTTGAAATAAAAATTTGTTCATGTTCATAAGTCACCTGTATAAAGGCATTGTTCTTTCACGAACATAAGATAGAAATGCATGTTTTGTACCTAAAAGCTCACATTGCACAAATGGAAGGATCTGGATTAAAGTTAAGAACTCTAGAGATTGCCTTGACCCTTCCATGTGTGCTAAGTTTGCTTAGAACTGTGGCGTGCTCTTATATCCCCAGCGCTGGGGAGATGGAGAAAAGGAGAGCCCTTGGCACTCATTGTTCATTCATCTTGGTTTACATGGAGGGTTCCAGGCCAGCAAGAAGTTGTTAAAACAAACGAACAAACAAACTAACTAACTAAGGATTGACATTGCCTGAGAAATGATACTCAAAATTGTTCTCCTTACATGACTTCAGAAACTGTGTTTGATCTAAAACATGGCAATAGAAGTCATATTCTTTTGGGAAATGCATAAGGTGCCTGTCTGTTCTTGGATCATTTCTCTTATGATATATTCTTGTACCTGTGGATAATGTGTAGCTCATATAGGAGAAGTACTACCAATAAAAAAATATTGGTGAGCTGACAAGGTTCAGCTAGTGAAGGTAATTCTTGATAAGTTTGACTACCTCAGCTCAACACCCAGTACTCACATGTGGAAAAAGAGAAACAACTCCTACAAGATGTCCTCTGACCTCCGACCTTCACTCAAGTGCTAGAGATGAATGTACAGACACACACACACACACACACACAGAGAGACAGAGAGAGAGAGAGAGGAAGAAGAAACATTTAAAACATTGTTTCACATTCCCATAGCTTCATCTACATATATCTTCCTTAGATGTCATTGTTTCTGAAGTTTTTATTATTATTATTATTATTATTATTATTATTATTATTATTATTATTTGTAGTAGTAGTAATAATAGTAATCATTTTATTCTTTTACATTTCAAATGATATCACACTTCCTGGTTACCGCTCCAAACGCCACCTCCCCCCCCCTCTCATGGCCCCTCTCCACATCCCCTTTGCATCTATGAGGGTGCTTCTCCACACACTCACCCACCCTGCCTCACTCCTCTACCATTCCGCTAAGTTGGGGTATTACACCTCCACAGGACCAAGCACCTCCCCTCCCAATGATGTTAGATAAGGCCATTCTCTGCTACATATGTATCTGGAGCCATGGCTTCCTCCATGGTAGTTTAGTCGCTGGGAAGCTCAGTTACCTGATATTTTTCTTCCTACAGGGTTGCAATCCCCTTCATCTCCTTCTTTCCTTTCCCTAGCTCTTGTATTGGGGTCACCAGGCTCAGTATGATGGTTGCCTATGAGTACCTGCATCTGTATTGGCCAGGTGCTGGTAGAACCTCTCAGGGAGCAACCGTACCAGGCTCTCTCTTGTCTGTAAGTGTTTTTTGGCATCAGTAATAGTGTGGAGTTTGGTTTCTGCAGATGGAATGGATTCTTAGGTGTGGCAGGCTCTAGTTGGTCTTTCTTTCAGTCTCTTCCATTTTTTGTCCCTGTCTTTCCTTCAGACAGGAACATTTCTGGATTAAAAATTTTGAGATGGGTAGTTAGCCCTATCCCTCAAAGGAGGGCCATGCCTGTCTACTGGAGGTGATCTCTACGGGTTATATCTTCTTTTTGTTGGGTATTTTAGCTAAAGTCATCACCATTGGGTCTTGGGAGCCTCTCTCTTCCCTGTTGTCTAGGATTTCCTTTGGCTAACCCCAACTCCCCATCCCTCACTGCTACATGTTTCTATTCAGTTTTCTGACCCTCTGTACTTCTCTCCTGTTCTTTACAATACCGGATCCTGTCCCCAATTTCCCTCCCCCTCCTTTCTCCCTCCCAGCTTCTCCCTCTCTTTACCCCTGTGATTGTTTTCTTCCCCATTCTATGTAGGACTTAAGCATCCACACTTTGGTCTTCCTTCTTTTTGAGCTTCAAATGATCTGTGAGCTGTATAGTGGGTATTCCAAGCTTTTTTTCCATAATATTCACTTAACAGTGAGTACATATCATGTGTGTTCTTTTGTGACTGGGTTACCTTGTTCAGGATGATATTTTCTAGCTCCATCCATTTGCCTGCAAATTTCATGAAGTCATTGTTTTTAATAGCTGAGTAGTACTCCATTGTGTAAATGTACCACATTTTTCTATATCCATTCTTCTGCTGAAGAACAGCTGGGTTGTTTTCAGCTTCTGATTATTATAAATAAGGCTGATATGAACATAGTAGAGCATGTGTCCTTGTTATATGTTGGAGCATCTTTTCAGTATATGCCCAGAAGTGGTATAGCTAGGTCTTCAGGTAGTACTGTATCCAGTTTTCTGAGAAAAACCAGACAGATTTCTAGAGAGGTTGTATCAGCTTGCAATCTTACCCACAATGAAGGAGTGTTTCTTTTTCTTGACATCCTCACCGGGATCTGTTGTCACCTGAGCTTTTGATCTTAGCCATTCTGACTGGTGTCAGGTGAAATCTAGGGGTTGTTTGATTTGCATTTCCCTGATAACTAAGGATGTTGAATATTTCTTTAGATGCTTCTTAGCTGTTTGATATTCCTCAGTTGTAAATTCTCTCTTTAGCTCAGTATCACATTTTTAATAGGGTTATTTGGTTCTCTGGAGTCTAACTTATTGAATTCTTGTATATTTTGACTATTAGACCTCTATCTGTGGGTGGCTGTTTTGTCCTATTGACAGTGTCCTTTGCCTTACAGAAGCTTTTCAATTTTCTGAAGTCCCATTTGTCAACTGTTGATCTGAGAGCATTATCCATTGGTGTTCTGTTCTCGAAATTTTCTCCTGTGCCAATGTGTTCAAGGTTCTTTTCTACTTTCTCTTCTATTAGATTCAGCATATCTGGGTCTATGTGGAGGTCCTGATCCACTTAGACTTGAGCTTTGTACAAGGAGATAAGAATGGATAGAAAGCTCTCCCATGATCAGCAGGATTAATTTAGTAAAAATGGCCATCTTACCAAAAGCAATTTACAGATTCAATGCAAGCCCCATAAAAATTCCAACTCAATTCTTCACAGAAATAGAAAGAGCAATTCTCAAATTCATCTGGAATAACAACAACAACAACAACAACAAACCCTCAGGATAGCAAAAACCATACTCAACAATAAAAGAACTTCTGGGGGAATCACCCCATCCCTGACCTCAAGCTGTACTACAGATCAATAGTGATAAAAACTGCATAGTATTGGTACAGAGACAGGCAGGTTGATCAATGGAATAGAACTGAAGACTCATTTCAGATGCCATCTTCTGTCCCCATTTCCCCTCCCTAGAAATGCATTTGAAATGTAAATAAATAAAATTATATATATATATTTGTGTGTGTGTGTGTGTGTGTGTGTGTGTGTGTGTGTGTACATATATATGAAGAAAGAATTGAAGACCCAGAAGTAAACTCACAACTTATGGTCACTTGATCTTTGCCAAAGAAGCCAAAACCATCCAGTAGAAAAAAGACAGCAGCATTTTCGACAAGTGGAGCTTGTGGTTCAACTCTCTCTGAAGTCTTAATTAACCTGTTTAGAAACCTGGCCAATCAGCCAAGTTACCACTGCTCATCAGTCTGAATATACTTTAACTCCAGGTTACTTTCTCTGTGCATTAAGTTGACTGAGTCATGTCCAGTGGGAGGATTTTCCTTCACCATTGTGTTTTCAATGTGTTTCATGTGTTAGGTTCTCTCTGTGTGTAGGAAGCACTAGGGCACATGTGCTTGTGGTATTGACTGCACTTCTTTTCAGTTTGTAATTTTTCTTTACTGACCCACCTTGTGCAGGTCTGAGTGTCCACAGTTTAGGTTATGGGATCTGGACAATAGTGTATGGCTTTCTATTGCTTAATCAATCTTTTGATTCTAAAGGCCAAGTAATCATGTTGATACCTTCTGTTATGCTATAATATTCTGGAGAAACATGCAGAAATCAACTCACATGGTCAGGGTGATATATTACTTGAAAAGATGCCTGTGAGATGGCAGGCAAGGGAACCAGGTATGCTCCAGTGTATGATTCTCTTGCATGGTTCATTTAGGAGTGAGAAGTAAAGAGAAGATAGTGAGTGACATACATTTAAGGGGTAAGAATTAGAGATAAGCTGGTAGTGGCAGCAGAGGGACACTTGTGATAGACAAGTGTGTCTCTTTGCTAGAAATAAGAACATGTCACTACAGAGAAAGTAAATCTCTCTCTCTCTCTCTCTCTCTCTCTCTCTCTCTCTCTCTCTCGTGTGTGTGTATGTCTGTGGGGGTGCATGTATCTTTGTGTCTGTATGTGTCTTTGTGTGTCTGTGTTTTGTATACATGTTGATGGTAGAGGGGGTTCATATGGAAGCTAGAGGTTAAGACTGGCCATCTTCCTCCATTGCTCTCCACCTGACTTTCAGATTTGGCAAGACTGGCTAGCCAGTTAAGCCCCAGGGACCTCCTTTTCTTTTGTTTGCTTCAGGCTTTCAGCTGACTGGATTAAGACCCCACTGAACTCCTGTGAACAGACCCATACCAACACACACACACACACACGCACACACACACACAGATTTTGGAAATTCTTTTAAAAGCCACAGTTCAAGGCATTATTGTTAAAATAATACTGAATACTAAGAAATACTGACCTTAGTGTTAATAACCTTCTCTACACAAGTGCATATTTTACTACTTTTGCCTCAGATCCAGCCTGTAACTGTTTGTGGCTATTGAAATTACTATAAAAACCAAACTTTGACTTTAGTTAAAAATAAGCATGATTCTGTACAAAAGTATATTTTTGATCCGACTTCTTTTTTAATAGGTTTATGTTTCTGTGATTTTTTTTTAGAAGAAAAAATTTGGTATATCTAAACCTTTCAAAATGTGTTGATTTCTTTATTTCAACCTCTCAAAGATTATTGACACCAAACTGAAATCTACTAGCTGCAGAAAAACAGAAACATATTTCAAAATTAGCCAAGTGTCAAAGACAAACTTACTCACAGAATCTCTACATTCCTGCAAAATAATTAATCAGCTCAAAAGTCTGTTTTTGAGTCTTTATTTATAAAATTGTGAAAGAGTATCTAAAATAGTGCAATTTTATTTAGGATAATTTCAAAATGTCACAAGAAAATTTACTTTTTGACTTTTAAGAATTTCTTTCTGTGTATAAAGTTCTCTTATCCATGATTGCTGAGGTGCACATGTGAAGATCAGAAGGAAGATTCAGGTGTCAGTCTTCCTTTTGTATACAGGGCCTGCTATAGTTCACAGCAGGCTAGCTAGATGGCCCATGAGCTTCCTGTATTCTCCTGTCCCTGATTCTAACTTGTGATAAGACTAGGATGCTCTCCACCAACCCTGGCTTCAGGATCTGAACACAACTCACTATACTTCATCCACTGAGCCAACTTTTCAGCCCAAAGTTGTCTTTGAACTGATGCAAATGTTCTACTTGTTCACATGTATGTTAATATTAGGGCAACATAAAGAAAACTACATCAAACCAGGAAGAAGCAGTTACAGATGAAGGAAGTGATTATCTGAACTAACTCAGGCCACTAACTTTTAACTTCCACCTGCCCTAAGAGAATGTTTTAAAGGAAATAAAATACTGTTGTACACTATTCTCTATAAGTTAATTAATTAATTAATTAAGGATCTCCTTTTCATAGAGACTTATGAAAAAAGCTAGAGAGATGGATGAGCAGGTAAGAGAGCTTGCTGCTGCAGAGAACCCAAAGGTTCCTACTGTTCATGTTAGGGGGTTCATCACTATCCGTAACTCTACCTGCAGGGGATCTAGCAACCTCTACTGGTTTCTATGAGCTCTTGAACTCATGTACACATACCCATGTATGTATACACAAACACAGACACACACACACACACACACACACACACACACACACACACACACAATTAAAAACAAAACTCTTTAACAAAAAAAAGAAAGTTTGTGGCAACGGAATACTTTGTATGCAAAGCAGTGTCTATTATGTTCCTAAGTAAGAGATGCTTGTAGCATGTTTCCATGTTTGCTTGTAGCAAATAAAAGTAATTCATTATGGCCTTCCATTCAGTTGGATATTTTTTACAAGTATGTACACATTGTTCCCATGCATGTAACTCAAAATGCTGAATTGATTCATCACCTTAACTTTATTAGCATGTGAATTGCTGAATCAAAATTTTACTTTGAAAAACATTAAAGAAAATAATTCAGTAAAGACTCTCTAATTACAGAGTAGTAATTCCCATTTTCCAATACTTTCACTAATTCACATGTCACATTAAACAGAGATATCTATTACAACTACTTTGTTTTAACTTACTTTTGTGGATTTTTATGTGTATAATTGTGTGTATGTGTAGGTAGGTGGCAGTGGAGGCCAGGAGTAGGTGCTGTATTCCCCTGGAGCTGAATTTATTTACAAGTGGTTATAAGCCAACCTACCTAGATGCTTTGGACTGAACTTGAGTCCTCTGCAAGAACAGTAAGTGCTTTTAAGCACAGAGCCATGTATTTTCTCTTGTGAATATTATTGTTCAGTGAATTAGGTCACAATCTCCTTTTTTGGCTTCTTGACCATCAATTATAATCTTGCCTTGTCAAGCCTCAAAGACCATTGATCTTCATGTATACAATAAGACAGCAGGCTGAATAGTAAGTATGAATTCATCTCTCTCTATTTGTGATCATTAGCTTCATTTATCAACCTAACACAAACCCAGACATGTCCAGGAAGGAGGCATTTTAATGGAGAATGCTCCATCATTCTGGTCTGTAGGAATATCTCTAGGAACATTTTTCTTGATTTTTAATGAGGAGCTCAGCTCATTGCAAATGGTGCTGTCCCTGGGGAGATGGGCCAGGGCTATAAAGGATAAGTATCTGGCAAAACCAACAAGCAGCATTCCTCTGTGGTTTCAGCTTTAGTTCCTGCCTTCGTATTCCTAGGGAAGGCAGAAACTAAAGCTGTCCTTGGCTTTCCTCAACAATAGACTATAACCCAATAGCCAAATAAACTCTTCCCTCTCTATGTTGCTTTTGGTCATGATGTTTATCGCTGCAACAGAAATCTGAGAAGACCACTCCTCTTGAGTACAGTGTAATATAACTAATTGTTTTACCCTTCTGAAGCTTCAACTTCCCTGACATGGTGAACTGTAAGCTGGAATTGTATTAAACTAAACACTGTCTCCCTTAAATTACTTTTTGTCAAGATATTTTATCATGGACACAAAAATGAAAGCAGAACAGACTTTTGATTAGAAGAATGCGTACACTCAAAAATAAGAAAACAACTACATTCACATCCAAAGATTTTAATGGACACAGCAGCAGACATACAGATGACAAACAGCACATGGAAAGCCTTTCCATGTCATCTATCACTGAGAGTCAGAAAAGGAAACAATAATGAGATACATATACATCTGAGTGTGCCCAAATCTCAGGATCTTACAACAGAAAATACCAAGTAATGTTGTGGCCCAGTAGATCTCTATTCATTACCAGCAGAAATAAAAAATGATGCATTTTGGGGTTCTTGTCATATTTTATATACTTTCATACAATGCAGCAATCCTGATGATTACCCAAAGGAATTAACACTTTGGTCCACATGAATCTCTGTACACAGATGTCTCAGTTTATGTAGGCACTGCTTTGATGAAACACCATGACCAAAGGCAACTTGGGGAGAAAAGGGTTCATTTGGCTTTTATCATTGAAAGAAATCATGGCAGAAGCTCAAACTGGGCAAAAACCTGGAGGCAGAAGTTGTGATGTAGACTACTTTGAGGAGTACTGCTTACTACATTGTTTCTTTTGGCTTGCTCAACCTGATTTCTTGTAGAACTCAGGACCACCAGCCCAGGGATATTATCATCCATTGTGGGTTGGGACCTTCTACAACAGTCAGTAATTAAAAAAATATGTCTTATGAGCTTTCCAACAGCCAAAACTTATGAAGGCATTTTCTCAGTTGAGGTTCCCTCCTCTTAGATGACTTTAGTTGATGTCAAGTTGACATAAAATCTGGTCAATACAATGGATGTCATAGCAGCTTCATTTTTAGGTCTTAGAATGTGTAAGCAATCAAGATGAGCCTCATTGGATGAATTGATGAATATATGATGGTACATCCAGTCAGTGGAATGTAATCCAACTCTGGAATGAAATGAGCTATAAAGAGAGAAAAGACATGAAAGAACCTTTAGCGAACACTACTAATTGGAAGAAGCCCATCTGAGGAATATCTACAACATAATTCACATGATGTAACACTCTGGAAAAGTCAGAACTATAGAGTACTTCTTAAAAACCAATTGTTGGTTGAATCTGAGAAGGACAAGTAGATAGAGAAAAGACAAGATAGTTTTAGAGTAGAGAATTAAGTCGTACATTAAAATAATATTAAACTTAAATCATCACAAGTTAGTCCAAGACCATAAAATGTACAGCATCAAGAAAACCCTCCAGACAATGGTCTTTTGGTATGTGTATAAACTCATTTTGTTGAAATATACTAGGGATAAAGGATGCTATGCTTGTATATGGAAAGAGATGATATAGAAGGTTATTGTGATTTCCCAGCTTTTCTCTGAATTTACTCTACTTTAAACCATGAATTCTACTCCAAATATAAGTAAATAAATAGCCACTAGGGTAATCAAATTTGACTTGTATTTCATGATCATTCTTGGCAATCTCCAGACTGTGATAAAACCTGTGTTCTCAGAGAAGGTAATAAGGAAAGACACCGAAGAACAATGTGTACAAAGTATCACAAACAGTATCTTGATTGAATTTCATACCACATGGAAGAGTATGGTCTTGTCCTCAGTAATTGAAAACAAATATTTGACAAGCACTTCCCCACTGATCAGTTATGAAACTTGTAGTTCTTCTTTCGTGTGATCCATGTTGCTAAGACTCAGGAAGTGTTAGCCAAAGGGAAAACAAATGGGGAAGTTCAATTCCAACCATATTTAAATTATCCCCTCAAAATAAATTTTAAAGCATTATTACAAACTCTGTGACTGTTCTCCTGTACAATTACATTTTGTGAAATCAGGAAAGTACTGCTTTCCCGTTTGAATTTGGAATGTGCATGCTTTACTAAGCACTACAAGTGCTTTGGTTTTTGTTGTGTTCTGACTGCAGAGTTTATGTAATGCAGAATAATTGTTAGTTTGCGGGAGTTCCACTACTTCTAATTCTGAGTTTCATGCTGGGCAGTGCTATGTGTTCTTTTTTTATATAATATTAAAGGGACATATCCATAAATGTATAATTTGTCTTAGTAATTAGAAACTATACAAGCTTAGGCACAGCAGCCAAAAATATACATTTTAAGAGCTTGAAAAATGGCACAGGAGTTAAGAGCACATGCTGCTCTTACAGGGGATCTGAGTTCAGTTCCCAGCACCTACATTGTACAACTTATAAAATCGCCTGTGACTATAGCTCCAGGAGATAAGATGCCCTCTTCTAGTTACTGAGCACACTGCATACCTGTGCACATATCCACAAACAGATATCACATATATAAATAAAATGTATAAAAAACCTTTTTCTAAAATGACTTAAGAAAATATGTTCACTAAGTGATGTTTTGTATGTAGAACTTATTTTGCATTTCTCCCAATATTACTTTTGATCATATTCTCATATTCTTGCTACCATCTGCTATTCTATGGTGACTTCCTATATGAGCCTTATGTGGATTGTTTTAAATGATCAGTGACTGAACCAGAAAAATGTCTCAGCAGGTAAAGGTGCATGACACAGAAGCCTGATGGACTGAATTCCAGAGCCCTCATAAAGGCTAAAATAGAGTTACTGATTCGACAAACTTATTCTCTGTCTTATATCCACATCATATCACATACCCACACACTCACCCACGAACACTCATTCACACCTACCCAACCTTCATACACCCACACACACCCCACACAACCTAATAAATATGTCTATGCTTTCATGTGAAATGATAGCTTATTTTCCTGTTTTATAATATCTGATAGTTGAATCTTCTAAAATTCTAATTATCCTATTTACATGATGAAGAGAATTTTGTTCTTAAGAGTCAATGTTTGTTTTGTTACTATAAACATTCATGTTCATGTTTCTTGTAAAAAGAAGTAAGAGATGTTCTACTGAACAACACACAAAACATACACACACACACACACACACACACACACAGGAGAAGAGAGGTGAAGGGGAGGAATGAATGTGTTGTGTATCTTTCCATTTTAACAGGTTAGTGTTTCCTGAAACAAAATTATTCTGGTACATCTACCATACAGAAATACACCTGTATTTTATTGATGTCTGCATAAGTGTGTATTCACATGCTGGTGCCTGTGGAGGGTACAAATCAGCATCTGATCCCCTAAAACCAGTACTTGTGAGCCAGCAGGTATGTAGGGAATTGAACTCACACACCAGCACGCAGATACTAACCTTAGATAGTAAAGGTTCCTTATGGTTTTAAATCTATTTTCTTATCATTGTTATGACTGGAATGTTTTCCTTTGAATTTGGCTGCATGTTTTTGTGAAATAACTGGAGTGTTTTGTTTACATTTAGAGTTAATTCATTTCTTATGTACTAGTTGAGAGCATACTTTCTATTTTTCCTTTGAAACAGGGTCTCATGTAGCCAAGGCTCATATGGAACTTGCTATGTTGCTGGGGATAAACATAAACTTTGAATTCTCATATCTCCATCATCTTCATCTCCATCTCCATCATCTCCATCATCTCCATTCCATCACCATCTCCGTCTCCATCATCTCCACCTCCATCTCCATCTCCATCTCCATCTCCATCTCCATCTCCATCTCCATCTCCATCTCCATCATCTCCATCATCTCCATTCCATCACCATCTCCGTCTCCATCATCTCCATCTCCATCACCATCTCCATCTCCATCATCTCCATCTCCATCTTCATCTCCATCCCCAACTTCATCTCCTCCTACATGCTGGGATTTCAGGTGTGTACCACCTTGTCCTGAGTGCATTTCTTAGAACAATATTGTTTTGATATTAAATCATTCTACAATGCTAATACTTTATTCAATTATATTGTTTTATAATATTAAACTACATACATGTAAAGCAACTTTTGAATTCCTTTTAAGTGACTTGGAAGAAAACAGCTATAAATAATTTTTATAAATTGCTTTAATCCAAATATCTAAGTATAATTTTTAATGTTTTGTGGACAGGTAGTTAAGAGTGATGTGCTCTGTGTGTATAGGGTGAGGGAAGATAAAGAGATAGTTCAGCAGTAAAAAGCACTGACTGTTCTACTCTTCCAGAGGTCCTAAGTTTAATTTCCACCAATCCCATAAGGACTCATAACCATCTATAATGAGAGCAAATGCCCTTTTCTGTTGTGCAGACATACATGTGCAAACCCACACACACAGAGACACAGTACATAAACAAATGCATCTTCAAAAAAGAATGACTTTGAGGAATCATTTGGTAAATATATATTTAAAACTATATGACGCTAAAGGTCTTTTAAGTTGTTATATAATCATATATTTATATTCTTGCTAGAAATGTACAGCATTGGTGTGTATCTGTCCTCACTAACAATTGGGTCAATATTTTTATTATTACGTTTTTAATATTTAGATTTGTAGCTCTTGTGACTACCCTTTATTGTGTATGACACTTAGTAATACCTAACATGAATGAATCTACAAGACACTGGGAACAAATAATACCAAAATCATTAAATTGAGCCAGAACAAATCAAGAACAGTATCTTTGAAACACATAAAGTCAGTAGCCTAGCACGGCACATGCCTTTAATCCCAATACACTGAAGGAAGGAACAGGTGTATCTCTGCTAGTTTCAAACCAACCTGGTCTACATAAAAAGTTGTAATCCAGCCAGAGTTACATGTAAGAACTTGTCTCAATAATAAATACATATATTAAAAATAAAGATATGATATAATCCTTTTGGATTGGACATCATTTTATGAACATAAATCTTGACCCTCACCTCATATGACATAGTAATAACAGTGGATAGACACTTTAGTTGTTATTGTATTTGATGTCTTTTGAATGTTGGGGTCATGAATATATATGCACAACCCCTTTAATGAAAGTGTTTTATTTTCTTTTGTTAAGTAGGGGTTAGACTGTGTGTTCTGAATGTCTTCTGTTTAAAAGGCTTGATAATAGCTGGTGAAAATTTGAGAGGTGGTGGAACCATCAAAAGGCGCGTGCCTTTCAAGAACTCTCATATGTTCCTTTGTCTCTTTGCCTCCTGGCCACATGGTGAATTGAGCTTTACCTCCCTGGCTCTTCCTCTGTGATACATTGACAGTCCCAGGCTTTCATGGGTAAAGTATAGGTAATGTGAACAAAAGCCTCTGGACTCATCCTTTCAGGTATATCATCTCAGTTATTTTGCTCAACAATAAAAATACAACTAACATAATTAGAATTACTAGAGATACTGCAATTAATGTAAATATTCCTTTAAGTCTCAGTCTGAGGTTTTAGTTCATTTGCATGCTCAGGTGCCTCATAATGACAATCTTTTTTTTTTCAAATTTATTTTTACCTGTTTGTGTGTGTGTGGATGTGTGTGTGTGTCCATGTATGTGTGTGCTCACTTGTTTGTGGGTGCCCACAGAGACCAAAAGACAATGCCAGATCTCTTGGAATTGAGGTTACAGGATTTAAGAGTAACCCTTTGTGGGAGCTGGGAACTGAACTCAGGTGGTTTATAAGAGTAGCACACACACTTTTAACCACTGAGCCATCTCTTCAGCTCCTATTGATAGAATTTAAGGTTTTAGAATGTACTTTGCTACAAAAGATTTTATTATGTGACTTGGAAATTTTTACTCCTGCTTTGAGAATTATCTTTCAGTTTTCTTAATGATTTGTTACACATACATAGAAATATATAAGCTATGGATGCAACCCCATAAATAAAATGCTTGCTGCATAAACATAAGGACCTGAGCATGGAACACTTCTATTCACATAAAAGCCAGGCATGGCAGAGCATAATTATATCACCGTAATAGCTGGGTGGTAGTGGTACTGAGACAAAGGATCCTGATAGTTTGATAGCCAGCTAATCTAGACAAACCATCAAGTTCTCATCTCAGCAACTGACTCAGTCTTAAAAAAATAAAGTAGTGATCAAGAGAAAAAAATACTGGCATCACCCTGTCACTATCATTCATACATGCATAGGCAAATTTATTAGCACAGAGACATGGGTGTACATGCACACAACACACACACACACACACACACACCTATACACATGCACACATGTACACAAACACACAGTAGAAAATATATTAATGTGCTGGAATTTTCTGATAGTTTATATAAGAAACGTGAAATATTGATTTAGAATGTTTCAATGAATTTTTAAAATCTTCAGTTAGGAAAGAACTAATTTCCACATTTTCTATCGTTAATAAGGCAGGAGTTAAAGTATTTATTTAAAAGTTCAGTTTTCCTTTGTATAAGATTCCCCATAGGGAATGAACACCATCCCCTTTGCTCAGGTTCTCTTTCTTCTGAAGGTATTTCCAGAAGTTACAGGGAGCCCTCTGTTTATAATCAGCATGGTTTTGTTCATCCTTCCTGTTCCAAAGATAGAAATGCTGTGTTCTTATCCTTTAGAGAACAAACCTGCCTTGAACACTAGCTTTGCAGTCTCCTCACAAGCTGTCCTTGTTCAGAGCTAACAATACTCCATCCTTTGCCTTCTCTACAACATTCATGGCTTTCTCCCCTGAGCAATTGGAGGCCCATTAAAAAAAAAAAGCTCTCAGTGCCTCTCCATGTCTATTAACACAAACATACAGCTCTGATCAAGAACTGCAAAGGCTAAGTATGACAGCATTGATGTGAAATGGTCCTCAAACAGTCATACTGTCTCAAAAACTTGTCCCCATTGTTGTTGGTATGTTTTAGTGAAGTTCTGTGAATTTTAAGGAATGGGGTCTGGTTGAAGAGAGTAGGTCATGGGCCGGAGGCATTTCTGAAGGTTATGCTTCTCTTTGAATTTCTTCCTTGCCCTTAGTAAACGGTCTCATATTCCAGTTTTGTTGCCACTAGAGCTAGAATCAGGGGAGGGGAGGGGCTCTGGGCTGGAATGTATGAGATTGTGAACCAGATCAGAGCCTTAATCTTTCAAATACATTGTGTTGTTGGGTTTGGGGTGGAAGTCGAGAAACCTTACTTCAGAGACTGAAGCTTGAAAATTAAAGCTTTATTTTCTATATTCACAGGAAGACACCCAGTTTAGGATTTGAACCTTGTGCTCCCGACCCCCACCCCAAGGGAGATTGTACAACATTTTTTATAATGTGGGAACACAAAGCAAGGGGGATTTGTATGGGCTGATACATTGACCAACCATATTTTGATACAAGGGGTTAAACAAGGAATTTTGATGACTGGTTTCAGGGTCCTTGAGTCGGCTTTTATAATCAGGTCACCTCTTAGACTCTGACCTGGAATTTAGAATGATAAAGGAACAAAGGAGTGGACAAGTTGCATGTGGTCAATTAAGTCAAGACATGCAACACATTCATTACTTATGTGCATTAGTTTAGATAATGGGATAACAGCATCTTCCCAATTTGCATTTTTAAATGGTTAACAAACAAGTAGGAAACATCTGAAGAAGCATGAAAGAAGGTTTGGTCTTGTTATCTATTGTACAGCTAAGTGCAGGTCTCCAAGACCTGGAGTCTACACATAAACCTATGACTCTGCCCCCAAGTTATTTCTCATTGGTAAATAATGATGCCAACAGCCAGTAGCTGTGCAGGAGAGACACGGGTGGGGTTAGGTTTCCTTGGCTTGGAGTTAGACGAAAGCCATGAGGAGAAGGTGGAGGAGAGAGAAGCTGAAATGGGGTACGTAAGTTCTAGAAAACATGGCCCTGAGGGCTGATCAGTTGGAGTTAAGAGCAATCCAAATGAAACATAGTAATAACTTAGGGTTATTCATAGAAATGTAGATTCTAGTTGCATAGAGGGTAGATCTCTGCCCATCTCTTGTGCTATTTAAAGCTTATTCTAAATATGAAGGTTGTGCGTGTCTTTTATCCAGTAACTAAATGGTCAAAGGCCATGTGGAAACCCCAAGTTGAGATTAAAAAATTTCTACAACAGGAGTTGGGTTCTGGGTCTGGGAACATAAACTCGGTTTTGATACTGCCAGCAAGGAGGAACATGTTCCCTGGATGCTAAACTCAGGAAACTACCTCTTAATATTGTCAAGTGTTTTGTTACAGTAATAACAAATGTGACAAGAGGACATGTTGACACATGCATGTTGTTTTAGCACTTGGTAGACTGAGGAATGAAAATTGTTAGTTTAAGACCAGTCTAGAATACACAGCAAGTGTGAGACTAGGAGGGGCATACAAGTCTCTATAGACTCTAATTCAAACACACACACACATACACACACACACACACACACACAGCAGAGAGAGAAAATTTGATTTCCATATTTTAAAAATAAATATCATTAAACTTTTAATAACAATATAAAGATATACTTTGTATATACATATACATGAATCTGAATTTATGTCTTCTTATTTATGAACTTTCATATAAATTTTGCTCTGTTGATATTCATATGTGCACAGTGGGTCATTTGCTAGCATTTGGAAAAAATATTGCTTATTTAAGATTACAAAACACTTTCCCTGAATTAATCAACCTCTGTGATATATCCCTTTAAAGGCTTACGCAAAGTTTTCCCCAACACATAATATTAAATGACATTTACTGTACCATCAAGACAAACCTATATTTTTGATTGATCCTAGTGGAAATACGATATTACACAATGAGCATACATGTCTCAGAAAAATAAATGATCAAAAACAACTTTCAAAAAGATGAAATGATGACATCTTGAATATATTTCAATAGGTAATACACTAGAATATACGAGAAAATACACAAAGAAAGTATAGTTTAGTGATTACATTGTTTGGTTGAAGTAGGCCTCGTACTAGATTGATATGATAAAATGAGAAAAATGAAGTTATATGTAATTGCCAATCTATTATTGTTGTTTGAGGAGTCCCAGTGACCATCAGTATAGATAGTGTAGCAGAAGCCAGGGACCTCTGCAATGAACATCTGCAAGTAAAAATGTATGGACAAAGGCTATACTTTGGGACACACTGTGATACACTAAACCTTTCAGCACAAGGTCTATCTTACTTTATTTTCTTTTGAGCCAGGAGGTTGCAAGGACAGAGAGTGGATATGAAAAGATGAGGATATGAGTGGGATTGGGATGCATGATATGAAATTTACAAAGAATCAATAAACATTAAAAAAAAACACTAGGTAACAAGTAGGCAGCTTGGATGTCTCCATTTCTCTCTGCCCTTGACTGATGATAGAATCTGACTAGTTTCTTGAGTCCCTGCTTTGATTTCCCTGAAACAATGGATTCTAACCTGTAAGACAAATGGGACCGCTATCCCTTCAGTTGCTTTATGTCAGGTTATTTTTTTCACAGCAACTGAACGAAACTAGAAACAGGTGATGTTTAATTATGGTTATTATACAAATAAAAAACTGAAGTAGAGAAGAGACACACTCAATCTCTACTTTCAAGCTAAAACGTCAATGGATTGCCTAATCCACCACATATCATCAGGCAATATATTCATAAAGAGAACTTATATGAAATTGTTAGATTATTTGTCAAGCATGAAGAAACGTTGGGGGCCTCAAAGTCAAATAGGCCTTGTGCAGATAATCACAGCTTCATTGAGGTGATTAGCATAAGGGCTCTAATACCATGTCCAGATAATGTCACGTGGCTGTACATCTCATCTCCTGCCTTTTGCATTTGTTACACTCTTTCATCCTTGGTCCAGGTTATTCCCTGGGCCTTGGACAGGTGATATAGCTGTCCCACTAGGGCTAAGTACTTTGATACCATTTATTTTTGACACAGAAGCTATAGGCTTCTGCAGGATCTGCTTCCTGCTTTAGTAAGAAGCTTCTTTGCAGAAAGGTCTGAAACATCAGAGTCAAAAATATAGACATCTCTTGAGGAATGTCACCTAAAGAGAACCTCTGGCTTTCACACACAGGCACAAACATGAACACCCCCATGCAGCCCCTCTCACACAAATAAGATGATGAAGAAGGTGATATAGTCTGTTGTAGCTCTCAGGCAACACTGTTGAACTGGTTGACTTTACCTTATTTTTGTTTTTTTTTTCCCTCCACATCCAGAGTCACCTATTAAAATACTATAAAAAGCATTGCTGCCTATAATTATTAGAAATTTATCTATCTGCATATATGGTGTACAGTAGAGAAACTTCCAACATGACTGGTTTGTGGTATGATTAAAGGGAAGAGTTGAAGGGAGAAGTTTTAATTGTAAATCAGAGAGGAGAAGTATCTAAATGAATCTAGAAAAGTCCAGAGCAGAAGCAGATTATATGGCAGGCAGCCTGCGAGGAAGGGGAGAAAAGCATGGGATAGAGAGAAGATGGGGAAGAATAGAAAGAGCAGGGAATAGTGAGAGCTGTGGGTGATAAGAAGGATGAGTAACTGACGGGAGAAAAGCTAATGAGCTGGAGGGATTTAGGGCAGAGGAGGAGGTGAGAAGGGCCAGGATGCTAGTGTGGACTTCTAAAAGTATAACAAGTACTTGGGATACTCGGGGAGCCTGGAGGCCAGCACATGCCTTGAGATGCTGGTAGATACCACAGGCAGCCATATGTCCCTTCCACCAGAGATAAAGAAAATGACTCTGTCTGGCAGACAAGAACTGGTTTTACAAGTTCCTAAGGCGTGCTGGCTTTTATCTAATTGCCAGAAATATCCCTAGAGTGCAGGTTGAGCTCATTCCTGGGTGTTTGGACGGCCTTTTGAGGTTTGGGGAATTGGAGTTTCCTTTGGACCTCACACTATCTTCCCTAATAAAAGCCCCCAAAGTCAGGAGCCTCATTATTTTGTTCTTTGGTGTAGACAAACCACATTTTGTAGACAAATGTGCAAGGCTCAATAAAACATGTGTTCAATGAACAAAGTAATTCAATTTATGTATTTGCTTTTAAAGAATCACATTGCATACAATACAACTATAAAGCAGCTGGTTTGATGATAAGTTTTAAGATGAGGGCTGTAAGATGGCTCAGTGGATAAGCGCTTTTTAAGCCTGTGACCCAAGATTGGACCTATGTAGACAAAATGTGGATAAAGTAAGTATGCATGTATAATCCCAGTGCTTCATGGAGAGGTGGGAGGCAGAAACAGGACAATCCTCTAGAAGCAACCAGCCTGACATATGCAGCAGGAAGAGAAATTCTGTCTCAAACAGAGTGGAAACTGAGGTGGAAGGAATAACTAGGTGGGTAATAGGTTAACAACTAGGTGGCTGTTCTTCCAGAGGACCCAGATTTATTTTTCTCATCTATGTGCCAGCTCACACCATCTGTAACTACAATTCTAGAGGATCCAATAGACTCTTCTGACAACTGAAGGCACCAGGCATGCATGCAGTGCACATACACACACACCACAAGCCACCCCACCCCCCAGATGCTGAGAATAGAAGTCATGATGGAGGGTTCTTGAACTACAACAGTCACAGTCTACTGGGGAACATAAACTGAGCGAGTGGCCATAATCCACTGTTGAATGGATATGACTGTGAAACCTGTGGATTCAATGACATATCATAGGGTAACTGCACACACCTCTTCCCTCCTCTTCCCCAGTACTTTTTGCAGCATATATTCACCCTGCATTATGTTTCTTGTCCATGTTTTTTTTTTGTTCTAACTAGCAAATATTTTCATGGCAATAATTTTTAGAATAAAAGCATGATTATAGTTCATCTTTGAAGAATCATGAGGCAGAAGCCTTAAAGATAACTAGGGAATCTGAAAAGGTCCCCTGTGATAACAGGTAGGCTGTTTACTCTGATGCCCATGAAAAAGGTAAAGAAAGGTCACAGGACACAGCCTATGGAGTGAGTCTCTGTGACAGAGATATGCATCTTTTTTTTTTTTCTGTGATTCCCAACCGGTTGTTTTATGGAGATGTTAAAATTGTGCATAGTGTAACATGTTCAACTGTCTGAAAGTGTGTCACTCAATCTCAGCATCTGTGGTTAAGCAGTATGTTTAATGTGTTTCTACATAGTGAAAGCCAAATTAACCTCTACTGTCTTTAATTTTCTCTCATGGTTCCATAGTCAATGATCTTTGGCTAGGTAGGAGGATCACAGAGATCTAGCAAGAAGATAGCTATTCTGGTCCTGGGGAGATGGATAATTCAGTAAAATAGTTGCCAGGCACACATTCAGATTATAGTTTAATCTCTGGAACCCATATAAAAAGATGAGCCTGATGGTACATGCAAATAATACCAGTGATAAGTATGTAGAGACAGAAAATCTTTCCAGCTCATTGGCCAACAAGACCAGCTTAATTGGTAACTTACATCCCCTCCATATCAAACAAAACCAAAATAACCAAGAGGCACAACTCCTAGAGAACATTACCTGAAGTTAATTTCTGGACACCACACAAATGCAAGTACAGGTGCATACACAAGTACACCTGCACATACACAAAGACAAGTTATTTTGGAATTGCAGGAGGAACTGGCTGACTCTGAATACAAAATTTTATGAAATATTTTTCCACAGGAGAAATATAAAACTGAGCTACGTTAATAAGTGTCCTCCAGAGAACACAACAAATTGGATATATGTAATTATGAAGGAATTTATTTGGTTAGCTTACATGATCAGAGACTATATAGTCCCACAATGACCATCTGCAGGCTGGTGAGCCAGGAAATCTAGCAGCTGATTAATCCAAGAATCTAGAGGACTTAAAACAAGAAGAGAAAGAGCCCCAAGTTTCAGCCACAGGGTGAGCCCAAAGCCTGGAGTAGTCTCTGAAGAGTCACAGGTACATTTCTGCACTCCTGAGGATGAAGAACCTGGAGTTCTATATCTGAAACAACATAAGCACTCCTCCTCAAGAAGAGTCATGTGTGTGTGTATGAACTTCCATCTTCTTCCTGTTCTTGATTTCACCTGGAAGTCCATCCTTTCAGCAATTGATATTCAAGGAAATTCTTCCCTATTCATTTTAATATCCCAAATGACAACTTCCCATGAGAACATCTTTCATGATCTGTGGTGAAGTATGCTTTACTGATTTCTTAAACACCTTTCAATGTTGCGAAATTGACCATCAAAAGTATTATGAATATTTGTTTACATAAGGACAGAGTAGAGGAGCCCAGGAATACAACGAGAGTAGAGGCACCAGACAAGTGATTTAGACAGAACAGTGCTTTGTCTTATAAGCACACACACCTGAGTTAGATATCCAGAACCTATGTAAGCAGCCAGGTGTGGTGTGTTTGTAGCCCAGCACTGGAGGAACAGAGACAAGATGACTTGTGGAGCTTCTTGGCTAGCTAGTCTGGCTGAATCAGCAGGCTCCAAGTTCATTGAAGGACCTGGTCTCCCAAAATCAAGTGGTGAGAGAGGTATCTGATGCTGACCTCTGGCCTCTGCAGCATTCCAAAACCACTTCTCCCAACCACTATTACACAGAAAAGGGGATTCTTAAAAAAAAAAAGGAAAGAAAGAAAGAAAGAAAGAAAGAAAGAAAGAAAGAAAGAAAGAAAGAAAGAAAGAAAGAATAGCTAAGAAACTACAAATGGAAGTTCTGGAATCATTATGGATGTTTGGTGATGATGGGACTCAAAATTAAACTGGAAGATCTTCTGAGGTCTATCTTATAGGCTCAAGGCTGACTCTACTCCACAGCTTCTGGTTACCTTGGGAATTATCCCTTATTACTGACACCCCTAAAATGCTGGGTTCTCCTGCAGCATCTAACCTGCACGTTCACCAATGGCCTGTCCTAGGCTCTCTTGAGGGCCTCTGACCCTGAGTTATGCTGAAGGCTTCATCTGCAGTGCCTTCAAAAACCAGGACAACTTTGTAACCTATTATGCACTACCAGGTTTGGCTGATAGCACACTCTGGACCACAGCTTCTGTGTATTTATCCTGAGCAAACCCTTCCCAGAAAACTTGGCTTCAGTGGTGCTTATCTCTTCTTAATCACACCTTCTGAAGCTCCAACTGACCAGTACTAAATGTCTCAAAAAAACCAAATTATTCTTAATTGGCCCTAATAGAGTCTTTACTTCCCTATAAAACTTCACAGGACTTGCTTCTATCATCTGCACTGCTCTCCACGTTATTATGTTCGAAAGTTCTCACAGAAACGCCCACTGGGATCTGAGAACTCAATGGCTTTTCTAGCCCAAAGTCCTTCCACAATCCTCTCCCAAAACACATGATCAAGTCTATCACAACAATACTCTGGGTTTCAATTACTGTGATAAAACAACTTGTCAAGGAAGGGGGTTATTTCAGCTTTCAATTTGTAGTCAGTCATTTTGGGAACTCAAGGCAGGAACCTGGAGGCAGAACTGATGCAGGGGCCATGGAGGAGTGTTCCTCAGGATCTGACTACTTGGACATTGTTTACCTGTCTTCCACCTTTCTCTTCCACTCACCTGAATCAACTTCGACTTCTGTGCACAATCACAAGTCTCTAATATTATCTTTCATTGTATGTGTTTTTGAAGCTAAAGGAAATAATTTTTTATTAAGTCAAAAATAGTAATTATCAGTTACTGCCAAAAAACTTTTCTAGGTCACAACTGAGTTGGCCAAGTACTCTGAAAAACAAATCACTAAATGCATGGGATATTCCTGTACTCTTTAAGGGATCTAAGGTGTTTGGGGGAAGTAGACATTAGTATAGAACTAATGTTGGCTTTGAATCATATGTCTCTGTCTCTCTGTCTCTCTCTTTGTCCCTGTATCTCTCTTTGTCTCTCTCTCCTCTCTGCCTCCCTCTCGGGGTCTCTCTCTCTCTCTCTCTCTCTCTCTCTCTCTCTCTCTGATGAAGAATTCACATCAAAATACTTGAATCCAAGTCATTTTCCACAGTCAAGGAGCCAAGTTCACAGTTCAGCTCTTCTAGAATTTCATCAAGCCTCACTTTTCTTCCAGGATCCAAAGCCCAGTGGTTAGCTAGATATTTATGACACGTGGGAACATATGAATTTCTAAGAGGTCTTTCTTTCCAGTGAGTTTTCGTAGACACAGTCAGGTTGCTTACTTTAAGGAAGGCTGAATGCTCGTAGACTGCTCACTGCTGATTTAACAGTCCAGTGGGAATTAAAGTAAAGAGCAAATTCAGTATCAAGTCAAGGATGCCTGCAAATAATTTTACAAAATGTTAATTTCTGACTCGTCTATATCATTGTCTTCTGAAGAAGGAACTTATTGATCTGTAATTACAGAGGACAGAAATTAACCTTAAAAAGAAAACAATATGTCTCAAGCGTACAAACCAATGTAGTCCAGAAGGGAAAATGGACTTTTAGGGGCTCTGGAGATGTTCCACTAAGAAAGGAGAGGTGACAATTGAATTTCAGTAAAATTCAAATATATAGAGAAAATGAAAACCCTTTGTTCACACAGTTTAATTCCTAAGAAGTATGCCTGGGGGGAGACGTTTCTGTAATTTTAATTCTATTCATGATGCAGAGAAATGGTCTAAGATTTCTTTTAAAAAAAATGACCCACAACTTAGAATAAATAAAAAGACATATTATTTAACATGCATGAAATAAAATACCTTTATTCTCAGGACACAGACCTCTTTGTGCATACCAATCTGTTAGCTCTGAAAGTTCCTCAGCTTTTTTTTTTCTAAGTTGGCAAAAAGATGATTAATGCTGCTCTCTCCCATCAGACAGCACCTCTGGCTCCTCAGCCCTGAGATCCGCAGTACAGAAGGGGAGGTGACAGGCAGCTTCTTACAATTTAAATAGAATATCTTCCACTTAATCTTTGATAGTTTCATACACATCACAGCATATAGGGATGGTATTGTATTTCAACAACGCTTTCCCACTTCCAAGATCACCAGCTTCTCCCCCTTCCTTCTCCATTCAGGTCCTCCCTTTGCATTTGTTTGTTTGTTTGTTTGTTTGTTTTTTTATTGAAATGTAACTGAATCCAGTCTGTGTTGCCTCTGAACTGTTGAGAGATCTTGCTGCTTGATCTTATGCAGGTAATCACAGGTGCTTTCTGTTCATGACAGGGATAGCCACATCCATCATGTCTAGAAGGCAGCCTTTTACAGCATGTCTCCCACCCTCTTGCTCTCATATTCTTTCTGTCACATGATGTTTCCTCAGCCTTATATGGTGGGATATTGACACAGACCCCCCCCATTTAGGGGTGAACACTCAAGTCACTTATTCTCAGCACCTTTATTCCAAGTGATACACCTCCTGACAGGTTTGAAGTAGAAACAAAACTTAAAGATGTATCTACAATTCTAAAGATATCTCAGTGTCTGCTTCTTAGGGGGCTATATTATCAGGTTGAACCATAGTAACTACATCCCACTAAATCATAAATGCAAAAGAAAGAAGCATTTATGGAAATCTTGACATATAGAAGGACGTTTTATATTAAATATAGTGTGGAGAAAAGAAAAACATGGGCTTTGAGAAGGCACAAATTTGAAACTATTTTTGCCTCTGATAAAATGTGAATAGTCAATTATTAAAATGGAAATTTCTTCAGGGATATAAATGCAGCAATATTAAATACTATATGTGAAGCAAGCTACCCAAACTAAGTGATTCTGGAAATTTTAATGTCCATTGATAGTGTTACTAGGTCAGATTAGTAACAGGTGAATATAGAACCACCTCTGTAGGACTTCCACACCCCACACTATGAAACTCTGTGATGCACATCCTCCTCCCTGGAACCTGCTGAGAAGATCTGAGAGAGAGCCAGGGGAGGGGGAGGAAAAGAAAGAGGAGAAATGGAACGTGGAGAGGAGAAAGGGAAAGACAGTAGGGAAGGAAGGAAGGAAGAGAGAGAAAGAGAGAGAGAGAGAGAGACAGAGAGAGACCAAGAGACACACAGAGAGAGAGAGAAGAGAGAGAGACAGAAGAGAACACTCAGTACTAAGATGTCTTAGAGAGAATAGCACTTGCTGTGGAAGTGTAAGGCCCTGGATTTAAATTCCAACACTCAGCACCCTCATAGAAGCAGGAGGAGGGGGGATAGGATAGGAAGTTTCAGGAGGGGAAATCTGGAAAGGGGATATAACATTTGAAATGTAAATAAATAAAATATCCAATAATAATAATACATACATACATACATACATACATACATACATACATACTAAGTATGTCATCTTGGTAATTTTTCCTTTGATGAGTACAGAGTGTCCTTAGCATCTCTTTTCATTAACTTGGTTTGAAGCCTATTTTGTTAGATAATAGAACGGCTACACCAGCTTACTTCTTAGGTCCATTCATTTAAAAAATCTGTTTCTAATCATTTACTCTAAAGTAATGTCTATTTTTGATGTTGAAATGTGTTTCTTGTATGCAGCAGAAGGATGGATCTTGTTTTCACATCCATCCTTTTAGTCTAAATCTTTTTAGTGGGGACTTATCCTATTAATATTGAGAAATATTAGTGGCCAATAATTGTTAATTCTTGTTATTTTGTTGTTGTTATTGGTGGTGGTGGTGATGAGAGTGGTGATAGGGGTGGTGATGGGTGTGGTGTCTGTATTTGTATGTGCTAGTGTGAAATTATTTTCTGTGTTTTCTGGGTGAAGTTAACCTCTTTCTTTTTGTGTTTTGCTTCTAGTATCTTTTGTAGGGCTGTATTTGTAGATAGATATTGTTTAAATTTGACCTTATCCATGAATTATCTTATTTTTACCATCTATGGTGATTAAAAAGATTTGCTGGGTATAGTAGCTTGCACTGGCATTGGTGCTCTCTTAAGGTCTGCATGGTATCTGTCTAGGCTCTTTTGGCTTTTAGAATTGAGAAATTGGGTGTAATTTAAATAAGTCTACTTTTATATGTTACTTGTTCTTTTTACATTTTTCTTTTGTGTGTTTACTGTTTTGATTATTATGTGTAGAGGGAACTTTATTTTATGCTCTAATTTATTTGGTGTTCTGTATACTTGTTGTAGGCATGTTGTTCTTTAGGTTAAGAAAATTATCTTCTGTAGTTTTATTTTAAAATATTTTCTGGGCCTTTGAGCTGGAATTCTTCTTTGCCTTCTATTATTATTATTATTAGGTTTGTTTTGGTCTTTTCATCATGTCCAAGATTTTTTGGACTTTTGTGTCAGGGATTTTTTAGATTTAACATTTTCTTTTACTAACGTATCTATTTAGTCCATTGTAGATTCAGTGTGAAGATTCTGTCTTCCATCTCTTGTATTCTGATGGTGATGCTTCCATCTGTAGTTTCAGTTTGCTTACCTTGATTCTTTAAGGGTTTCATTCACTCCTTCTTTAAAATACCTCTTCATCTTCGTAAAGTTTGTTTTAAGGTCTTTTTCTTGTGCTTCAGCTGTGCTAGAATATCTGGAGCTTGCAGTAGTAGAATAGCTTGACTCTGCTCGTGCCATATTGCCCTGGCTGTTGTGACTTGTCCTCATCGTTGGCTTCTAGGCATCAGGATTTGTGATGATACAGGTTTAGGTGCCAATTTCTGGGCATATCTTTGTTGGATGTGTATGTTTTTCACCCCTTGGCTTATGTTTATTCTCTGGTCTTCTGGCTTATGTGGCCTGGTGTTGATCAGAGGGTCTTCATCTATTATTAGAAGCTGGATTTCTTGTGTCTCTTGTCAATCAGGTCGTCTCTGTCCAAATTGGAAGGCAAGCAGTTCTGGGACACTGTTTAGTCTTTGATCAGAAGATAAATCTTTATTGGAGTTGAAGCCTAGGTCAGGTGGTCAGTGTGGTCTCTGGTCCAGCAGTATGTATCTGCCTAAGTTGGGGGCTGGCAATATGGCCATGAGGAGAGGAGGGAGAAATGGGCAGCCTATCTGGTCTTATGGGAAGTGTGGTCTGTGATGGGGTAGGGTTGTTCACTGGAGGGAACTCAGAGAGTGGGAAAGGTTATTGGGTGATAGTAACACAATTTTTATTTACCCAAAGGTGAGGAGACAGAAGAAAAGCATCACAATAAATTACAGGAACATTATCTAACAAACCTTTCCATAACTAAGTAGATTCTTTGAAAAAATATTTTTATGCGGTATTCTCAAGTAAAACCAGGAAGATTAGCACTTAAAAATAATACAATAAGTCACAAAGGTTAAAATCCAACAGATTCTATTCAAAATATTTAATAAATATGTACTTCAAAAGGTATTATAAACACTTTAAAGATAATCAGCATACTAAAAAAAATATACTTTGCAAAAATATCATCCTAAATGAAAGGTTAATAGCTATTCTCTCAACAAAGCTTACAAAATTGAAATTAAATATGGATCTGAATTTTTCACCATTCAGAACATAATTCACAAAAGCCTATATACAAGTAGCTAATAATCACATGAAATTCTTGTAGTTAACTAACCAAAGAAATTATAATTAAAACAATGGAAAATCCTCTTCATGTTGAAAATAGCAATTATATTTATGATGAAATGTAAATATGCATTGTTGCCCTGCCATATTTAGTCATTTCCTCTTTTATTTGTATATTAAGTGAATATTATTCAACACTTACTTGATTAGGACTTCTGACACTGGTACTATGGATGTAGCGTAGAGGTGGGGTGCTTACATAGAATAATGGAGTCCCTAGGTTCAATCCCCAATGCTGCCAGAAAGAAATTCAAACAAACAAAAGACAAGCGCCCAATTTAATGCTTTCATATCCATCTTTCTCCTGTTGGCTCTGATTTTCTCCTGTGTGACAGCTGTCTGGTATTAGATGAATTCCTCTATTAGAAACAGGGAAGAAAAGAAGAGCAGGCTTCTGGAAAGGAGCTGACAGATTAGTGTTGAGAAGAGCTTTGGTAGGAAATTGAACCCTGAATAAGAGAGGGTTAGAGATTCAACGGAGGGCCAGGTTCATGAGAGACTGAGACCATATATAGCATGCTAGGGCCCTGAAGGAAAGAGCTTTTTAATCCATAGAACAAAGCAGGTGTCCAACTCTTCTAGTCTCCAGAAGGGTTAGTAAGGTTTAAATCACATAACTTACCCTAGGAGGCCCCTGGCATGGAGGTGCATGTGTACTAGATGAGACCATAGTTTAAGTGCCTCTGTCCTAGGCAGCAGAGGCAGGAGACTGGGCTTGCTTTTCCCTCAGGGCCCTAACTACTCACAGTCATAGACAACCAGTTCTTTGTAATAAGGGCTCAGACATGCGAGGCTTAGCCTGATTTATTCCAGGCTGTTCCATCTGGTCTTTTAAAGCAATAAGTCCATGAACTCCCAACTCAATTCCAATCATCCTTAACATGGAATGACTTTCTTTCTTTAATAAAAGGAAGTCTCTTGCTTCACTACAGGACAGAAAACAAGGGATTTGCTTCTACTAACAATTTACTGTAAATTCAGCATATTTAACAATGCACAAAGTCCATATTTCCCTGTCTTATAGGTCACAGGTCTAAAGCAGGTTTCTCTGAGATAATACCAAGACCCTGGAAGGTTGAGTGGCTTTTGATAAGTTATTTCTGAGCTAGAAAAGATTAGCCAGTTTAAGTATATATCAGAGCAGGTTTATTGGGAAACTGTTGTTATTGGGAAACTGCTCTCTTGCAGGTGAGTTCGCTGGTCCCAAGGAAGGAGGTTAGGGAAGGAGACCATAGGGAGGGAGATAGAGTGTAGGAAGAGAGAGAGAGAGAAAGCAGGGAGACCAAAATGTCTAGATTATATAGGACAGAGCCTCTGGGAGAAGAGCAGCCTAGTCCCTGGGCTGAGGGAAGTCAGGGGATCTGGAGGTCAGGTCTGCTTTGGTATGTAAAATATGTACCTCATTCCCTTGTCTCTGGTCTGAAACCCAGTGGTTTTCTGAAAGCTCTCAGAGAGAACCCTGTTTTTTGTTTGTCCTGTTTTATGAACGGGCACTGTTCCTTGACCCCTGGTCCTCTTCCACAATCAAACTCAATGAAGAGCCAATCAATCTTTGTCTAAATACCCTCCCTGGTTCCACTGTTGTTCCTCCTCTCATTTAGTGACCCATTAATTATTTTGGTACTACTCTGATAATCCAAGTTATTTCTTGATTTCAAGATCAGATGATAAGTGATCTCACTTTCTTTTCCAACTGATTCTTCCTTGTCATATAATATTTACCTTCTCCCTGGGATTATGACAAGCATTTCTTTGGCAACAGAGCCCCTATGTAGTTGAACACAGTTAAGCTAGAAGCCATTTGGCTGTACATTTAGAGGCCATTTGGTGTCTTCCTCAATTGGTTCTACCTTCAATTTTGGACAGTATGTGTAATTGGAGATGGAACTCATTGTTTTAGCTAGATGGGATATCCAGCAATCCCCTGGGATCTGACTATCCCTGCCTCCCAGTGCTAAATATTACAGAAATTATCGTTACAAGAGTCTTTTTACAGATGCTCTGGGTATCTGAATTCAGATCCTCTTCCATACACAAGCATTTTGCCTACCCCATCATCTTGTTGACAGCCCTCGAATTTGCCCCATAGTCACAGAAACTTCAACTTATAATCCTTCTGCCCTTAGCTCCTTATTGCCAAAACTACTGCTGGAAGCTACCACACAGTATTTCAGTGGTGGAAAATTAGATCTAGATAGAACTCTGTGCATGATAATAAAGCACTCTGCCAATTCAGCTATACTCCCTGTCCTGGATTTTGGACTTTATTACTTTGTGTTTATGACATTGTACAAGATTGACAACTTCTCTTGAATTCTGGATCTTTACTTCTAGAGTTAGAGAAACAACCAAAGAAGCTACTGAATAGAATATATATATCATGGAAAGCATTAATGAATTACAACTATAAAAATATTTTTTAAAACTCCCTTTACTTTAGCTAGCTTTTATGCCAGTTTTATTTTTACACTATCCATTTACACACTTCTAATTAAGCAATTGTTTACATCTGTGGTACCCATATGCTCACACAGTAAACAATCAAAAGTCAATTGTATGGTAAGGTTTGGAGGGAATGGAGAAATGTTCACCAGTTACAAACCTCTGATGCTCTTTTAAAAGATAGGAGTTCTCTTTCCAGCACACATGGGTGGCTTCCAAACACTTGCTTGGAAGATCTGATGCCTTCTTCAATCTGTAGATATCTAGTCACACACATGTACAAATTCACGCATAAACATACACATAAATCAAAAAATAATAATTTTACTAATGACACTCAAATTAATTTTCACAAACACACATATGTGATTTAGTATGTTTTAAAGATAAATCCAGTGAGTTATGACAACACCTAAGTGGTTCATTTAGTTGCACCAATAATTTTTCAGGCATATATATATACATATATGCCTATACATACATATGTGTGTATATATGTGTGTATGTGTATGCATATGCATACATATGTGTGTGTAAGAGTAATTAATAACCCAATAGAGTAGAGTTAAGAATTATTATATTTAAGAGAGGATTTTACTAGTAGTCCCAAATGGTCTGTAAGCAATATTTGTTACAATTTTGAGGCAGGTTAGCACACTGAATTACAGATATAAAACAGTTGAAATGACATAAAGAATCACACAGCTCACATGTGTATTTACTGATGATGGTTTCATAGATTTATATGGAATTGCCACTTCTGCCTCACTATTCAAGGTTGAAGAACATTGTCATTTTACATTAAAGAAGGTAGTACTAACTTTATAGTAAAAGAACAGAACAATGAAGTAAATTATACACTATATTAGTGGCATGCAAGGATTTGGAGAAAAGCAGCCACAGACATAATCAGATGCAAAGAAAACACAGATAGTCTTTAATATAGCTCAAGAAAGTAGGAATAATCTGTGCTTTGAAATGGGTCTTTTTTTAGTTTTGCCTCTTTTATAATTATTTTCAATTTGTTCAACTCAATATCATTACTTTTTTATATTTCATGGTCTCCATAAAAATATTTTCTGACACAATAGATGCCCATTAAATATTTATTATAACCCTACATTTAGGATTTTGCCTTGGTCAACTACAATTAAATCTGTCACCCTCAATGTCTCCTTCTCAAACATGTTTACATACAGGAAACCCTACCTGAACTAGGAATAGACTGCTGAATCATATAAAGCCAAACATGGGCAATAACAGAGCTATGAGACACAGAGAAACAAAAACAGGAAATAACCTGAAATCCTTGACATTTCATTTTCTTGGAATTGGCTTTCTAAGGTGTCTTACCAGGATAAATCCTTCAGCAGCAGCTAATTCCATGTGCCCAAGAAGCATATCAAAGAACTCCCCATGTCCTTCCACAGACTGGATGATCTAGTCAGGTCTTCTGCTTTGGTATTGCTTTCTAGCCAGAAAAGCTAGGTAAGAATTATTCTGGACTTATCCAGGAGGAATGCTCTGGCGCCACTAGGTTCTAGTGGGACTAGGGTATACCCTACTTTTTTCTCATATGTCTCCTGGAATTCTATTATTTTCCTTAGAAAATTGAATTGTCACTCTGAGTAGGCAGAATTAAATGGAGTCAAAGTTTCAAAGCCTGTTGACATGAGCTGTGCAAAGGTAAAATGTGTACATCATCATTTAAAAAGGAATCAGACTGCATTTGCTTTCACATGAAGGTAAGTGTGATTATGAGTCTGGTATTTGTCATTACTACAAGTAATGACCAATGTCCCTAGAGTCTGGACTTACATGAGTGTTCAGTTTCTGCTAATGAGCACTTGAGCTCCAGGAGATGTAACTCTCTTTTCCTGCTTCTATAGGCAATCACATCTTCATGTACAAATAAATATGTACAGGCACAGAGAGAGAAGAGAGTAAGAAAAGTAGGATGGATAAATAGACAGATGATCCATAGATAGATAGATAGATAGATAGATAGATAGATAGATAGATAGATAGATAGATGATAGAGAAACATATACCTGATTTATGTTTTAAACTGTCTTTTTAAAAGAAAGATTACAGTTCACAGAAAGGACAAAAGTTCTAAACATGGGTGGAAGCTATGTTCTATAAAAACTTGGCAAGATAAACCACAAATAAGTAAGGAGAATCCATAGTATATTATTACTTTATATATAGTGCTAACTGTAGATTAAAGCAAAAGCAGGTAAAGAGAAAAGAAAGATAGATGATGTCAGGGTCAAGGTGATGTTTACAATCTCAAAAAGATTTCTTTGGGGGTGATTTATTTTTATTGTTATTTTTAAACCTGTTTTAAGACAGGGTCTGACTGTAGCCTTGTCTGGACATCTATTCCTCCAGGTGTTCCATTATGACAAATACATCATGTTCCAAATCCTAGGTACTCTTCTGATACAACATGTAGCAAGATCATGTGTGTTTAAGCCTGTCTCATTGTATTGGCTGCTTTTAGTGTTGAAGAAGGAAGAGAGAGGAAAAAAACTTTCTACCTAAAAGAAGGACAGAGGCAGCGAGGGTTGGAGGAAGAGGTTGTCATCAGTATGAGACAGTCTTAGGACTTACCAAGGCCATGGAACACTCGAAGAAATGGTAGTGAGAGGCCAGATTCCTCTTGACAATCATTTTCTCTCCTTTTCCTTAGAGTAGTGAGTCTCTACAAATTCTTTCTAGTCTCCAAAATTTACTGTAAATACTCAGTGGGTTCATACATACATACACACATACACATACACATATATATGTAATGTTTCAAATAAAACAACAGCTACAGAGATTTAGTCCAGACAGTTTTTAACGTTTAAAATTGCAATCCTTTATGCCAAAACCCATAACTCTCACACACAAAACAAACAAACAAACAAACAAAAAAAACAAAAAAAGGAGATAGTTTATTTTGGAGGCAAATATGAGTTGACAGTGAGCCAAAAGCAGCTTTAGGTTCTTCAATTTCACCTTACAGCAAAGTAACAATTTTAGAAAGTTTTCATAGAAACAGAGCAAAAGGGGTTATATATCTTGAAATACATTGTTGAAATACGTCAAGTAAATGCATAGGTATGTGGGGTACCGAAAGCAGGGAAACCTCAACTATAGGGCTTCAGATGCTATCAGAGGGCATTTTTGGTCCTTTGGTTGGTGGGAGCTAGGAGTCTGTACATTTTACAGAATTTAGCTAATGGTCACAGGGATCGCACACAAGAAAACGGGTGATACATAGGTATTAAAGGAACAAGTATCTTCAAGATAATTTGACTCAGGACTTGCAGCACTGCAAACTCTCTGTGAGTACTAAAGTTTCAATCAGTTAATTAGCCTTGAAAATGGTTCAACAGAAAGCCCTGTTGTTTTGGGGAACTTTAATGAATCTATTCTGCTTTGTAGATATTTTAATAGAGGGATAAATAATCAGTAATGATTATTTTGAACTAAAGGAGATATTTATTTTCATAAAAACATGATGATGGTAATAGCTACTTACTACAGATGGTGCTAAGTGTTTTTGCGTGAACCATATCTTTTGCCTCCCTAAGTAACTACACAAAGAAAGCATCCTTGCTCTATATGAAAGATTCATTCTGTAGACTCACTCAATTATTTATCAAGCCTCTTCCAACTTCCTGGCAATAGTCTGTTTTGAGATATTGCAGCTTACAAGATAGACAAAATCCTTGGGGTGGGAACCTACTTATATAATAATCAAGTGTGATAAGCCATAAATAAGTAAGGAGAATACATAGATATTACTTTTGTTTAAGATGATGCTAAGTATCATATATTAAAACTAAGCAGAAGTAAAACATCAGGTCAGGCTAAGATTTGCAATTGCAAATTGATTTCTATCGAGACAGAGTCATTTGTTTTGTTGAAAGACAGCATCTAGCTATATAGGCCACCCTAGCCTCTGATTCACAATGTTCCTATCTCAGCCTCCTGCATGTTGTAGTTATAGGCATGTTCCTCCATGCCTGGCTCTAAGGTTGTTATGTAGCAGTTTCCTCTCAGATAAAATGTTCCCACTTAAAGGGAAGATTGTTAAGGCACATGATGTTTCAAGAGGAGGTGAAACACCTTCCTCCTTGAAGTTCATTTGTATCAGTAAATAACTCCAGGAAGTCCCAGAAACTGACCAATTTCACTAGCTCTCCCACTGCCCCCAAGTCTATGTAAAAAGTAGGACTGCCGAGAGAAACACTCAGACAATCCTTGTCGCCTAGAAAGGTTCAGGATAGCTTATCTACCTGGAAATGACACTCTGAGCTATTAAATAGTCTGGAGGCTATACAGTTTATTCTGCTTTTCCAACACTTATGAGCTGTTGCTCATGCTGGGGTGGGCTTCAATGATACAGCTGACTCAGGTTCATGTATCAAGTGAAATTATGTTCCCTCATTCCACAGTAGGTGGATGGAGGTCAGAGAAGAACCCTAAGTGTTAGTACTTACCTTATAGCTTGCTTGAGACACCAACACTCTTTTGTTGCTTACCACTACGTGTGCAAAACCCACAGGCATGTGAGTTTCCAAGGATTCTTCTCTCTTTACCTCCCATGTCATCATAGGATTCTTCTGATTGTAGACATGAGCCTATGACTGACATGAGTTCTGAGGATCAAACTCGGGTCTTCGGGACCATGTGGCAAGCATTTTTCCCACTGAGCTCTCTCCTCGGGACAAGAACTGGCATTTTAACTACCATGAAATAATGCATATTCAGAATGACATAACTAGATAGAAACAACATACATTCAGTCATTCCCCCTCAGATTATGATGGGGTCACATTCAGGCCAGACTCTCAGCTACTAATACACTTGGTGCTTCTAGCAGACTGGTTGTCCAGCTTAGCAACTGCACACTGTGAGTAACTGGATGTCTCCTGTGATCTTGTGTCTTACTGTGAGCAACAGATCCTTGATTCTGATCAGAGTGGTTAGATTACAGCCACTTCATATGGCTAACCCAGGAGAAAACAGATATTCAAAGCTCAAAGAACAGTTTGTACCATGTGTGCATTGTGTTTACAGTATCCTAATGTTTGAAATCAAAGCCAGTGAAAAATTATCCTCCAATACTTTGTTAAAGTTTTAGTTAACTCTTCATTACCAGATACAGATGGCATACATTATTGTTAAGGAAAGAGTGATTCAGGAGTTTGGAGAGATGGCTCAGTTAGTAAAGTACTTGCTTTGCACATACAAAGACCTTCTGAGATTAGTCTCTAGAATTTAACATTAAAAAAGCTAGTGTAGTGTTTCTAAGCCTTGTTATGCTCAGTTCGAGAGATCCCCCACGAGACCACCAGGGACCATAACTCTGACGCAAGCACAGGAGAGTCATTTTGTTCGAGTTCAGACTCAGAACACAACCCTCCCTAAACAACAGGTCAGGAATGTGATGCTTTGGTCTAGAGGCTTAGGGTTTATATAGGGAAAATTCACAAGCTGGGGCTTCCGAGCCTTGGTGTTACATGATTGGGTAAATGGAGAAAGGACTTCTATCCTTCAAGTTGATAACATTTGCTCTTACAGCAAGGAGGGACCATACATTTGGGAAAGAACCTCTTTGACCTGGGAAGGAATAACTTGTCCTGTTATCAGTGACCAGTTCATTCTTTCCAGTTGTCACAAGCTGGCCACAGTTGTTATATCTCTTTTTGATTGCTGGGATGTTTGGTTGTCTCTTTCCCATAGTTTAAGGGTTGGCTGCACTGGGAGGAATGCTCCTGCATTTTGTCTTAACAGCCTAATCCTGGGGAGGCAGAAATGGGTGGATCCTACAGGCTCATCAGGAGGCCAACCTAGCCTACTAGATGAGTAACAATGAGAGATTCTGTTAGGACTGGAGAGATGACTTAGTAGGTGTGGTGCTTTAAATAAGGATAGCCTCCTTAAAGTATGGCCTTTTAGAGCTCATAGGTTTGAATGTGTGGTCATTGTGGAGTGACACTACTAGAATATGTGGCATTTCTGGATTAAGTATGGTCTTGTAGGAAAAAGTATGTCACTGAAGGTGGGCTTTGGGACTTTGAATGCTGAAGCCATGCCTAGTGGCTCTCTCTCTTCCTGCTGCCTGCTGATCTGCCTTTAGGACTCTCAAGTATATCTTTAGAACCATGTCTATTTACCTGTTGCCATGCTTCCCTCTGTGATAATAGACTAAACTTTTGAAACTGAAAGCCAGCTCCCATTAAGTATTTTATTCTAGAAGAGTTGCTGTGATCATGGTATTTCTTCACTACAATAGAATGATACTAGGTAAATTACTCGCCATGAAAGCATGATGACCAGAGTAATTGTACTGTGAGTCACTAACACTAGACGGCCAGACAGCAGCATCTCAGGGGCCATAAAAAGGGTCATTCCCCAAAACCATAGATAGGCAATATGGAGGGGCCTCTGATGAACGTCAAACTCCTGCTGCCATATCCTGCCTGCCATAATGGAATTCCCTTCAGACTGTGAGCCAAAATAAATATTCCCTTTTCTCAGTTGCCTTGGTCATGTATTTTGTTGGAACAAGGAAGAAAGTAACTAATGTACAGAGTTAATGATGGCAAATGTACATAATGCAGTCTTGAGTCATGCTTCTTCTCCCAGTAAACACAGTTGTCTTTAGCTTCTCTAGAAAAATAGCAAAGATCTTATGTCAAAGGCAACTAAAAACAGAATCAAATCCTAAAATGCTGTCCACCTAAACTAAATCCCGAAGGCCAGCTGCAGAGCCCACCAACAGGAGTATGAGTGAGCACTCACATAAGGGGTATTGCTAGTGTATGCTGGAGAAGCTAGATTGTTGTGAAATGGAGGAGGTAGAGTATTCTTAGATGTGTTCTTCCATTGGGCTTATGTCATAAGTAAGGCAGGAGAATAGAACTGAGCGATAGAAGCATCAACATTAGCATGAAAGAAACCAATGAGAGGAAGGCTGGAAACCCCAGACCCAGACTATACTCATGAGACAGAACATGGTACTGAGCTCTGGGTTCCCTGAGACATGCTACCTTGGAGAATAAGGATACATAAAAATAAAAAAAAATGATTTGTATTAATCTTGTATATGCGTCTACACATTAAAAAACATACATGCACATTACAGCCACTCCCCCCCCCCAAAAAAAAATTTAAAAGAAAAAAATCAAAACAATTAAACATATACAAAGACTAGTACTTCAAGGTCATCTCACAGCACCAGGCGACTCAGAAAGGAAGGTGCATAGGCTCCACGTTTTCCCCAGATGCCTTCCCTTCTTAACATTAATGTAATAATTATCAGGTCCAATTGCGCAATATGCTACAGTGATTTATGACACTCTACAACCAGCACTGAATCAACCTGTCACTGTAGCTGTAAGTCTGCATAAAGTTTTAATTATGAGCATCATAAGATGGTCAGAACATATGGAGAAAAATGGATTATGAATCTCTGATGTGCTGAACATTCCTGTGAAACAACCCTCCTCCCTCCTGTAACCTGAAGGCAAAGCAACAAAGGCATGATGGAAATGATGGAATTTGGACAAAGTTCTTGTGCCCTTTAAAAGTGAGATCAGAACTAGAGCAGTGGGCATGGGGTAAAGAGATGCTAAGAGGAAGGCTGTGATCAGGCCGTGGGATATGCTGATCCCAGCTTTAGAGGAAACACAGCTACTGGTTTTGTGACAGAAATACACTGCTGCAGATAGGGGTATGACAGGGTAGGAAGAAGCTTGTGAAATGTTATGCTTGTGTAATATTTCTTTCATGTGTGTGTGTATGTGTGTATGTTTGTATCTGTTTGTATGTCTGTGTTTGTGTGTGTTTCTATATTTGTGTGTCTGTGTTTGTGTGTGTATTTCTCTGTGTTTGTGTACTTATGTGTATATATGTTTGTGATTATGTCTTTTGGAGTGTGTGTGTGTGTGTGTGTGTGTGTGTGTGTGTGTGTGTCTGTGTGTCTGTGTGTCTGTGTGTCTGTGTGTCTGTGTGTCTTGTTCATGTTGCCACAGCATTCTGATTTAATTTTCCCCAGTCAATTTCTCACTGGCCTGGACCTTATCAAGTAGGTTAGACTGAACCCAGGAATCTGCCTGTCTCTGCCTCCTCAGCATTGACACTTTAAGGGCTTACCACCATGTGTGAAGGCTTCTAAAGACTAAGCATGCAAGATTCTGTTGAGGAGTAACAACTTCTTGTGGGAAAGAGAGGGTCTCAAAATGGGTTACCCATGCATGGCTTTTTATGAGAATTCTGGAATTTGAACTCAGGTTCCCATATTTGTATGTACCTTACTGGTTGGGTTATCTCCCTAGCCTTTAGCACCTTTTAAACAGTGCTTGTATAAGAAAACATTCAAAAATCAATCAGTGATCTATATTTTCTCCTTAGAATTCTCTACTTCAGGCAAAATTCCTTGACATCATCCAACATGCAAGAGCTGCAATGATTTTTTTTCAGTGTATGCACTTTACTGTTATAGTTTCTCTCTTAACTTAGTCTTAAGATCTTTCTCCAGACAGTGACCATAAACCAAATGATTACTGTCTATGAGAGAATGCTAGGTGTGAGCATATGGGTCAAGAGACAGAATTCAAAAACGTATAACAGGCCCTGAACTGGGAAAAGAGGTTTTGGAAGGTTGATATGAATTTGAAAGGTGGTGGAGAGCTCAAACAGCATATGAGAAACAGGAAGAAGAGACCTGTGAGGTCTGGTTTAGATCCAGTGGTGCTAATCTCACGGCTGTACCCAAAGAGGTAAAACGTTCTTTGGGGTCTATGGAGATGGCTCAGTCAGCAAACTGCTTGCTTACACCTAAGGGCACATAAAAAGCTGGATTTGGGGTGCAAGTGTGCCAACACTGAGGAGGTGGAAACAGGAGGGAGACTGAAGTTCACTGCCCTGCTAGTCAGGCTGAAGTAGTGAACTTCAGGTTCATTGAGTAACCATTTATCAAAAGTTAACATGGAAAGTGTTGCATGAATTTATAACCCCAATATGCCCATATAAAAACACACAATCCAGTTATTACAATTTTAAGCTACATTCCTAGATTGAATGTATCTATCACTATACTAAATTTTCCTCTACTATGAGACCCTTTGATACTTGCAGGTTCTCCTGGCCACATGTATCTGCTCCATCTTCACTTCCTCATCCTCTTCTGCTCTCTCTTCTCCTTCTTCTCTTCCTCCTTCTACCTGCCCCCACTCTCAAAGACCACTCATTCCACCTTTTCTTTCCACTGCCCAGTCACAGGCTCCAGACTTTATTTGACCAGTTAAAATGAGGAAAAGGTTCGCATGACAGCACCTGAGTACTTGATCCATTGCTCTTTGAGGGACAGCCCCACTTGAGGATCAGAATTAACATCAGAATACAAACAGTATCAGGGACAGCCTACATGGAAAGCAGGCTCTGCCAGCTGGTCATGAAACTAGCCAGAGCTCAGAGATGCACCAACAGTCCTGTGATATTGTGCCCATTTCCTAGGCTGTCCATGTGCAGTTCATGTTGGATCCTGTTTCCTGGTATCTTCTGAATTAAAATGACAACATTTAATGGTGTCTAATTTGGTAACCTCAATGCTGGGCCTCACAGAGGACTGCCTGGACAAGCAAGCTAGTCCCTGCAGCAAGGTTATTAAAAACATGAGATTTAATGTCACAAATGCAGATCACCTCTGACTCTAATCTCTGCCTGAAGGCCTGTCTTACTGTGATGAGCAGACCGGCTCACACTTCTCAAATCCAAATTCTCAGGCAGCCACTTCTACATTCTAGACTCACTGGTGAGCATGCATTCTTTCAAAATCACTATACCTAGCAGGAACCCAACTCCTGCTTTTTGCTCTAGCACCTGGAAAGCTCACGTTAATTTATTTTTGAAACCATTAAAACTGTTTCATAATGAAGGTAACCTGATCATCTCTATTTTGTCCTTTACCATCCTCTTTCTCCTTTTCTTCTCAGCTTTCTCCCTTCTTCTTCCCACCTCTCTCCAAGTGGGTATTATAGATAAGCACAGATATTGAGCAACTAAAGCAGTAGTACTCCAGCTCAAGTGAAAGTCTGAGGGAGACAGAGAGGGATGAATGACTGAAGAGCTTTAAGACACTCTTAAGTCAACAGTTCTCAACCTGTGAGTTATGACCCCCATAGGGATCAAATAGCAGATATCCTGCAGGATATATGTTTTACATTATGATTCATAACAGTAGCAAAATTACAGTTTTGAAGTAGCAGCAAAATAATTTTATGGTTGCGTGTCATAGCAACATGAGAAACCTCTAAGTTTCACATGGATTCTAAGTGTCACAGGATTAGGAAGGTGGAGAACCACTTTTCTTATAAGCTATATATTGTTATTAAGCTATTGGTTGGCCAGAGGTTCCAGTAGATAAGATCTGGCTATCTGAGTTTAATCTCAGAGAATCACAATAAATGGAGAGAACCAACTCCTGCATATTTTCTCTTATCTCTCTGTGTGTTCTATGTCTATAACCTCCCTCTCCAAAAACCATTCACACAGGCATGCATGAGAGCACACACACACACACACACAACACAAAGAGAGAGACAGAGAGATACAGAGACAGAAACAGAGAAACAGAGATAGAGACAGAGAGAGAATAAATAAATGTAATAAAAAATTAAAAGTATACTGGCCTGGAAATTTGGAATGTCACTTTTCTAACATAGTTTAAAACATGTAAACATATGCAATATTGCAATAATGTTCACAGAAAAAGCACTCACACCTAGTGGTATATGTAGCATGTCATATGTCAGAGTAGTAATTTATGTCTCTAATATAGAGACAGAAAAATGTATTGGGTGTGAAGGCTAATGTTTATCATGTATGGTATAGACATAAGGTAGAAAGTTAACAGCAAATAAAAGAGATCAAACATTATTAATGAATTAAAACTAAAGAAAACAACCAGAAAATGGAATTACATATTTAAAACTATCACACTAGAAAATATATGATAAAAGGTCTTGAGACGTCTTGTGTTTTATGAATGTTTATATAAACTAAAGACCATTCTAAGAGATAGCTTTGATTTTGTTAAAACATTAAGAAAAAATTATCTTTGGGCTGGAGAGAGGGCTCAATTTTTGAGAGTGTTTGCTGTTCTTGCAGAGGAACAGAGTTCAAGTCCCAGAATCAACTTCAACTCACAATCACCTGTAATTTCAAATCCATGAGTTCCACTGCCCTCTTCTGGCCTCCAAAAGTACCTGCACTAATGTGAACACAGTAATGGGCACATACTCATAAATAATATAAAAATAATGATCTTTAAAAAGAATTCATGTTCTTTTACCTACCAATCAAGCTTTTAAAAAATTCATTAAGAAATACATGCCCTCACTATGGATCAATGTAGAACAAAATTTATAATAAATGTATAAAAAATTATAAGCTGTTCATTAATGCTGTAAGGCCCGACAGGTAGGGAGGAACTCCCTCCCTGTTCTTGGGAATTCACGGCCACCCCAATAACTGCAAAGACACCGAACTTGATGTAACAGCAAAAGGTATATTTCAATCAACGCGTTGAGGTCGCACTTCCAGCCCGTCCTATGCAGAGGCAAGCAGTGAAGTACGACCCCCACTTAGGGAAAAGATAGAGTTTTTATAGTAAGAACCGCAACCCAGGGAAACAAGGGGGAAATATCAAACACTATTCAATTTGTCTTGTGGTTCGTTTTGTTCCTGGTATCCAGGATGCATGGGCACACTGAGAACTCCCAACTCAAACTCTCCTGGTATCCAGGGTGCACAAGAACGCTAACTTGAACTCTCAGCTCAAACCCTATTCAATCTATCTTATGGTCAGTTTTTAGTTCCTGGTACCCATAGCACTTGGTCACGCTATCTTGAACTCCCAGCTCTGAACTCTACTCAATCTATCATCTATTTTGTCTTGTGGATAGCTAGTTTCCTAGGACCCAGAACACAGAACAAGCTGATCTGCACTCTTGACTCCATCTGTGGAAGGTTTAAAATTTTTAACCCTTTCAATGCCAACTAAATTGGTTTGTCAGTGTCCAGGAACTGGTGATAGGAAATGAGCAGACAATTTAGAAAGAACCTATTTATATCAAGATCTAGAAAATAAATATGACCATAATAACTGTAAATACTTTAAAATTGATGACATATAGTTGTTAGAGAAACTGTCAAACCTCACATTTAAGAACTACAAGCTGACAGAGCTGGAGAGATGGCTCAGCAGTTAAGAGTGCTTGCTGTTCTTGCAGAGGAACAGAATTGGGTTCCCAGCACCCACACTGGGCAGCTCACAACTGCCTGTAACCTCAGCACAGGGGATGTGATGTTCTCGTCCAGACAATATGAGCAACTTCACACCCAACACAGATATACAAGCACATACAAAGTTAAAAATAAGGCATTCAAATGTATTTATTTAAAAAGGAGAAACACTTAAAAATAGTTCTGAGTTGAAATGTGAATTTCATATTTATTTATTTGTTTATTATTTATTTAAGTGATAGACAGTTTTTGCTTTAAAAGACTATTGTGTGGGGTCAATATTAGTCACATGGAAGACACCAGTTTGTATTACAGTTTCACATAAAACCACCATAGTACACTTTTGTTTTTGAATTAGGGTCTCTCATTGGTCTGGAACTTAGAGAGCAGGTTAGAATGGCTGTCTAGGGAATCCACAGGATCCTCCTGCATCTTCTTCCACCCTACTTGCATCACACACATGCATCACCACCATGGCCAGCTTTTCTATGTGGGTCTAGGGAAATGCTATCTGCACAGACATCCATATAAATATTTAAAAACTTAGCTGGATCAGTATTGTATAACACCTGATAATCAGCAAACTCTCAGAAATGGAAGATTATGGAGAAACTAAAACATGGGCAGTCTTTCTTGAAGTCCTTGCTTGGAGCACTCCATTTGGATTCTAGAACCCATTCCTCTTGGTCAGAGCAGCAAGAAGCCTCTGCAATGGAGAACTAGAGCAGCTTGCTTTCCCAGTCAGCTAATCCAGAAAAATGGGTAAGAACGTCACCAAGAGAACACAAAAGTATACTGTCTGCAATGAAAACTCATTTGCTATAAAAATGACTATTATGTCACAACATCAGACAGCTAAAAGAATGAGTGACTATGTCACTTACTTTCTTCTGTATCTCATGATGACTATTGATTTGAAAATATATCACCTGTTGTGGTTAGCAGGATGGCTCATGGATAAAGATGGCTTGCCACCAATCCTGATGACTTTTATCATAGAAGGAGAGAACTGGTTCCAGAAAATGGTCTTCTTACTCTACATGGACCATAGTGGCATACAAGTGCTACATACATACACACAAAGTGAGGAGAGAAGGGGGGAGGGAGGAAGAGGGGAGGGGAGGGGAGAGAATAAATACTAATATAACAAAGATCAGAGTAAAACCACATCACCTGTGTATTAACCTTACAGACCACTTTTATGAAAAAAATTAAACTGAATGAAGCCATATGGTGACATATCTCAAAGACTACATATCAATTGATAATAACAATGAAAACACAGATTCTTATAAACAAACAAATTTCAAGACAGACATGACAAAGTGGCATCCTGTTACATGACAATACATATACTATCCCTAAGGAACTTGTCTTGACAAGAACACTACCATCTAGGCCCTGTGCTCTGTATTTAATAATCAGTATCATGACTATATAATTAGAAGTGTCTTTTGTGTTCCTGTACACATACATTGCTTTATTATATCAGTATACACATCACATGGTGAAATCCTATCAGGAGGCAAGAGAAGGCAGCAGATCACCAGGAACTAGAGTTAGAAAGGATTGTAAACTGAGCAATGTGGTTTTGGGGAGTGAAATCCAGATTCTCTGCACAATCAAAAACTGCTCTTAGCACCTAAGCCATCTCTCCAGACTCTGTGTACATTTTTAACAGTCATCTTCCTTGTGAAAAAGCAACATTTGTGATGTGTTTCTCACTCTCTGAGTGCCTGTGCTTTGGCTATTTTAAATGCAAATTCCTCAATGAAAGGAACAATATGTTATCCTCCATCTTAGTCATATTATGGCCCATGATGGATAATTATTAGAGTATATAATAAAAGCATATATTAGTAGAAAGGAAAAGTATTTGTACTTTGTGCACAGAAACATGGGAGCTACTTCTGTGGTTACAATGAAAGAGTAGTTTTAAGACTGTCAAAAGTGAATAAATAGGATGTATCTCTATAAAATGCAGGACCATTTTTACAAATAGAAACTAACTTGCTTAAAGGGCATACTGACAAAGATGGAGACAGTGTGGCACTGGACAGTTGTCAAACACTTCTCCTACTATAATGACCACCTGGAGAAATGGAGCACAGAAATGCATTCAAATGGCCATGAATTTTGGTGGTGTTACAATTCCAATGTAAAATGTACCCCCTAGACTCGAGTATTCTAGTACTTGGTGCCCAACAAATAGTAGTGTTGGATATGTCAACTTGACACAACCTACAATCACTTTGGAAGAGAATCTCAACAAGGAATTTGTTTATATTGGATTGGCCTATGGGCATGTCTTTAAAGGATTGTCTTATTTATCTTAATTGATTTGGGAAGACCCAACTCACCATGAGAGGCATATTCCCTAGGCAGAGAATTCTAAACTATGACAGGAGAAACCAAGCAAATGAGCATGCATGCATTTTTCCATTTCTCTGTTCCTGACTATTAATATGATATGACTGTCTGCTTCATCTTCCTGCCTTGACTTCTCTGTCATGATATACTGTAACCTGGAATTGTAAGTGAATCAGACACCTTCCCTAAATTTCCTTTTGTCCAGTTATTTTATCATATAAACGGAGTGAAACAAAAAAATTCCAAGATCTTCCATAGACTTAATACTCATACTCTCCTGAAAGTAATTCTGAAAAAACCTCATTGGTTAACTAAATTGGCATTGGTGGCATCTGTACTTGGGTATGTTGTAGTAACCCTATCTGGGGTAAGTACATGTTGCTCCTCCCCAGGAGAACTTTTGATACACCTTTGCTTCTTGCTGTTAAGAACATCTATTCCTTCAATGCTACTGCTGCTGCCAGATTTTAGAGACACCAGATTGAAGAGGCAAAAGCAGAGGACAGATTCTATCTTATTCTCTAAACTCCATTTTAAGCTGCTGTCCTCGTAGTAATATGGCTCTGACCCTGTGGCTCTGGGAAAGAGATCACAAAGCATTCCCAGCAGTCAAAAATAGACATAACAGCTGTGGCCAGCTTGCAATAACAGAAAAAAAACTGGTCACAGTAACAGAATAAGTTAAGAAAATATGAATCATTCCCAGGTCAAGGTGACTCTTTTTAGATATGTGGTCTCTCCTTGTGGTTTGAACAAATGCTATCAGTTTGAAGGTTAACATTCCTTTACCAATTTACCCAATCATGTAACGCCAAGGCTTGAAAGCCCCAGCTTGCAAGTTTTTCTTATATAAACCCTAAGGTCCCTAGACCCAAGTGTCACTTGTCACTTTTCTAACCTGTTGCACAGGGAAAGTTGTGACTTGAGTCCAAACTCAAAGACTCTTGTGTGCTTACATCAGAATTGTGGTCCCTGGTGGTCTCTTGGGGGTCTGGTGAACTGGGCATACGTAACACACAAAACAGCCTTCTTGGCCTTCTAATATAAATGGGAGAACAATGACTCCAGGGAATCTTCCAGGTCTTCAGTACCAGGTTTGGATTGCTGGGGTGTAAGACCTCAGGGGCTAAGTAGCTTTCAGGTCCTCTTAGCACTTGGATAGCCATTATTGGATTACCCAGATGATACAATGTAGGAGAATGTAGTAAATTCCCTTTTCAATAGATTCTCATTCCGAATTCTAATCCCTTCTGGAGAACCCTGGCTTATACAAAGCATGTTCTGTATTGGTATTCTTGTGACAAACAGCTGACCACACAACTTAATAGGAAGAAATGAATATTTTATCTCAGAAGTTTCTGTCAGAAACTCATGGCTCAATCAACTGAAAGAAAGTTTCTGGTAATGGGAGCATTTGGAAGAGGAAGCTGCTTACCTTATGTTGAACAGAAAGCATAGAAAAATTCTACAGGAACCGCAACCAGGTACAACCTTCAAATGCATACTCCCAATGATCTATTTTCTCCAAGTAGGCCCTACCTCCTGAAGTTTTTAGTTTCCCAAATAATGCTACCTATGAGAACAAGGCATTCAAAACATAAACATGTCCAGATCATTTGCATTCCATCCATAAGGTTATCATTAATAGTCCAATATAGTCTAACCACAATTAATGTTTTCATATAGACAACCATATGCTAACTGCTTTATATTCATTAATTAAATAAAATTTTGTGGCATCCTTGAGTGCTAAAGATGATCCATTCTGAAACAGAAGAAACTAGACTGAGGGGTGGTACAGTAACCTGCCCAGTGAACCATGCAGTGTCACTAGAATCAAAGTCAATGTCATTGCAAAGCATAGATATCATAACTCTTAACAGGACACCCACATCCTTGCACACACAGCTTGCTAATTAAGACTTTACCTTTTCCAGACACTTATTCTGCACACAGCAATCCCAGGCTGTCACTGATGGAAGACTTTGCCTTTCCTAGGGGTCAATGGTTCAGTGTAACATAAGCTTCTTAATTTCATTTCTCAAGCAAGAAAATGGTAGACAAAGACCAGAGAAACTAAATTGTATGGGATGTCAGAAGTGGCTCTTGGCAGAATGGCAGGGGAAGCCAGCATTTAACAGCAAGAGTTTCTTTAGTAAAAGTTCACCAATCAGGATCACCAATTATAATGCTCAGTGTTAGGAAGGGAGGCAGAAAGGATGATGTCATGCTCACATCTTCATACTCCAGGTTCAGTGCCTGGCATGCAAATAAATGACTGATAAAATCTACCTTTAAAAGATAAAAAGTGGACTGGAAATATGGCTCAGGTATTAAAGAGTTTGTATCACCCTATGAGACCCTGATTCAGGACAATAAGAGACTCTATCTTATACAAAAGAGTAGAAAGTGCTTGAGCACAGACACTAACAGTTGTCTTTTGACAACTGTTGTCCTCTGACATATGCCGTACACATGTACTTGTTTTGCCTCATATGATAGACAAAAGCTCATTATCTAAAGCTTTTTTTTCTATTCTTCCTTAAGATATCGACCATACTGTGTGTAGAGTCTGTTCTTGCTGTATGTGTTAGTTACAAGTAGGACACACTTCTTTCCTGTTGGTGGGAAATAAAATTTCACAAGCATTTTCATTTTCAAGTTTCACCACCATGCCTATCGAGACTCCCCTGCTCCCTCTGACTCAACACGCCTGTGGATGTGCTTGTTTTTATGACCCTCTCTGTACATGTTTGTGTTTCTTTCTTCCCAGGATATTCTGATGCTGATATTATCTGAGTCTCATGTGCTTTGGAGTACACACAAAAAAATGAAGAGTGGGAACCTTCACCACCAGTGAAAACAAAATGTGAAGTTAGACTCCCTTACAGCTTCTCATGCTGCTGTTCTTTGAGACTTCAGCGTATGTATGTCCTAAATGTAAGACATTCTGATGGTAAATTATAGTTTTAATTTCTTCATATTGACCTTCATTCTGAATTTTAAGGATTCAAGTGGGGTTCACTTTATCCCTCAGGGAACAGTTGGTATGCCTGGGGGCATAGATGATTATTTTACCTGGAAGGAGAGGGAGATAGAGATGTAGCTCAGTTGATAGGGTGTTTTCCTGACACGTAGGAAATCACAGGTCAATCTCTAGCACTTCATAAAACCAAGCCCAATAGAGCAAACCTGTTCTTCTGTAACCAAGGGGAGGGAACCACTAGTATCAGGAGTTGAAAGTAATCCTCAGCTATACAATGAGTTCCAGGCCACTCTGAGCTACAGGAGACAGTAGCTCCAAGAACAAAACAAAACAAACAATTGGAAGAGAAAGATTCCTGTTGTGGCATCTGTTAGATGCTGCCAGAGGTTTACAATGCCTTAGGAATGCTTTGCAACAACGAATTATGCATCCCGAACATCAATATTGCAGAGGTTGAGAAAACTTGCTCATGCCTCTACTGCCTACTTGGAGTCATGAAGAGATGGGTCCTGACAGCTATATATAGACAGAAAAGAACAGCAAGAGAAAGGTTGTTGGTCCTTCAAACTAGGTTCATTGGGAAAAAGGGAGAATTACACCCTGAAGCAGACAATACAATTCATGTCTCTTCTCATTGTTTTTGAGTAAAAATTATTAACAAAGCAAGAAGTAGATTTGAACAGCTATGGGAAACCACAGCATAAATAAGTAGAGAGTCAAGGCTGGTTGCATTAGCTAGGGTAAGAATCCATAGATAGGTAGATCATAAGCCCCACTGGAGAGCCTACTATTACTCTGCTAAATCGACATAGTAATAAACTGCCCCCCCGAGTTTATGTACCTGTCCCCATAAATGACTGTATCTCTCATCCTTTGTCACTGAAGCTTTTTCTTGCAGTAGATGGTGATTAATATGGAAAGACCCACAACTAGTAAACATGCAGAGAATAAGAGACTATAGAGTGCTCAACTTTAAATGGACTGTGTATCTCACACCTTTTCCAACCAAGTCTCAGCCATCATCTGGGAAAGGCAGTGCAACCATTACAAATGCTATTGGGGGTAGACAACTGTAGTCAAGCAGGCCCATTGCACACGAAGTCACGAAGCTTGTGATGGTTTTGGAAAGACCACTGAGCACATGCAGGCTCTGTGGGTTTCAAAGTTGAGCACATAGAATGAAGAAGGAAAAGTGGTAGGGGTATGTGGATGAATTAGAGGGGACAAATGTATGAAATTCTTAAAGAAACAAACAAAGGAAAAGCTGGAGAGTGATTGAAGGAGACACATTTTGACCTACAGCCTCCTCAAGTGTATACACACAGGAAGGAAAGATGGAAGGAAGGGAGGGAGGGAGAGAGGAAGGGCGAGAGGGAGGGAAGAAGGGAGGGAGAAAATAAGAAAAGAAAAAAGAAAGAAATAAAAAGAAAAAAAGAAAAGACCTAAAAAGAGAAGGGAAAGTGGGTGGGTGAAGACATGGAAAGAGCTTAGCTTTCGACAAGTTAGCTCTTCCTTGGTCAAAAACTAACTCATTAATCAGGTAGCTCTCAGACTCAGAAGACACTCAGCTAACCACATCCAGCTTTAGGAATGGAGAGCTCTTTTAGGCAAAATAGGAACAAAGTAAAGAAATCTGCTTGGTTATAATTGAGTGTCACCTTATTTGGGCTGATGCTTGGGTGAAGCTGTCTTCATTGAGCCATTTGTTACTAAAACACCCATCTAGCTACTAGCTATGCTTTGTCTATTTGCAAAATGCCTGACAGTGGTTCATTACATAGGAACTAATTGTGAGGGGCAGCCTCAGAAAATGGTCTTCTGCTCATTTTCTTTACCTAAACTCGCTCCTCATCTCCTCATCCCCACATCCCTGCTGTCTTAGTGCCTTGAGGTCAAATACTCTGATCCCCCTAGGGATTTTCTAGGAAGTTAACATGATGTGAATGCCCCCATTCCTTCAGTCAAGGGTTTTCAGGTGATCCAGCAATAGAATTCCATAGTCACATGGTTTTGAAATGTAACACAGTACATTTCAGCTACAACTGGTTAAAATCATTGGCTCTCTCTACTCTCCACGCAGGCCATTTGCAGAAGGCCTTTTCAGCAACCACGAGTGAATGGGATATCTGGTCAAGGCTACATGGAGCAAAATAATTGCGGAACACTAGAGGATATTTCTGTGATTTATAACCACTTCCCTGTGTGGTTTATTGTGGTCTGTCATGGCACACAGGTATCTTTCACAAATATTCCAGATGTTCGCTGTGTCATGACTTTAGGTACATAGTATGAGACTGAATAATTACCTAGACATATGTTATGATGTCAAACATGAGAAAGAAAGGAAAAGTCTGAATGGTGGCCTAGGAATGTCCTGACAATAGTTATGGACAACAAAAAGATAACTCATAACAATACATTGTGTGTTTTTCTAGAATTAAAAAACAGATATTTGTCTTTATTCTATGTACATGCATGGCTTGCCTATTAAATGATGTGAGTACAGTACCCACAGAGACCAGAAGAAGGCATTGCCTCCCCCATGACTGGAGTTACAGGTGGTGACTGGGACTTGAATCTGGAAGAGCAGCCAGTACTCTTAAAAGCAAAGTCACCTTGCAGCCCTCTTTTCTAGAATTCTTAAATTCCACATTATCATGCTCTCATGATTGATATCAAGTTGATATCAAGGAAATATTTACATTCTTACTCAAGGTGGCATTCCTACCATGAACCTCTCCCCCTCTCCAGTTTGTTTGTTATTATTTTGTGTGACTTACTTGGATGGTTTTTATATGCAGTAAGTAGAATATTCTCCTTGGATGCCTATCATTTAGCTCCTGGACCTAAAGGACAGCTGCCTTCTTTGGGCCAAATTTTGGTGCTGGGCTTAGTTTCCAGTCATTTAAACCATACTCTACATGAGGTGGCATTGTAGCTATTTACCTTGTTGCTGTGACAAAAATCCCTGACCAAACCAATTGAAGGAAGAAGGGAGCTACATTTATTTATTCAGTGCTATCAACATTTTAATTAGTTTTTACTCAAAATGGTGCTAGAAATAAGTTTTGATTCATTTATGACAACCTTTTTGACTTACAAGTACTCTACATTTGACTCACAATGTTACCTGCACATTGATTGTATATATGTGTTTGAGGATGTGGCCCATCATGGCAGTGAAGGCATGACAGGAGGAACACGAGAAGGCTGGTCACATTACATGCACAGGTAGAAAGTGGGAAAACATGAATGCTGGTGCTCATTATATTTCTCCTTTTTAGCAAAAGCTGGGAACTTCCTGACCTTATTAGGATGGCGATTCCCACGTTACCCAACCCGATCCACTGCAAAACTCCCTCACAAATATGCCCAGACATTTGCCTTTCTGCTGATTATAAACCTTGTCAAGCTACCCATTGGCATTAACCATCACAGTTCGGTCCTCACAGTGGTCCGTTGGACATAATCTATGCTTAGATGCTCACTAAGTTTAGCGATAGCAACTGTTGACTACAGTCACATGAGACCCACATTTAGTCCTAAACAAGCTCAGCAAGTATTCCTCCTCACACATCCTTCATTCCTCTACCTCTGAAACCGTGGGATCCCTGGAACTCATATTGGCCACTGTAGAGGAGTTGGTGAGTGTCAAGTTTGCTAAGAAACCCATTGCATAACACACCAGAGACCAACATGAGTTTGTACACATATGTGTGTGCACCCCACACATACATAGACACACTGGTCATATACTTGGACACATAAACAAAGGTCCAGGGAGTTGCTCCACAGAGATATGGTGTTTATAAGTCATCAGTTTTCTCATAAATGAATCAGAATTTCGTCATGAAAATTTTCTGAAAACAAACCAACTAGGAAGTGTAAACAGTGAACAGCAGCAAAGAGGGTAGCACGGAAGTGCTCAATGCACTTTCAGCATTCTGACCCACACTTGTTAGTTGACAGAATCAGGTGAAGGAGCTACTTTTCACATTGCTAGGACCAAACTGCTAACAAGAAGCAGCTTAGGGAAGGAAGGAGGGGCTTGTTCTGGCCCACATTATGAAGGAACCTTGCCATATGGGGAGGTGATGACAATTTTTTAAATAACAATGAAGCGTCGCTTTTATTTACTTAGCTTATCATTTTTGTTGTTTACTTTTGATGTGGTAGTTTAAGTATATTTCTCTCTTCCTGTTCCTCCTTCTCATTTATTCCTCCCCATTATCCTTCAAATCCATGCCCCTTTTTCCCTAATTGCTATTTTATGCATATATGTATTTGCATTTGCATAGACATTTCTGAAGATAACCAGTTAAGTCCACCACATAATGTTACCTGTATCTATGTGTTTGGGCAGTTTGGCACTGGGCAACCAACTGGTGTTCTGTTCTCTGGGGAGGACCACCTCTTAGCTGCCAGCTTTATTCACTTGTCTATGGTCTCTGTGTAGGTCAAGGCCTCTTGACCATTCCCCTGTGCAATTTGGAATGTTTGTGTCTGTCACATTTTATCCACAAAGATTCAAGGAGAGACAAGAAGTAGAATCAGGCTGTCCTGTTGGTGTACTTCTTCAGTAAGACCGTCCTCCCTCTCCCTCTCCCTCTCCCTCTCCCTCTCCCTCTCCCTCTCCCTCTCCCTCTCCCTCTCCCTCTCCCTCTCCCTCTCCCTCTCCCTCTCCCCTCTCCCTCTCCCTCTCCCTCTCCCTCTCCCTCTCCTTCTCCCTCTCCCTCTCCCCTCTCCCTCTCCCTCTCCCTCTCCCTCTCCCTCTCCCTCCCTCCCTCCTTCCCTCTGTGTGTGTGCGCGTGTGTGTTCGCACAAATGTGTATGTCCATGTATATACATAAACAACCTAAGATTATTTCTCCTTTGATTGTTAAAGAAGCATTTGCTGGATATTGAAAATCAATAAACCATGGGCCAAGATACTGCAATTTCTGTTTATTAGCACCTATCACTCTAAACACTAGGATGGCAACATCTATTATTATGCTCACATATAATAGGTGCTTGAAAATATTTCTTGAATGTATGATGTAATCTTACTCCTGATACACAGAAATCCTTCAGGTGTTCAGAAAAGAACATCTTATTTGATGTTCTTTTCTGATTACCAGAGGAATAAATATTAATCACAGAAAAATGTAATGAAAAATATTAGTTTATGTGATTTTAATATATATTCCTTATAACGTCCTGATGAATGTGTGCATGTGACTATTTATGATTTATCTATGTAGTTTCGTAAAAGTCAGTATCATTAAATATACATTTGAATTTAATTTTTATCATTGAATATTACTTTAATTATTTAAATGTTACTCCAAATATTACTTAAAGTGCTATACATTGATGCATGAAAATTTATTTACTAAAGAAATTCAAATGGAATTTAAGTTATCCCCAAATTTTATCTTATCTTTACAAATATGACTGTTGTCAGTTCCTGTGTGTGTGTGTGTGTGTGTGTGTGTGTGTGTGTGCATGTGTTGTATATATGCAATGCTGTAGTAGAAATGGGTATGTATGTGTCATGTGTAGGGTGTAGTATGTATGTTGAATGAATGTGAATCTATGTATATGTGTCTTAGTTATGGTTAGTATTTCTACCAAAAGCAACTTGAGGAGGAAAAGGTTTATTTGACTTATGCTTCCACATCACAGTTCATCATCAAAGGAAGCTCAAAAGGGAACTCATGCAGTGCAGAAGCCTGGATGTAAAGGCTGATGCAGAGGCCATGGAGAAGTACTGCTTACTTAATAGCTCAACTTGGCTCGTTCATCCTGCTTTTTTGTAGAACCCAAGACCACCAACCCAATGATGGCGCCACCAACAATGAGCTGCGCCCCTCTCTGTTAATTACTAATTAAGATAATATTCTACAGATTTGTCAATTGCCTGATCTTTTGGAGACATTTTCTTATTTGAGGCTTTGTTCTCTCCGATGATTTTAGAGTCTGTCAAGTTGCCATAAAACTAGATTGCACAGTGTGTGTGCTGTGTGTTTAGGCATGTGCGTCTGTGTTTGCACATGTGTGCATTTATGAGCATAGATACTAAGTCAGTAAGTGCCTGCCTAGGTCAGGTTCTTATCTTGGGGTGTTCGGGCACCATCGCTCAGCTGGCTAGACTAGAAGGAACAAAACTAAACCAGGCCAGGTAGGGTCAGCAGGTTCTTGGTTGGCAGCAAGTATGGAGGGAGAGAAGCAGCCTTCTCCAGGATGGCTTTCAGTGAAACAGTTCTCTTTTATTGAGGGTACCAGGGCTATATAAACCCTGTGAAGGGGGTAAGGGTTTTGAAGTGAGTGTACATCATTGGCTGTTGCTAAGGTACTGGAAAGATTTTATTTGCATAAAGAGGAATACCAGGTACTTTCTGGACATGTTATTAGAGAGAGAGGAAGTTTAACCTATAATTTGACCACCAGACTGTGTCACTACATCAAATGTGGTGGAGGTGGGGTCATGAGGCTTGCATGAACTGGGTCATGCAGCCCCAGATCCAGGAGGAAAACAGTCCTAATTCTGCCTGTGTCTGTGTCGGAAGGAGATTTTTGAGGCTTAGACATGTCATAACTTCACTTTTGCTCCAGAATGGCTCTTTCAGTTGCATGGTTTTCTTCACACATGAAAATATAAAAAGGTAATCCCAAACCCGTTAGATCTGTTGTTTTTCTGTTGCTGTGACATAACACTCTGACTGAAAGCAACTTAGGGGAGAAATCCTCATTTTCATAACAATTCCAGAGAATACACAGTTCATCTTGATGGGGAAGGCATGGCAGCAGGAGATAGCCTGGCATTCAGAATTTAACCACAGTCAATGGAGGGTGTAGGAAGAGAGAAGACCAAGCTATAAAACCTCAGAACCCATTCCCACTGCTGTACTTCTTCCAATAAAACTCTACCTCCTAAGGTTTCCATAACCTCCTCAGCGGCACCTCCAGCTGGGGGTTAAGTGTTCAAACTCACGAACTTGTATAGGACATTTCATATTTGGATCACAAGAAGTGTTAATCAAAGGTTGGCAGGAAGTGATATAAATTTTAAGAACTGAGTTCAATTGGGGCATTGAAACCATGCAACACTAAATATTCATCTGAAATTGGAGCTGAATATACACAGGAATGGGTAAATTTAGAAACACTGCACTTCGGAAAAGGTTTGTCAAACATGCCTTTTGAAGTTTTCTGATGTTCTTCTCCCCATTTGGAGTTATTTAATTCTATCTCACATGGAACCATCCAGAGCCCCTCCACAGAGACATCCCCCTGTGAGGCTTCCATTCTCCAGAAAATGATTCCCTTGTCCTCAAAACAGTGGATCATTTCCAACCCTCAACTGCATTCATCTCTTTCAGCCCTGAATCACTAAATAATTCCAACTGATCAATCCTAGACCTCTTTACCCTGCTTCTCCTGTTCCTTAGTGAGAACACTAGCTGTGTTCATTCTCTCTCACCCTCTGGCTTTTTAACTCTGCCTGGTCCTTCCTCTGCTGTGGAAAGAGACCCCCATCTAAAGAACAGAAAACACAAAATCTTTCTTTATGACATTTTTTACATCGATGTATTTTGTTTATATAGTGGATTAATTCTATGTTCCTTGAAAATTAGTAGCCAACACTCCTCTGGTGTAACTTGAAAACTAGAACAGAAATAACAACTAAACAACTAAGCCTGTCCACAGACCAACATAAAGTCATACTAGAAGTAATAATGCATAGAGGACATCAAGAAGGAACTACTTCCAACTGCCCTTGCTGACAGTTTCACCTCATATATCAAATCCTGGTGTCCTTTTAAGTGTATTTTAAAGGTACCAGCATAAGACACCCACAGCAAGCATGCATTATCCTCTCATAGCTCCAGTGTTTTACATAGATGCAATACTCAGTAAAACTGTGTTTATTGAAGTAAAGCCAACACACTGGGGAAAGTCATCCTGCCTGACTCAATGTGAGCAGAGAGATGACAGAATCGGAGGTGTGTTAACTGCTTTCTCCATTTGTGTATTCAACTGTATGGCAGGAAGCAACTCATGGGAGTTATAGCTTATTCTGGTTTACAGGATAGGATCATTCCAAGATAAAGAAGAAGGCAGGGTTGCAGGAGAGAAAATCAGGCAGCTGGGTGAGTTGGGTGCTGGTCACATTGCATAAACATTTAGGAAGCAAAGGGAAAACAGAAAGTTGGCTCATATTGTGTTATAACATCTCAAAGTCCACCCCTAATAACCTGCTTTCTCCATCAAGGCTCCACACTCTAAAGGTTTCACAACTTTACCAAAAACTAGTCACCAAGTTTTCAGACATGAACCTGTTGAGGTCTGTTTTACTTTCAAACTACAGTAGAGGGAGATGATTCAATTATTTACACTTTATTCTAGATGACAAAAGTAGCCCTTTGTTGTTTTTGTGAGGGACTCACCTAGGGATCCTTCCATCTTGGTATGACCAGAAATGGGGAGGGTGTTACATGGGAAATTTCAGACATGCCTTGCCTTGGTCATGACATTCACCAAAGAGGCTTTATTAAAGGAATTAAAAAGAGTCATTAAAATGTATCTCAGGGATTAGGATAGGATACAATAGGATAGGATATGCTAAGATTTTGTTTATCCCTGCCTATACATTTCCCCATAGGCAAGCACAACATATTGCTTGTATTTTTATTGCTATATACTCAATGAAATTCTGAGAGCTAAGAAATTGTACATTTCCTTAGAAATAGAAGAATATGTCAATACATTATCTAAAGAAAAACTGCTAAAATTTAAAATTTAAAGACAAGCTTGACTTCCTTTGGTACAATGGAATATAATAGTCACATAAAATATTCAAATGATTAGAGAGAAAATTGTCTTGAACTTGGAGCAGTTTAGGCTCTGAGGAGGAAGTCTTGAAAAACATCATATTATGAAAATGTGGTGCTCCTAGGGATACAAAGAATATCTAAAGTTAAAATGGAGATACACTTTTAAACTTTCAAGAGATATTTTCAATTACATAGATTCTGTTAATCTACAAAATCAGAAATATAAGGAACTACAATAAAACTCACTTTCTGTCAATGACTGTATTACATTTTTGTGGTACTGTTGCAAGAAAACATCTGACAAGAGCAGTTTGGGAAAGCAGGGGTTTGTTTTAGATCACATGTGAGGTCACTGTCCATCATGACAGGGAAGCTGTGGCGAGAGGTACTCAGGAGCTGCTGAGACATATGGTCATACTGGACACATGATCAGAAAGCAGAGAGAGATGCCTGCTGGAGCCTTCTCCTTGGTTTTTTTGTTTGTTGTTTTTTGAAGCCAGGATACCAGCCCATGGATGGTGCTACCCACACTTGGGATGAGTCTTCTGTCTTTAACGAATTCAAGCTAAAAACTGCTCAGAAATGCATAGACATTTATTTCCCAGGCCAATACAGATCTTGTCCAATAAACAATGAAGAGTGTTATGAAGACCAACAACTAACACACAGCTCCTGTAATGTGCAGAAGGATACTGAGAGACCAAGAGGTTTATTTCTCCTCTGCCATTTCATATATCCACTGTATAACACTCCTCCTTGGAAAGTGCTGCTTAAATTTGCATATGCATACATGCATCCAGACACATTTGCATATATAGTCCATGCATTTAATTTTCTATTTTATATTTACTGAGCTCATCATTTTTAGCATATTAGCTAAACTAATATTTATCATCAAGTCCATATATTAGAACCTATATCTGAATCTGTCACAGTGTCTTTGATAGACAAACATCTATAGTTTTTTGGGAGACAATTGCCACAAGAACAAAATGAGTGGCCTATTTATAATCCCTCCTGAGTCAAGCAAACAGACGTGCTTCCAATCTTTTAAACCTAAACTATATTGTTTCCTGGCAAACACAACACAGTTCCTGTCATCCCCACCTCCCCCACCCCTGGCTCACCTTTCCCCTTTTCCATGAGTCCTTCTGGCCTCTGCTAGCAGGAAGACTTGTACTGACTTTCAATAACGCTCTGCTACATTTTCCTGTTGACTGAAATACTGTGTGTTAACTTTGCACTCCCCTCTTTATTTCCCCTTGGACACCTGCTCCATTTCCTGTGAGATGACAGCCCAGCTCTTCTCTCCAAGGCCTTTTTATTGTGGCTCTCTTGGGGACTCTGTACTCCAGGGACGGGGAAGGAGGGGCCCCTCTTATCTCGCCCTTGTTGTCCCTCAGTTTTCTGTTGTCTTCTGGCATCTCCTCTCTTGTGTGGCACTGACATGCCTCACTTAGTGGGAGCATCTTCTGCTCCCTGCCCCTGCCTTTCCTGACTCTCCTTATCATAGTTGAGGAATACTCTATTATATTTTCTGTTCTGTCGACAAGGAAATCATACTCCTTTATTTTGCTTTCCATGTCTTTATTCTCTCTCCTTTTTACATATGAGTGGACCACAATATGTGTGTGCACGTGTGGATGGAGGCCAGAGACTGACAACAGGCTCAACCAATCTCCATCTTATTTACTGCGGCACGGTCCCTCACTTGAATCCAGATCTCCCAAACTCAGCTAGTGAAGCTACCCAGTCTGTCTCACAGGCTGGCTGCTGCTCTTGCCTGCCATTTAGGAGGGTGCCTGAGAATCTAACTCTCGTTCCTCACTATTGCTGTGGAAGCACTTTGTGCTTTATTACCGAGCCATTTCCTGGCCCTCCATCTTCTATCAGTATCTTTAAATATCTGCCTCTTCTATAGCTGTATTCAGTAGGGTGAATGTGGCCTGCACAACTGTCCCATCTCTTCTCACTCTCTAGGACTTTACCTGGCTAGTCAGTATCTAACTTCTTTTCCAGATGATCTATCTTTATGAATTTTTACAGATATGACTTCTCTTATTAACAGAGTCACACCCCATTCCATTTCTGCAGAAACCCCAGCTGTCTTCCTTATTTTCACTTAGGACATCTTTGTCAACTTGGTATGCTCAGATGCTTTTAAAAATTTATTTATTTAGTATTTGTGCATAATGCCTATATGTGGGCACTTGTGCCATGATAAAGAAAATAAATCAGCTAAGTCAAATCTCATCTTCCATCATTCAATATAGGGATGCAACTTGGTTGCCAGGCTTGTATTATCCTCCATTTGGATAACTTATTGGCCTTTGAATTAATTTCTTGAGCCCAGCTATGTAAGCTTTTTCTCTTTTCCTTGGAAGTCAGTATTCTCAGTAGTTTTTTTAAATAAATGCTCACATCCAGAGCTGAGGAGGTCATTAGTGGGTTAGACTACTTAATATGTAATCACTAGGACCTGAGTTCAAATCCCCAGCCTTCATGTAAAATGTCTTGTATGTCTATACACATGCCTGAAACTCCAGCACTGTAGGGCATGTAAGCAAGTGGGTCACTGGGGCCTACTGGGCCATGAGCTTAGTACCTTGTTAAGTAAAAGGACATATCTTAAGGGTTTAAGGTGGAGATGGAGAGACTATCATAGCTGACATTATCCTTTGGCCTTTGTATGTGTACCTAAATATACATATCCAGTGCCTAAACACTTACATACACATGTACTCACACATACAAAACTGTTAGCGTGGGTGATCCTCTATTTCACACTTGTATTCCATTGGAATCCTAAATATGCAGAACATATGCAAGAATTAATAAACAAACAAGGCAGCACATAATTCTTGTCCTGGCCAGTTCTTATGTCAAGTTGACACACATCATCAGCGATGCAAGAACCTCAGCTGAAAATGCATTCATGAGATCAGGCTGTAGGCAAACCTGTAGAGCATTTTCTTAATTAGTGATTGATGTGGGAAAGCCTATCTCACTGTGGGATGCGCCACCCTGTGGATGGTGGCCCTGGGTGCTATAAGTAAGGCTGAATAAGCCATGAGGAGCAAGCCAGTAAGCAGCACTCCTCCATGGTCTGTGCATCAACTCCTGCATCCATGATCTAATGGTGAACTGAGATGTAGAAGTGTAAGCAAAATAAAAAGTCTTTACTTCCCAAAATGCTGTTCGTTATAATGTTTCATCATGGCAATATTAATCCTAATTAAGACAATTCTAAATAACACAAAATGACTTTCACAGTTTAAATGGAGGGGAAAACATCTTGAAACTTTTAGTTACCTTTCTAAAATCAATGAAAGACAATCATACATAGAATTAGTGGTCTTATCAAAAACCATCCTTAAACATGTATTCCTAGTTCTGTTCTCATGTTCATGTGTCCCTTTATCACAGACAAAAATATAGTGAAAATGTCAGCAAGTTATGACCCCATAGCCAAACATGGCCCACTATCTATTTTCATGAATCAATATTTCTTTGAACAGAACATTCTAGTTTATTTATGCCTTGCTTGTATCTACTTTCATTGTGACTATTGTGAGTAGACCGTGAAGAAAGCAACTATATAGGTAGCACACGAATAAACTTGCCTGCCTGACTCTTCTGTAGGGGCTTGACACTTTTTTCCACATACTCTCAGAAAAATCAATCTGATTTATCTGTAGAGCTGAAGATCCAAACCAATCCTTTATCATCTGAGGTTTCAGTTATAAAAGATCACATCTCACACTGGAGAGATGGCTCAGCAGTTTCCAGGACTTGCCTTTTCTGTAGAGGACCTGAGTTAGGTTGCCAGCACTCATGTCATGTGGCTCATAACATCTGCCAGTCAATCTCAAGTGTTATTCTTTAGGATGCCATCAACTCTGTCATCAACATCATGGAAAGATATTTTCCTTCATCTCTGGAAATTCAAACACTGCCTAGACACCCCAGATGTAGCTGGTTTGCATTGGCTTTACTTTTAAGGTCCTGAAAGAATGGATAGTTGAATAGTTACATTATGCAGCCAAGAATGCATTTACAAACTGGTCCTTAAAAGCCCTTTGCACTGAGAGAGTTACTGCTCATGTTTTCCTAAAGACCTGCTATAACAATAAGGAGAGAAAAGTCTACCCTCAAAGGTCAGCATGACCTTCCTACTCCTTCCCACTAAACACTGGATTGGGAATAGCTTTCATTTGAGAAGAGAGAATTCTATATCAAAGAAAAAATTAAGAAATTAAAAGTTTAACAAACTGTACCTCAGAAAAATCAGTTTTGAAAAAAGTATTTAAAATTTCTACAAGTATACAGTATATCTTGCTCGGGTCTCCTCAAACCCTCTCATTCCTCACAGACACACCCACAAACCCCTCCCAATTTCATGTACTTTATTATATCCCACTGAGTCCAACTAATGATGTTGGTATGTGCAGAAATTCAGGGCCTGTCCAATGGTGTGTGAACAACCCTACCAGGAGCCACATCCCTAAAGGAAACTGTCCCATGCCTAGTGGTCATTATCCACCAGTAAGTCCTCAGCTAGGAGTGGGGTAGCTTTCCTGGCCAGTTGACTTATTAAAAAATACATGTTCGCCCATAATTTTTGTCATCTGCGATTCTATTTTTTTCTCAAAGTGTGGATTTTTTTCCATGTTCAGCTATCATTAGCCTAACTGAGCCTCAGCTGCCATACCAAGACCTCTATTTAATGAGAAAATAAACTAAAGGCATTTGGGAGAGTGTTTGAAATGGAATCTCATTAATGCATTGTTTCAGAAAGCAGTCAGCATTAACAACCACTTCATTCCTTCAAACAGAAAGACTCTATGCAATCTAATTTGATTTTCCCCTCTGTCTAGAAAGGGCCTGGGCTAATGTCCACAACTTGCCTTGTCTTCATGACTTGGCTGCAAAGTTTCCAAGGACTATGGGAATTTATACACTTTTGTTTTCATTTTTTTTTAATTTTTATTGGTTATTTTGTTTATTTACATTGCAAATGTTATCACCTTTCCCGACTTCCTCTCCTAAAAAATCCCCATCCCACACCCCCTGCCTCCACAAGGGTGCTACCAAACCCACCTGCCCACTCCTATTGCCTTAAAATTCTCTTATGCTGGAGCATCAAGCCTTCACAGCACCAAGGGTCTCCCCTGCCTTTGATGCTAGACAAGGCATCCTGTGCTACATGTGCAGCTGGAGTCATGTATCCCTCCATGTGTATTCTTTGTTTGGTGGTTTAGTCCCTGAGAGCTCTGGGGGGGTCTGGTTGGTTGATATTGTTGTTCTTTCTTTAGGTTTACAAATCCCTTCAGCTCCTTATGAGGAGGGTTTTATATTTATTTTAGCTGGAAAGCGGTTCACAGTCTAGTAAGCAGAACAGCTCATCCTCTGGGGTCCTTCCACTCATCTGATACTTTATGATTTTCAGATCATATGAGACCTAGAGACAATCTACATTTTAAGACCTTGCCCTATATTCTTAGTCTGGAACCACCTAACCTATCATATTGATCCTAAAACACCATATCTTAATTCCAGTTACCCTGATGGAAAGGTTTGGTCCAAAACTTATTTTTGCACTAGATAGTAGTTATTGTAGAAATGCATGCAAAACTGAGTGTTTAACACTAAAGTGATCACACACACACACACACACTAAGTGCAACCACCACCAAGGCTCAGAGAATATTGAGGATGAGTAAGGTCAGCAAGTTCACTTACTACTCACAAAACACCTCTATTTCCTCTAACTCACACCCACTTTTTTCAAATCCTTGAGCCCATGGCTTTCCTTGAGCTGCCCTGACCTTCCTGGGTTCAGATGCATCTCTTGCTTCTGCCAGCACCCCCTGTCATTCTAAACTAGAGCAACAGGGTTGCCCCTCAGATTATGACTTCCTCTGCAACACCAGGCTTCATCTACTCTCCAGGAGAGAAGAATAAATAGATTAACATTCAAGTGCTTACTGTGACACAGGACCATCATCAGGAAGGCTGAACATCAGAACTCAATTAACCTTTGTAAGAATCTACTATGTTACCAAGCTGTCACACCCAGTCATCATAGAAGGTAACTGAGGCACAGAATGTGAGTAATTAACCTTATCTATATTCCCATGGCCCTTGAGTTATTAAACAGGGATCCCAAACCATGATTATTATTGTCATTCACAAACGTTGCCAGCTTCAAGGTATTTGTGTTCCATTCTATATGATTTTGGGAGAGTCAGGTTTTGGATTATAGTTTCTCAAAAATGGATGTATATTTTCTTCTGTAGAGATGGAGCCTTGTTTTCTTGACTGCTTCTTTCCATCCTTTGTATTATACAATGGCAAACAGAATGAAGGAGAGATCATTTTATTTTTTTTGTTGTTGTTTAGTTTTATGTTCACATGTGTATGATGTGTGGGTGAGCGTGTATACATGCTTGCATATGGAGGCCAAAGGTTGACATCAGATGGCTTTCTTTATTACACTCCAGGTTATTTACTGAGGCAGGGTACCACACCTAACCAGAGTACTTACCAATTTAACAAGTCTAGAAAGCCAATTTGTTCCAGGGGTCCCTTGTCTCTTCTTTCTGAGTCCTGGAGTTACAGATGTGCTGGTACACCTGACCAGAATTTACATAGGTGCTAGGTCTTTGTGCTTTCATGGCACTTTATCCAATGAGCCATCTCCCCAACTCCCAGTAGAAAAAACATTACTTCACAGTTATTAAGTACAAGTCTTCAAACTATATTTTAAATGGTGCTATGAGCCAATGGAAGTGATTGTTTTAATCCTTCATAAGGAGTAGTTACTTTGTCAAACCTCTTATTGAGACATCTATTCCCTCTTATAGAGACATATAGTCTCTGTTTATACATATTGGCTAATGCCTTCCTTTTGCAGAAGGGGAAGCAAATGACAGCTTCCCTCTTTCCACTTCTGTTTGTCTCTAACACAACAGAGTCCACAGCACAGCAGGAATTCAGCAAAGTCAATCCATTAACCCTAGTTCATCTCTTTTTCTGGCCGCATATTTTCTCCAAAACTGGCAGACCACTTGATGAACTGAGAAATGGGAAGAGAGACCATGGAGGGAAAATTACAATGTATTTTCATTGAAAAGTAAATGAATAAGCTATGTCAATACATCAGCAATGTAGTAGCAAAAACTACAACAAAAAGAGACCCAGAGCCTGAGAATAGTGCAAAGGCTAGAGTTTAAAACTTCTGTGTTACTCCTATATTGGTCGTCATCTTACAGAACAGACCCAGGTAACCTGAAAACAGGAAATTAATGTCATTTTTTTCTACTGTTGTGCAAAGAAGTCATGACTGATATGAATGAAACCAGATATGAAAAGCCTTCAGGAAGACCAGAATCCTTAAAAGTTGTGAAGTTTCACATTATTATTTATTTGTTTACTTATCTTTGCATGGGAGAGGTGGAAAATGTACATGTCATAGAATGTGTGGAGGTCAAGGGACATTTTATGGGAGTCACTTCTCTTCTTTCACCATGTGAGCCCCAGAAGTGACTTTTGGTCTTCAAGATTATTAGCAGATACCTATAAACACTGAGTTATCTCACTAATATCAAGTTCTCATATTTTAAAAAAATTATTATTTATTTATTTATTTATTTATTTATTTATTTATGTGTGCATGTGCCTGAGTGTGTATGTGCATGTATGTGTGCATGCACATGTGTGTAAGTCTCTCCACAGGCCAGAAGAGAGCACCAACTCCCCTTGGAGCAGGAGTCACAGTCATAGGAGCCACCCAGTATAGGCATTGGGATTTGAACTTCAGTTCTTGGTAACAACAGTACAACAATGCTTAAACATTGAACCATCATACATCCAGTCCAAGTCCTCTTAAGTTTAACAAATAAATTTTAGTTTATAAAGCATTTCAGGTGCAATACTTTACTATGAGACTTAGAAAAAAATATAAATTAAATGTTGTCCAGATTTATGTCACACCCCAGATATAGATATGTTGCATAGAAAGATGAACTGAATGTTAGTATGTAGCCTTTCCTATACAGTTTCTAATATGTATTGAGAGTCTTCAACATATCCCACCTTCCATGAATATAATGTCACACTCATGCTTATGTCCTGCGATCCCACTTTATTCAGATGATTGAGGTTCCAACAGGTGATGTCAATCAAATAGTGAAAGAACCAGGATGGAAACTTCAGTCTTCCTGACTACAAAATTGGTCACAATTCCACAACAGCTTGATTTATAATTTAATATGTTTTTCTTTTAAGAAATAAAATTTCAGCTTAGGATACCTAGTCTTAAGTATGTGTCCCTCCATCGTTGAAATATTTCTAGAGAAAAAGAACCAAACAAAATTTTATAATAATTTTAGAGGAAAACATTGTCTTAAGAGAATTCAATAAAATGAGGTGGCATATCTCTAAGGACACATATACATGGCTTATCTCTCTTGGAAGTATCTTTTGGCAAGGGGTGTGGGGATGTTGAATGACAGGAAGCATCAGGCAGAGAGGTAGAGTCAGCCACACAAAGTGTCTGAATAAAGACCAAATTTGACATAATTTTCCAACATACAAGAAGCAACACAAATATTTTATTAGAATAGAGAAATTTCTCAAAAAATGAAGAATCATAAGCCTTTTTCTGCATAGAGAAATACAAAAAGGCAGGCAAACCTAAGAAGGAGTAGGCTCAGAATATAAAGATCCCTGTGGGATCAGCATGAGAAAGGTAGCATGTCACAAACAGTTTACACTCTGTACATGAAGAGTCTATTAAGACTTCTAATCAGTACAATGTATTGCAAAGATTCATTAAATATTTAATACTACTTTTTGTGAGGCTTTGCTAAAGAGGTTCTTGATTACTCCCTAGCTGAAACAGGGCTTTAAAACCAATCAAGCCCCACATTTTAAAATCTTCCATTCAACTTTTGACCAAATTATAAAGGATATTTCTCCTTAAACCCTTTCACTTTACTACATGTGGTACAATACAATACTGTAATTTTGAAAATTGAGGCTATTGTAGAAATCATTAGCGTCCCACTAAAACTGTCCTCATTGCTGGGATGTATGGGTGTAGATTTAAAACACATAGTTTATGTTAAATAGCTGGCAAAATGTGGCCACATATCTGTGTATTATTTTATTATCTTCTGGCTATTTCTTATACTTTAATAATATGAGCTTTATTATTTTAATAGCTGAAAAAACACAAGTGTATCCTGCATGTCAATTCACGGGGATTGTTTCATTTTATTTGTTATTGTATGTAGTGTGTGTGTGTGTGTGTGTGTGTGTGTGTGTGTGCCATGATGTATATGATAATGGCCAGAGGACAATTAGAAGCAGTCAGTTATTTCTTCCTCATGAGGTTCTAGGAGTTGAATCAGGTCATCAGGTTTGCAAAGCTAGTTTTTGACCTATTGAGACATCTCACTGATCCTAGCTAAAGTGCTTTAAATCTATGCAGCGTAACCACTTTCCAAAAGGTAATGTTTGTTCAATATTGTAGCATTGTGTAACTCAGACCACTTTGATGTAAATGAGATAGGAACATTGGTGAGAATTTGTCTTTGATGGCTATACACTAGAAGTCCAATAATTGTTCATTAAATTATAAGAGGTAGAATGAGAAGACAGAGAAATTCATCATATAAAGTCTGAACTTCAGTGTCTTCATTTTTTAAGCTTATCTACTGGAATATTTTATTAGTAAAAAGAAGGTGAGGTCTTTAGTCTCTACCAGAAATGCTTAAAATTTAAAACAAACAAACAAAAACCCTGCTTAAAGTTAAAAATTCACATCAGAATATTAAGAATTATTTGAAAATCAAACCTTAATAAAACCAAAGTGATTATTAAATCTCATCAGATTTACCAAGTCCCTTTTTAGTTACAAAGAAAAGGGGCTTCATGCAACTAAAGGGCACAACTAACTTACAAGGTTGACATTATCACTTCTCCATCTCACAGATAGGCTTCTTTCGTCTCCCCCATTATGAGTTTAGCTTAAAGAAACAACAGTTAAACAGAAACAGAACACATCTTGTAACAGAATCATAGGCTCACAATTTGAATACTATTTTTACTGTTTCTCATCCAATAAAATCATGCAGTATGCATCTTATCTCCCAGTGGTCACACACTGAAAGACGGGAGACATTTTTCATAACATTATGGAAACAGGAGTACTTGTGAGAACAGATTAACAGAGACTACAATGAGAACACAAAAGAAAATACTTTGTCATAAAGGGAAATGCATGAATATGTAAAACCTTGAATGTGGGGTCTACAGAGATGGCTCAGCAGGTAAGAGCACTCACTGTTCTTGCAGAGAATGGTTCAGTTCTCAGCATCCACATCCTTCAGCTTGGAACCTTATTAGAAATCTAGCTCTCTTCTGGTCACTTTGGGTATTGCACACTCATGTACAAACATACACTCAGCAAAATAGTTTTTTTTTAAATATAACAATCAATCTAAAACCAGCCTAAGATTGGAGTAACTGATAACTCAGGTCAGAGCTATTTGGCAATAGATGTTTTCAGTAGAGTCATAGAACCCTGAAAACCCAGAAATGGCAACATAGATTTATTCTTCCTGGAAAAGAAGAGTGAGTGGAATACATGAACACCAGATGGAATCAAGAAAGATGAAAAGTGAAGGTCATGAATTCTGGCTGTCGGGTGAATTTGTGTGCAGACATATGTACTTAGGCAAGACATTGATATCTCAGTGAGGCAGATGACCTCAAGTGCTTCCAGATTTTACTAACAATCAGGAAGTAAAGACAACAGAAGCTTGCGGGAATCCTCTGAGGCACATACATCTGGCAGAACAGTGCAGGAAGCCCTCAGCCTCTTGGATCGGTTCTCAGAATAAAGCGTATATGATTTGATCTGTTTATTTCTTGATCCTCAAAATCACCATTATTAAGCTTACATTATTGTCTTACCTACAATGAAAGGTAGGTTTAAAATAGGTGCATAGACTTATTCTAGGAATGTCAACTTTTCCAGCTGCAGAAATAAGACAGCTGTTAAGAGCAATTCCTGCTCAGTGTGAATCCTAACACTGTTGTCAGACCTAGAACTCCAGCTACAAGGGGTATGAGTCCCTCTTCTGGCCTCTATGGACACAGTCACACAAATGTATACGCACTCACACGCACGCGCGTGCACGCACACACACATCACAAAATAAAAAAAATCTTTTAAAAAAGAAATTTCAGCTTTCTAATTCATAATTGAACTGCAATAAAAATACAGCCATCCATATACCACAACCCCCGCCAAACACAATGACCCTGATATTTATGAGAAGTGTTTTGTTTTATCTATTCTTTCTCTGTGCATCTGCAGAAGTGCTACTTGGCTGATATATCTGGCAGCAGTAGGGTTACTGTCTATGCATTTCAAAACTGCACTGAGCTGAATCTCAGGGTAGCATAGGAAGACCATGCCCTTTTCTCTGTCACTTTTGATTGCACTGTTATAATTATGACTATTGCTGTTGTGTCTGTAACTACTGCATATTGATTAACGCCTGTGAACTGGATCCTTAATATACATTACTTCCATTCAGTGTCTGAATACAATGCTTGAGATGAGGGCTATTATCCTCATTCTGAAAAAGGAGAAAAACGATACTTCAAAGCATTCAATGTTATCAGAGAAGTTCCTTTTTTACAGTGAATAGAGGTCAATGCAGAGATTCATAATTGTATAAAGTACCAAGTACAAATGACTGAGCACTCAGCTGTAGGTGGGAGTCCGTATCAACTGCACACACACGTCTCAAGGCTCACAGAACATTGAGGAAGGGGAGGTGGAAAGAATGTAAGAGCTGTCAGACGGTGAGATGTGAAATGCTTTCTTCTAGACATGGCTGTTACACTTAGAAGCTCATAGAGACTGCAGCCACCTTTGTAAAACCTACATTGTAACAGAAACAGTGGGGCCACCTCTATCATCTCTGTGAAAATTCTGGGTGCCACACAGCTGCAAAAGCATCTCCTACAGGAAGACATAATCAAGGACTGTTTGATGGACCAAGGATTGCTGGTGCAGACACTGCCAGCCAATCAGGAACTGCTGTTTAAAAGGGCTGCTTTCTTGGGACCAATGGGGTGCCAGGTGGAGGATAAACAAGCTTACAACAATGTTCAGATGAGCTTGCTGCAGCCTTTCTTACCTGCTCGGTGAGTCTGTGTAGCTGACTCTGCACCACCTCACTTCCAACCCTCAAGGGCAGGTAGGGTCAGGCATCGAGTAGTCCAAGACACAGACAACACTGCATCGCATCCAGACAGTTTAGAATGCCAACATGGAGGGCACTGATGCTTCCAAGGCCTCTTTGGAGTTAATGATGGCTGCTGGGGGAGCGGTCACTTTGCTTTCTGAGGATGGACATCGGTAGGTGGCTTATGTGCACGTGGACATGGGGTCATTCTCTGGCACATGGGCAACACTAAGCAGACTCAGTAAATGATCAAGATACATTGTATACATGCATGAAATTTCAAGAACAAATAAAAATACAATTTAAAAAATATTTTCTCAGTTGAGAAATGTCAGGGCAGGGCATAGATTCACACCCATAATGAAGACTGACACATTTGTCCCATTCATACTGTCTTATGCCCTGTCATTGGGGCTGGGCTATGAAATCTCACAGAATTCTTTGAATGTGCCATCTAATGCCATGGGGTAAAAATAATTAATGCCATAATATAAGCGAAATACAACAGAGTTTCATGGCAAAACATCTAGACACTAATCTCTAGGATTAGAGGGAAAAACATCTTCAGGGAAAAAAAATGGAATTGTCTGTCTGCTTGCTTCGCCAAACAGCAGATAGATCACAACTTCTGCAGTGTCATTTGTATTATGTGAGTTATTTAGTTTGTCACATATGCTCAGCGAGTACAGAAATCAGCCAAGTGTAAAGTAAAGACAGACTGGTGTAGCTCATTCATTAATTTTCACAGCGGTTGGTTCTCTGCTGGCATTTAAAATTAACATAAGGCAAAGTTCAAAAAAAAAAAAAAAAAGAAAAACAACAAACCTTAGCTTCACCTCAAATCACATATAACACTATAAATTTCTAAAAATGCCAAAAATACTAACTGAACTGCATTTGTACAAGAGATTCACCCAGAAAAAGAGAGAAGTGTTAAGCATGACACTTTTCAGCTTCTCTTAAATGACTGGGCTTCTAGCATTTAAATATGTTTATGGTGTTAAGGCTGGTATTCTATTTAATTCCATGAGGCATAAAAAACAAAGCAAAACAAAAAACAATCAGAACAGAGCTGAGAGTTGGCCCAGTGAAGAGTACTTGGTGCTCTTGCAGAGGACCTGGATTTGTAATTCCTCCATTGGCTGCTAATAACCACCTGTAATGCCGGTTCCACAGGATCCAGTGATCTCTAGACTCCCACCTTCCCACATGTGGAACACAGACACACACACACACACACACAAATACAAAAGTCTACATACACAGTCACACACACGCATGTGTAGTAAAAATATAAACCTTTAAACTTTCAGAAGAATTGTGGTAAGTAAGGGATATAATTCCTTGGTTGGTAAAACCTTCAAGTTTTTAAAACGTTGTTTTGAGACAACTGTCATCAGAAAAAATATGGAAATATGAGAAATATGTCAGCTTCAAGACCAGGTCAGGAGATGTGCAGAGAGCCACTGCCAACAACTGTTCATGAGGAAATGCCTCTTCGGCAGGCAAGCCTCCTGAAGCTTCTTTATATGTTGTCACGTTCTCCTGTTAGAGGAATTTACAGCCTTTCACATTTAGGAAAAGTCAAACTAAGATACTAGATTTTTCTAGCTAATTTAAAACCATAGACACTGGACTTGATATATTTATTTATTTTGCATATGGAAATATATTCATGTGTACATGTTTGTACATGTACATGCAATGAAAGCCAGAGGCCAACTTCAGCTCTTAGGTCTCTCACTGACTCGAATATTGCCAATTAGGTAAGGCCAGCTTATTAGCAAGTTCCTGTAATCTATCTTGACCCCATCCCTCCAATGTTTGGGATCATAGGTGTACAATGTCATCCTCAGCTCTTTTTATATGGATTCTGGAGGTGGAACTTGGGTCTTTGTGTTTGCTAGGCAATCACTTTACTGACTAAGCTGTCACTTTGGCTTAGCTTTTGATACAACTGAATGACAGTCTTCCTTGTACTTACTTTTTGTTCCAAATGATGCTATAATTTTTAATTCACAGATATGCTCTATCTGAGCCAGTTCTAACTCACTGGAATGAAGTTTTTACATGCGTGCTGTGAATTCATGAGTGCAATGGCCATATCATGTCCAGAGGCCAGCATTTCACAGCACTGCCCTTGACACGGCACCCCACTCCAGTCTGCCATCTGGTCCTCACAATGTCTCTGCCTCTAAGTCATTATGCCTTCTCAGTGCCATCCACTCACAGCAGTGACAGCCAGCATTCGATTTCAACCACATATTTTATGTTTTAAGTGTTGGTTTTCATTCTCCTTTAGAGTTTGACCATTCAATTCTCCTAAAACAGGAAGGTATTTTATACAAATGGGGGGTGGACCCAAAACTCTACCTAAGTACCTCAGGTCACTAGGTACTTATGTTGACAGCCATATGATAGCATTCAGAAGGTCTTCCCTTCGGATTCTGATAGTTACATGTTAGTAATCTTTTGACCCATAGTCTGGCTATACAAGCTTTACTTCCAAAGGTCTACAGAAGTAAATACCAGTGAGTGAAACAAGTAACCAGAACTCGATTGCTGCTAAGATCAGCATATAAAGGCTCAGAGCTAAGGTCATTTTCTTCATGGTGCTAATTAGAGTTAGAATTACATCTGTCTATTTACTGACTAACACTGATGCTCTTTATACCATGTGTAATGGGTGTGTGCACATTTGTGTTTGTTGGGGAGTTTGGAGATATAGCATCTTCATGTGGATGTACATGGCAGCCAGAGGTTGATGTTAGGATATTTCTGATTGATTGTCTTCTTTGTTTTATGAGACAGGGTCTCTCAGTGAACGCACAGTTGTGACAATTTGACTAGGCTGGCAGGCCAGTGAGTCCCTGGGATCCAGCTGACTCTGTCTCCCAGCACCACACTAAAGTTTTACAAAAGGAGTCGGGTCCTCCTACTTGCAGAGAATGTGTTCAGTCAAATTGAGCTGCCTCCAGCTCCTTGTGTTGTCTTTTGCTCTGTAGAACATCAACTGACACAAAATAATTTGAAATTCAGCTAAACCAAGGCTGAGAGGTGTTTCCTGTTCTGCTCAGGTACCCTTTGAATGAGGCCGTTACATTGCTGTTTCCTGATTTTATTCTGCCACAATGCCTTCTAACCCTTTAACTTATTCCACCCCAGTCTCAGAAAAATAAGCAAACAAACAAACAAAAACAACAAACAATATACATTCTCTGCTTATACTCCTTCTTGGCCAAATCGAATCTTTTACCTCAGTGATCATAAAGGAATAAAGTAGCATTCTACTTTATATTTCTAGCCACTGGCAGCCAGGATGCTAGCCCATTGACACCTTCATTTTTTCAAGCTCAAAATATTCTACAGTCATTGAGACAGGACTTCAGAATTTACATCTGGACCTGGAGAGTTGGCTTGGAATGTTTTCTGTGTAAGCATGAGGTTCTGACTTCAGGTTCTAGCACCCATATGAAAAAATAACAAATACAACAGGTTTGGTGCGCAGGTACATGTAACCACAGTGCTACAGGTTGAAGGTGAAGGACAGAGGATCACTTTAGTAGTCTGTTTCTATGCTGTAATAAGCACAATGATCAAAAGCAACTTGGGTAGCAAAGGGTTTATTTCACCTTACCACTGTCAGAAAAGTCAGACCAGGAACTCAAGACAGAAGTCTGGAGGTCATGGGGAAATTCTGCTCACACGCTCCCCATAGCTTACTCAGCCATCTTCCCTAAACAACCCAGGACCACCTACCAAGGGGTGTCAAGGCCCACAGTGTGCTGGACCCTCCACTTTCATCATTTATCAAAAGAACATCTTACAGAATTGCTGAGCAAGCCAATCTTATGAAGGCCATTTTCTCGATTGAGGTTTTCTCTTCACAGGTACTTCCAGCTGTGTCAAGTTGACATAAAACTAGGACTTATTGGCCACCTAGATTGAGGTTCAGTGAGAGATCAGGTGTCAAGAAAATAAGACAGATAGAGGAGGGCATGGGACAGCCTTCTCTAGCCTCTGCATGCACATACAAAGTACACAAATCTCATACACTTGCATGAATACTGCACCCATACATATACACAGGTACTAATAAAAATGCAGGCAAGGAAACATAAATATAGATAGAATAAGACCAAAATTTATAAGCAATCATGTACATTAAGCCCAAAATGACCTTGGCAAATAATTTCATGCTAGTATTCCTTTGAAAGAGTCCTAATGAAATATATATGCTAATTGGATATGTTTTTTGAGGGCTTAGCAGTCCAAGTCATACTAAGCACATAAACTTTGATCCTGAGGAAAAGCTGTTAACACCTAATTTGAAAATTAGTTTTGTAAATTTTACAAATTAAAACTTTTTCATCTTTGCTTTACACTGTGTTTGAAGGTCAAAAACTTTAGAGCTAGAATCTATGATAGAAGAAAGGTGTGATTTTTAAAGAACTAAAAATCATATCAAAATGATTTGATATCCGTATTTCTTTCCAAGCAAATATTTCAATCTTGAAGATGCTATAATCTAAAATAAAATTGCAATAATTTTCATATGTGTTTTCTCTCTACCAACTGCAAGATAAAATTATGAAAGCTATTTCTGCCTCTTAAATGTTTGCTTAAGTTTGGGGAGGTATTAACAAAATGGGAAATTAGAGAGAGACAAGAAAGCCGATAAAAGCATGGGAATGAACGATAATATTAGCAATCACATACCAGAGGCCAGGCTTTTAAAAAATGTCTCCCATCCAAGTTTCAAGCAAAATCCATTAGCAATTCCTACAGGAGGAGTTGAGAAAGACATTTGATTGTTGTGTAAAGCTTGCACTTTGTGTCTCTCCAACTCTGAGAAGCATAAAGCACATCAGTAGGCAGTTATTTCCTGAGGATGAGAAATAAAATAGCTCTAAGCAGGTACCAGGTGAGCAGAAGACTGGATATCATAAGGGCATGGAGTAACTAGGAGGGCAGGGAGGCAGCTCAGAGGGTTGAGCACCTGCCTCACTAATGTTAAGACTGGAGTTAGCATACTCAGCACCTTTGCAAATGCTAGATGGATGGCAACTTCCCTGCGTGTAAGGGATAGAGAAAGCAGAATGAGCTGAAACACCGGGAATAGACAAATAGGTAGCTCTGGGTTCAAATGAGAGATCCTGCTTCATCATGTAAGAATGAGAGTGATTAATAATTTGATTCTACATGCACATATTCATATGTCTAGACAATCACACACTCACACACAAACATGTACACGAGACATTTATACATCATCATCAACAACAAAAGGGCCACGTTGCACAGAAAAGACATACCGGACAATGTCTTTTGTTCAGGTATGTACTTTAAATGGCAAGGCCAAAATTCAGATCCAGACTCAGCATGTACATATGGATGCCATTCACAAATTCTGTAAGTGGCAAGGAAAAACTGATACTCAGATCAGGTATCTAATGAAAAGTTTCAGGAGGTCCCTGGAGAGATATAGGTCCCCCAAACAGGAACTTCCCAGCAATGGCCCTCCTGGAATAGAGACCAATAAAATAGGACAGAGAATAAATTCAGAATGCGCATGCGCATGGCTGCCTCTCAGTTTCTGAGTAGGAGGCAAGGACATTGCTGGGGTTTTTTGCCAGTGAGTGGGTACTTAGTGTTTGCTCAACAGGAGAGTCTCCTGCCAATATGCACACACTTAAACCATGCTTACAATGATAATAAGCAGTATCTGACCTGTACACATAAATGAAACCTCTGCACTTAGACCACAGGAGATGTAAAAAGAGTCAGAGGTGATATATTTTCAGGCTACTAGCCTCCTCCATCCACTAGGCTCAGAAAGTGTCCTTTTTTTTTTTTTTTTTAACTCTAAGTAACTTACTGTATGATTTTTCTGGCATTAGAAGGTAGGTCTTCTGGAGACACCCTGATTCGTGGGTCGATCTGAGAATTTGCTAAATCTCCGGTATGGAGCATGTATTAGGTACCCTTCTTATTGCTGTGACAAAATGCCTTATAAAGGCAACTTAAGGAAAAGGGGGTTTGTTTTTATTCTTTTTGGTTTGTTTATCTGCTGTCTGTCTGTCCCACATCTGTTGATTTACCTCATCTGTCTCATCTATCTATCTACTATCTATCTATCTCTGTCTCTCATCTGTCAATCTGTCAATCTATCTCATCTATTATCTGTTTATCTGTCAATTGATCTGTCAGTCAATATATCTCATCTATTGTCTATCATCTGTCTATCTATCATCTATCTCTGTGTGTCTATGTGTGCATGTCACATGTAAAAAGCGTGCCTATGGAGGCCAGATGAGGTTACTGGATTCCTTAGAATTGGAGTTATAGGTTAGGTGGTTGAGAGCCTTCTGGTAGGAATGGTGAGAACCAAACTGAATTGCTCTAGGAAAGCTGCAGGTGCTTTTAATAAACCACCCATGTCTCCATCTCCAATAAAGCTTATTTTGACTCACTGTTCAAGACCACATTCTATCATGTCACAGAAGTCATGAAAGTAGCAGCTGGTCTCATTGCACCGAGTCAGAAATCAGAGATGGATGGTGGCTTCAGCTCACTTTCTTCTTTTCATTCAGTATAGAATCCCAGCCCAGGGGATTATGATGCCCATATTTAGGGTGAGTCTTTCCACCTTAATTATTTAAGTCTAGTAACTCTGGCAGGAACAAGGCCAGAGGTTTGTCTCTGAGGTGATTTTAGATGCTCTCAAGTTGATATTTAGTACTAACAATGAAGGCACAGCTCTCTGAACTTCAAAGGACTCAAGTATCCAGAGAAAAACCACATTACACCATCTGGAGAGTTGTTGATGAAGTATTCTGCTTAATGACCTTTCTAAGCTGGGAGCTTCTCCAGAATCATCCTCTGTAGCAGTATCTGAGAGGAAATCCCTCTGTTCAACTTAAATCCAGTTGGAACAGATCTTTTTTAAAAATGTAGAAATGATGCTATTCTCAATGAATTGCACACCAACTAGAAAATGTGGACAGGCTTTGTGAGATATCTCAAAAGAGAGACTGGTCATGCATTAAGGAGAGTTGTGCTCTATTTAATTTAAGAGTAATTTAAATTATGCTTAAATTATGTTTAAATTGATCAGATATATTTTTTCAGAGTAAAAAAGTAAACAGAAATTTTATTGTTCTGTCAACATTTTATTAAAACTCATGCTGCTATTAATTCCCACTGTGAGGTGTACAGTGTGCTGAAAAGTAATCCAGTTCTGGATTATGTTTTAGGAGGAACTATGGAGAACTACAGAACTATGAAAAAAGAAGAATCTGAGAATAGAACTCAGTTGGTAGAGTTTTACCTAACATGCATGGAGCCCAAGGTTCTATCTTTAATATCATATACAGCATGTATGGTGAGTCATACCTGTAATCTAAACAACTGGGAATTAGAAACAGAAGGATTACATGTTATAGATCATCTCTGGCTATCTTGTGAGTTTGAGGACAGCATGGGATACATGAGACCCTGTCTCAATTTCCTTTTCAAAACATTAAGTGAGGCCATAAGTTCTGGGACCATTAAGTAATGGAATTTGTGGTTATATAAAGAGGAGATGCCAGGCCTAGGATGCTTTACGTTTTCATGTGGTCCCCTCTACAAGGCTGTGACTCTGCATAGATCCAACCAGAAAAGAAAAAAAAAAATTTTCCACTGAGGCTGCTTGACCTCAAACTTGCCAGATGTCAGAACTGTGAGCCAACTAACACTCCATTATTTATGTCAACATAAAATGGACCCAACCAACTTTTTAAAGAATCTCCTCTCTCTGCTTGCTGTTGGTATTTGGCCAAGTAGGGAACTGGTGCTAAGAATAAAAGGAATTCATGTTTATAGATTCTAAAGAGGTTAATTAAATGTCAGTACTCTTGAGTAAAACCTCTTACTTTGGAGAGAACAAGTGTCTATGTATTTTAAAAGTCATGATATTATCAGTTCTAAAATAACAATTATATTGAATTAGTATCCATCTGCTATCTCATGAAAAAGAAGCTTAAGTGAACCCAGGAATTCAGGGCCTACAGTATTTATAAGAGATCACACCCTTAAAAATAATATATTGGCAGACAGAGATTAACCTCAACACCTGGATATGAGAGTCAAGTCATGTAATTCTCTTGCCATTCACAAATATAACTGTATTTGGATTTATTTTTTTTTAAAATAAAATTGAGCTGAACAGCATAGGCATAGATGGGTCTATTAGAGTATTTTAAAATTCTAATTAATTGACCTTGGTCTTCATAAGTAAACTTGTTTTTGGTCTCCCTCCAACCCCTATTTTTCTCCCTTTTCCCTACAGATTCCTTTCCCACATTCACCCCTGATTAAAATCAGTGGGTCACAAAAGTAATTCCAGTATAATTATAGTTTTTGTCAATGTCTAATATTGATAATACTGATACTAGCCCTGATGGTGTGTCAACATATCTAGCAAATAGTCTTTTCTAAAAAGAAATTATCATGTATCTTGAGACGGTATGGAAATTAGATACTAAAACTCCAAATCACTAGAGACTGAATCAGAGAAAACTGGAAACCCACATAGACACTGTATTTGTAGCAGAGTGAAATCTTGGTTTGCCAGAGAGGAAAAGAGAGAAGGCATTTATAGGCATTGAATTAACAACTGAAAAGAAATAATGGCAGAGAAGTAAAAGTTAATGAGGTGAGGGAAATTGGACTTTATTGATTAACAAACTAACTAAGCAGGTAACTAACCATGAATCTATTTGGAATCAAGAACCTAAATAGATTTCTAAGGAGCATTCATCAATAATGTGAATTTATTAAAAGGAAAGGGGAATCCAGCTCATAAAGGTTTGGCCTTACCCTTCAAAATTATGCCATACCTGCCTTGTGCTACACACGCCTTCCAAGGAGTAGCTTCATCACAAATTATACTTAACCAAAAGTGCATTAGATTCTTTTTCTATCTTGGGGTAAACTCAATTCCAAAATGTCATCACTATTCATAGCAGTTGTCCCTAGGATATAAATGTTTCTCAGCGCTTCAAATGAACACAGTTCTTCAGCTCAGATGAGTATATAAGGCTGTGGGTTAAATGGGATTCCATTGTTAGATTACTGGATGATGAAGAGTAACAAGAAAACAGATTAAAATGTCATGGCCTTGTTTTAAAAATATCACATTATTAAATGAGATATTTTGTAATTGAGTAAACCTTAACTTTTAACTCACTAACTTTTACTTCTCTATTATTTCTTTCCAGTTGTTAATTTGATGCCAATAAATGCCTTCTATCTACCTTCTGTCTTTTTCCTCTCTTGCAAATCAAAAGATTTCACGCTGCAACAAACACAGTGCTTAGGCAGGTTTCAAACTTTCTTTGATATAGTCACTTGGGATTTGAGCTTTAGTGTCTAATTTCCATACATTGAGTTTTTCACATTAAATTAAATTTTATAATGGTTTTAGAAAACAGTCCATGCTGTTGCCATTGTCCTTGGTTACTCTCCAGAACTAGATGGAAAGACCTGCATGCTGTGGGCAACACACCCTTGGTTGCAGGAAATATAGAAGACAAGCTGGAACAGAGCAAAAAGCTTCCTCTTTTTGGCTATCTTTTGAGAGGTCAGTGAAAAGGAAAAACAGACACACACACAAAAAAAAGAAACTTAAAATAGTACAGACTTTTGTCAGAGCCCACTATCCATCTGGGGTCGCTATATGTCAGAAATGGAGAATAGTTTTCTTTTTGGTCCTCAGCTGGCATTACTCAGGATAGCCAGTGAGTCTAAAGAATAGAGTATTAAGTGGTCCATAAACCTTTGTTACCGCCAACCATTGCCAGCCGTCTGTGGGAGGCAGTGGTGGGAATCTAGGAAAACAAGTTATTTTAGCCCTTGAAAGTCAATTATGTGGTTTTGGGAAACTATCAGAACTTTTGAAAATGGCACGTTGCAAAGTAACATGGCATATAGCTAAGACTATTCACAGCAACAGAAGATGCTGTGTGAGCTTCTGTGGGAGAAAAGTCTCTAACAGTGAGTAAGAACTCAGCTGAGACCCCTGGGAGCGACAATATGTCAGACCACTGGTACAACAATGGCACAACTGTCATGGGAGTAACAAACCATTTTATTATTTGATGTTAGGCCTGCTCAACAGGAGAAATTTATGTCTGTTACCACAAGCCTGCTCAAAAGGCATGGCCTGGGAGATCATATGCTCTGGATAAGAACTTACTACTAATCTCTTGGTCACCTGGTTGATGTCATCTCACCAGGCTTACACTGCCATGTTGCATATACCCCATGCTACAGCATCCCAGGAAATGTGATTTCTGTTTCAGAAATAGACACCTAAGCCTACCTCCTTCCAAGTTAATTAAGTACACAAAGGGTTTATATAGATTCTTCTCCATAAGAGTTGGTCTCTCTTCACTGTTCATTTTTTCCAATATAACAATGTGAACTTCTGTGCTCTTGTTTTTATAGTTGTTGTTGTTGATAGTGGTAGTGGTGTATGTGTACAGGTGCATGTACAGGCCAGAAATTCAAATCATATTTCTTCCTTAATCACTTTCCACAATATTTTTTGAGATACATTCTCACAGCGAATGGGAAACTTATCAATTTTTCTTGTCTGGCTATGTGGCAAACTCCAGGGGTCCTCCAGTTTCCACTTCCCTAGCGGTAGGTTAAGCACTGGGTTACAGTTGTGCACCTACCATAAGCTTTTTAATGTGGGCTTTGGGGGAGTGAACTCAGGTCCTTTTGCTTACAGAAGGATTCACCAATGGAGCCATCTCCCAAGTGGTAATCTACATTTGGTTTATAGCACATGGGTACTTTGCTTACTTTCAAGCCAATTATGCTCTAGATTAAATAAAAATATTTTAGAGCATTAAAAAGAAAGACAAAAAGATTAGCAACAATCAATACAACACCAAGTTATGTCAGCAAATAAAATAGATGTTATATCTGGAAATACTTCATTCACTTCATGCACTGAATGGTCACTTTAATGACTAAGCACCAAGAATGTTTGTTTTCCAAGAAGAATAAGTGTTGTTTCTTTCTTTCTCCATTATCAAGTAAAAAATACTTATTATAAACTTAAAGAAAGGCTGAAAAAAAAAACAAACCAAGCATACATAAGTCAGTTGCTCTACCAGATACTATTATAATTTTATTATAATTTCTGTAGTTAGATGCTTTATTCTTGTTGACAAATCCTGAATATTTTAATTATTTTAAATTGTAATTAAATGTGTTCTATAGATTTATAAAATATGCCAAAGTTAAAATATTTTATATCTTATTTATTAAACTCATTCATTTATTTGTGGGAAGAGAGTAAGAATGTACAACACAGTGCTTGTGTGGGAGACAGAGAACAGCTTTCAAGAGTCAGGTCTTTCCTTCCATCCTGGGGGTCAGGAGGATCAAACCCAAATCATTAGGCTTAACTGTAAGCATATTACCTGGTTAGCATCTCATATTTGATATTTTATATTGTGATTAATTCATGATACATTGAAAAAATAAAAGGTTTTATGGAAACAAATAGAAGCTATATTACTATGATTAAGTATCCCCATGCTTTGGTTACTGGTTGTTTTTTTTTTTTTAATTTATTTTAGCTCTATATCATAACAGTGAATGCTCAAGTAGGACTCTTATCAAAGACATCTCTTTTATTGTGATATTCAATATTCTAGCCCAGTAAGTAGAAATAGACAAAAATAATTTTAATACAATTCTATCTTTAGTCAAAGAACCAGAGAGAAGGAAATCTAGTAAGGCATAAAACATCTTAACACTTAGTGCTCTATTCCAGGACATCAGAGAAGAGATGGAAGAGCAACTGTAATCAAAATCAAGAATGAGTGAGTGAGGAATATAAATGTCTACAGTGGTAAAGACAGTTATGACACCACAGTACCTACAAGTACTGTGAAAGAGAATCCAAAGCAAGTGGTGATCCAGAAAGTTCATCTTGATATGACACACATGCTTCTTGTTCCCTTTCCCATCAAATCAGTGAAAACTCCAAGGGGCAGCCTTCCTACTCAGCAACACAGAATGTCACTGTGGAGTCAGGAATTACACTTTCTCTCAGGAAGGGGAGGTAGTCACAATGCTGTGTCAACAGAGGCTGTGTTAGGAGCATAAAGAAAGGCCTTCTACAGGGTGTAACAGAAGGCTGAATAGGTAGCTAAAGGTTATGTTTTGAAGTGTGTGTGTGTGTGTGTACATGAGTGCTATAGCTATATGTTTTATGTGTACATATATGTAGACATATGTGTGCCCGTATATGCAGGAGAGGGCCACAAGAATACAGCAGGTGTTTTGTTCTAGTATTCTCTAACTATTCCCTGGAGACAAGGTCTCTAAATTTTGATGTATATTGAAGGACAGCATGCCACAGTAATGCTCCTTTCCCTGCCTTACCTAGTAAAGGGGCTATGATCATGAAAATGGACATGTCCAACTTTTATGTAGATGTGCAGGATTTGAATCCGTATCTTCAGGCTTGCACAACAAATGTTCATACCTACAAAGCCACCTTCCTAACCTGGAAATGTGAATCTTTACACCCAACTTGGCAGAACAGGATAGATCTCACTTTCATGCTTGAATATGATCTGGAATCCCATAATTATATAAAAAAGAAATCCAGGTTTCACTCAGAACAAGAATATCTTAAGTAATATCAAAAGGTACAGTTGAAAGCTTCTCACACTAGGCTGGGTGAGCTGTTAGTATTATCTAACACAGGCTTCACAAAACTTATCAGATAACAACTCCAATAATTCACTATGAACATCCCTGAAACAAAAATAAAGCCACTGATCATTTCCCAATAAAGATTACAGTTGCCAGTTTTCCTTGTGGACAGGAGAAGTGGTTTCTGCACCTATAGGGTGAGCCTCATGCCAACTTCCTCTCTAGGCATCTTGAGCATACCCACTTTCTCTCATTGTGAATAAACATGATCCCATCAAAGTTCAGACCAAGCCTCTCCTTCTTTTCTCTTGTCTCTTTACAGGTACTTCTTAATAATCTACTAATCTAATAGTCACATCCAGTTAGATGGCTATTTCAGCAATTAGTCATAAAAACTAAGCAAGACCCAAAGAAAGACTAGAGAGATTATTCATCAAGAGAAGTGGACTGTCTAGAAGCTCGAGTTCAATCCTGAACAGAAGTGAACAGAGGTGATCAGAGAGCATTTACTCCCTTAAGCTGTCCTCTGACATATGTACATGTGTTGTGGCACACATACCACCACCATCAGAACCATCATAAAATTAATAATTTTAGAGAACCAAATGGGAGTTCTAGAAAAATATAATAAAAAGAAATTCTCAGTGGAAAGATTCGATTAATTAAAAATGGAACATTAAATGTTATATAGGCCCACAGTTCTGAATTTGTTGGGGATTGAGCAATCCTTTTATAGTGGATGCATATGATATATTTATACTATGATCATAACAGCAACAAAATCACAGTTATGGAATAGCAATGAAGATAATTTTATGGTAGAGAGGTCACTGCAACATGAAAAGCTGTATTAAAGTGTCACAGCATTAGGAAGGTTTAGATCCACTGATGTAGATAAAAGGTGGAAGAAAAACCTGTAATCTCAGAACTTAGGGTGTGGCTGCAGAAGAATTAGAAGACCAAGGTCATCTTCAGTTATACAGAGCTCTGACTAACCTGGGCTATAAGATATTGCTTCAAAAAATAATCTCAAGACAATGAAAGAAGAAAAAAGAGAGGAAGAGGAAGGTACAGAAGGTGAGGAGGAATGAAGGCAGGAGGGGGAAGGAAGGACAGAAGGAAGAAAGAAGGAAGGAAGGAAGGAAGGAAGGAAGGAAGGAAGGAAGGAAGGAAGAAAGAAAGGAAGGAAGGAAAAAGAAAGAGAGAGAGAGAGAGAGAGAGAGAGAGAGAGAGAGAGAGAAAGAAAGAAAGAAAGAAAGAAAGAAAGAAAGTCAATTTAAATAGTTTAGAGTAAAGAGAAAACACAATAACCAAAAGTCAGGAGCTCAGAGATGTACAAGATTATAATAAAATTCCTAGCATTCATTTCTCAGGGCTCTATAAGGGATGGTAAAAATGGCAGGCTGAGCATGCAGTAATGATGTCTGGGAACTTAGTTGGTGAAAGATGCAAAACAATAGATTCAAGATCCAACAAGTTCAGAGACATATATGGAAATTAGCTGCATTTCTCTATGATGTTATGTTAGCAAGAGATAAAGTTGGGGCAGGATCTGGATTTCAAACAGCTGTTAGCACATGTGTTAAGGCTCTTTTAATTGTCAAGTTAAAAATACCTTTGTTTCTTCTACAGTATTTAATGTAAGTTGCATTGATTCCACACCTTCTAATTGTGTTTTGAAATCCAGCATGTCAGTTATGGAGGCCTATCAACCAGGTTTTGTTTTAGGGCCCTGAGTATCACACAACCTTGGTATTCTAAAAATAGCTTGCAAGTACTGGAATAAATGAGTCAGGCTTTAAGCAGAAGCAAGAGGGTAGTGGGCTTGATTATTGCTGGTATAACAGCTTTAATTACTAGCACTACTGCTTCTGCAATTGCTGTGACACAAGAAGTTAATACAGCTACTTTTGTTAATCATTTAGCAAAAAATGTTACTAACGTGTGAATATACAAGAGGATTTAGATAGGCATTTGGATGAATGGATTGATGCTCTTTATCCTATTCACATTACTGGAAGGAGGTTCAGAATTTAAGGGTATGGAGCCACCTTGAGTGTCGAGCCAAATACCATTGGATTCATGTTAGTTCTAAAATTTACAATGGTAGTCATTATAATTAAAAAGAAGTTTAATGACACTTGCAGTTTATTTGGCATAATTCAAACACATCTTGGGATGTTTAATAATACATAGGGAGCTTATGAATTTCAAGAATGCTGTTCTGCTGAGCGTTGATGTGGTAGATACTGCAGATAAAATTACCCATAGCCTGAGGTCTGTATTTCTATTTACGCCAAGTTTCAAGAATGGCATATATAGCTTGATCATGCTAGCCCTCTTTGTCCTTGGAGTACTTTTTATTCCTACCCATTGTGTTAAAGCTTTTCTTCAACAACATCAACATGTTGGCTTCCAAAGTACATGACTTGAACCTAAAAGTGGACCCCCAGACAGAGTTATTAAATTAACAGACTGGCAAGCCAAGGACAGGTAAGATTCTGTGCAGAGCCTTACCAATCTAAGGTAGAAGTGCATTACTTTTTATAATGTATATTCCATGATGGGTAAGGAAGGCATTCTTGTCAGAAATATCTAAGACAGGCTCAGTCTTGTTAATGAAATAAAAAAGTGGGAAAGATGGAGAGCCTTTGGGACGACTTGGCAAGAATCTGACACGGGTCAACAATTTTCATTGAGTGAACTAAATCAGACCCTAGGAGGATACCTAATTAAACTCAACTAAAGTTCAGCAAGCTGGAGAGATGAAACAGAGGTCAAGAGGGGTCATTTACTCCCTATATAGAAGACCCAACTTCATTTCCAGCATCCATATGCATACACACAGTGACACATATGCATACATAAATATAAAAATAAAATAAAGATTTTTTTTAAATCCTAAGAACTAAAAATAAATAAGTTTGGATCAAGTAGAAAATTTTTAAAAACATCTTCTCTATATAGCCAAACACTTTGGAAAGGGTCACATGTTTCATTAGAAATAATAATAATAATAATAATAATAATAATAATAATGATAATAATAATAATAATGTAACCCTCATTGTGGAGACCAGAAAGAATTACAGAAGGTGTGTCAAGTGTTGGTGGAAAAGGGTCTTCTTGCCAAAATCCAGTGTCCTGCAGCAATAGAAATAACAGGAAAATATTCTTTGATAAAGAAAAAAGGAAAGCTTGGTCACCAGTAGATGAAGTAAGCTAAAGATATTTCTCTATAGACCCAGGTCATAAAAATATATAAGTGAGTAAAAAGATAACTCCAGCTTTTGGGATCCAGCACTCCAGAACTCTCTCATTGCCTCTGGAGACACCTGCACATGCAAAGACACACAGATCAGAGTCACACACAGAGAGACAGGACATAGACAGACACACAGAGAGAAATAAATAATAAATATTTAAAGGAGGAATATCAGAGCACTAAGAGAGAAAAACAGATAGACAGAAAGACATACAGACAGACAGAGACAGAGAAACAGAGACAGACAGAGAGAGACAGAGACCGACAAACCAAAAGATACAGAGATAGAGAGACAGAGAGAAAAGTGCATGATAAGCAAAATGGACTCTCCATCATCCCTTGTGTTTTCCAAATTATGACTGTTGGTTGAGGAATAACTTATCTCTAATATAGTTTTAGATATTCATATAAATATTTATTAGGAAATGTTTGCTGTTAAAAGTGGAGGAGAGAAAAGGGACAGAAGAGAGATATGCATCCTATAGTTCCCAAACTTTAAACTGGTAAAAACCATGACACTCATGAAACATAATAATACAACCCCCAGAGCAAGTGCTGAAAGGGCTACAAAAAGAAATCCACTCAAAGAAATATGGGTGAAGAGAAGAGAGATTATAGAGGTGTTTGAGAAAGAAAAAAAAGAAAGCAGAAATACAAAAGCATACACATGGATTTTTTTTTTAAAAAATGTAAGCAGTGGTGTATTCATAATTAAACTAAACAGAAATTATTTAAATGAAAAATCAAAAGACATATGGGAAGGGTGGATTAGTAACAGCAACCCCATAATGAAAATAAGAACTCACTTCAAGACTGGAGAGATAACTCTGTAGTTAAGAGGTTGCCACTCTTGCAAAGGAGCAGAGTTTGGTTTCCCTCACCCACAATGGGCAACTCACATCTGCCTGTAACTCTAGCTCCAGGTATTGAGCACCCTATTCTGAACATAATTTAAATTCAATAATCTTTCAAAAAAGAACCCACTTCAAATATAGCAATATACATGCACTGAGAAAGGCACAGAGGACATACCAAGTACACTATAATGCAAATGAACATAAACTTTAGAATAAAGAAGGTCCTCTCACACAGTGAAACCAAAATTACATCCTGCAAACAGCCAAGCTACTGATGTACCTTTCAAACCCTCAGGTCCCCATACCTCCAGCCCTCCTGTTTGTCAGAGTAAGATTCTGTCTTTTAGAGTTTTGCAAATCAACCCTTTATTCATGTTTGCTTTTATGTCATGAAATAAGCTCCTGTGTAAACATTGCCAAGTCCACACACAGGGGTATCACGTTTCACATATCCAGCAGGTAAGATGTGGTGCAGTGGCTCACCCCTGGGTGCAAGTGAGCCTCCTGAAAATTCTGCTCATCATAAAACAGAGTAAATTTTAATAGCTTTATTTGTTTTCATTTTAATAGAGATCTTGGGTTTATTCATTAATTAATTAATTCACTTTACATCTCCACCACAGCTTCTACTCCTTCCAGTCTCCCGCTCACACAGGTCCTCCTTCCTCCCCTTCTCTGAGACTTGGGTGGTCCCCCCGGATACCAACCCACCCTGGCACCTCAAGTCACTGCAGGACTAGGCACATCCTCTCCCTCTGAGGCCAGACAAGTAGCCCAGTTAGGGAAACAGAATCCACAGGCAGGGAACAGAGTCAAGTTTTATCTTTATTGTTGTTATATGTGTATATGTATGTGCCTATGTGTGAGTGTGTGCATGCATGTACAGACACTCTCAGAGGCCAGAAAAAAGCCTTCACATCTCCTGATGCTGAAGTCACTGATAATTGTGAGCCTCCCAACATGGGTGCTGGAAACCAGACTCAAGTCCTCTGCCAGGGCAGTATGTGAGCGATCTCTCTGGCACCTACAATATACTTACAGTTCATGTGTTTCTTTGCTCAAATAGACTATGAATCTTGACAAGACTTTTGAGTTTATTTCTCCAGGCACTTTTTTTTGTTTGTAGTTACTATAGATTTTAATGTTTAATAAATAGCTTCAAGGTAAATTGAATATATTTAAGTATTTGGAACATGGCTTAAAAAGATGTTTAATTACATGTTAGGCCAGAATATTCTGTTTATTAAATTGTTGAAACTTCACTCAGTACTGGGCTGCCCCAGAATTACTTTTGAAAATATCACTGAATAGTCAAAATACTGAAGGACAAATAAAACCTGCTGAAATTTGGATAAGGTCATCAGATATAAATATGAATCAATCAATTTATGTGCTCTACTCTTGATGAAAATCACATATTTCAGAATCAATCTTTTAATGAACTGTGAACTTAGTAAAGTTCTGTATCTTTCAACAAGCAGGGCACAGAAAGTCAAAAAACACATCGGGCATATAAATTAGCAGAAATTTATCCTAAAAAAAAAAAAAGACTGAAACAGAAGGGTCATGCTTCAGAAATTTAATTTCTATTAGATATGATTTAGTAAGTGAGATAGTATTTAGCTTTTTCTGAGAATCAAGCTTAACCCTTCCTGATAACAGAAGCCCCAGAGAAGGAAAACTGCAGAGCACACATCAGGCCAGTTATCATCCTTCTTTTCAATTATTTGTCAGGAGCCATGATTCAAAATTATATGTCCAAGATTCCAGAAACAAATTACTTACACCCTTTAAAGTTCACATCATGTGCAGTAGCATGATGAAAGCCTGCACTGCCCTGTTGCTTCCCACATCCATGGTGTGTCTATCACCTTTTGTTCTGTCTATCCATAACAATACACTATTCACCTCAGTGAGCTTTAAGGACTGTCCTGGTTTGCTCTTCTGTTCCTGTAGTAAAACATTGACCAAAAACAATGTTAGGGAACTATTATCTGGCATATAAAGTTACAGCCCATCATCAAAGGAAGCCAAGGCAAGAACCAGAAGGAACTGAAGCAAAGGCAATGTAGGAATTCTGCTTACTCGCTTGCTTTCCAACTCATGTTCAGGTCCAATTCCTATACAGCCCAGACCCACTTGTGCAGGGATGGCACTCTCTACAGTGGGAAAGTGTATCAATCAATAATTAATAAAATGCCAAAGGGCCAATCTGATCTGAGCAATTTCTTCTGCTGAAATTATTTCTTCCCAGGTGATTATAGGTCTGTGTGTAGCACTAGAACTTGAAAAGTTCAGATGGACACTTGTCAATGATATAATTTTGAGTAGAGGTCTCGTGTATTCCTGACAGCCTCAAATCTCAACATGGATAAGGATGCCTTTTATTGTTTAGTCTTCCTGCATTTAACAGTCTCCAAATGCTATCATTACAAGCATGTGCCAACACACCCAATTTGTGAGGTGCTAGGGCTGGAACCCAGGGCTCTGTGCTTGCTAGGCAAGCACTGTACCAATGTAGCAGCAGCCAAGCTTCACACATAAGTTCTTAATTCATTTGTTGACTTAAAAACATTATTGAAAATCTCTGGGTACATACCTGCCTTCCCAGTACCCTAGATGTTGGAGGTAGGAAGACCTGATATTCTAAAACATCTTTGTCTAAATGGTGAGTTCAAAGCCAGCCTGTACTAACTAAGGCCTCGAATCGAAACAGAAATAAATTTATAAACCTGGACATTAGAGACACCTAAAATACTGAAAGGGGACCAGAGATTCTAGGTGATTTGACAATGTGAAAGCCCCTCATTTATTTTGTCTTTGGTAATATTGCTGAGACAAAATAAACTAACATGGGACAAAGCCAGTGCAAAGAATCAGTGTAGAACAAAGTAGTCAGCATTTTGCATGCTGATACTTTCACATTGAGAATCCATACCATCAAAGAACAAGTAATCACAACTCCAGCCAGAGACTTAAGGTGAGCTAGACCCATGGCCTCCATCCAATGGACTGGTGCTATAAGCTGGACCTATAGCCAAAAAGTCTGTGGGAAGATACTCACCCCAATGGGATTAAAAATCTAAGATCCTTGAGCACAAACGCTCCCGTTGTCTTTGTGTCTTATTTTTTATTTCATGTGCTTCTGAGGTTCCCCAGGAGATCTAATTAAAATACAAGAAGCATAATAAACTTGAAATGTTTCTGCAGAAATGTGTTTGGTTCTTAAGCAGCAGGGCAACTAAAGCAAATGTGTTCCATGTAAGGTGTCAATCATTGGAGAAGAGTGGGAGTTCCCTGTTCATTAAGCTGGAGAGGAAAGGGTGCCTCCCAGTTTGGGCACTTGTGAGAATGGTCACAAATCAGGGCAAAGGGCACTTTAATGATTTGTAATTTAGCAATTTTTTAAAGAAGGGTGATGATAAGAAAACCAATGGTTTGGCTAGAAAAGGATCTCAGCTGAGCTTTGACCAAGCAGTATGAATTTGTTAATGATTTTCAAAAGTTACCTTTGAAATTAAAGTATGATTACATGCTTTCCCCTTCCTGTTCCTCCCTTCAAACCTTGCCATACACTGCATGCCTTGCCTTGCTCTCCTCATGGACACTCCCTCTATTCTTTTAATTGTTAACATCTGTGGGTATGTGTGAGGATATAGATTCCTAAATATGTAAATACAACTTGTATAGTGTTACATTTCTGTATACATTTTCAGGCCTGATCATCTGGTGTTGGATAGTCACTAGGGAGCTCTTCCTTGAATAAAAATATTTTTCCCTGTCTCAGCAGTCCTTAATTGCGTTTGTTGCTTGGTTTAGGGATAAGGCCCCATGATATTTCCCCCCTCACTTGTTAGCATGCGTATTGGTGTGAACCTTGTTCAAGTCTTCCTTATATAGCCACGTTGTTGAGATTTCATAGAAGTAGCATCTCTGAAATTTCTAGAAGACAACGTCTCTCAGCAAATGTTGGTTCCCCTAGCTTTTACAGTCTTTCTGCCCATTCTTCCATTATGATTTCTGAGCACTGGGTATAGTAGTTCTGTTGTAGATGTATTGGTTGGAGCTCAATACCACAAGGTCATTTGTTCTCTGTGGTTTTATTGGCTGTGATGCTCTGTACTGAATTCTGTCTTTTACAATAATAAGGCATTTCTTTTATTAGGTGTGAGACCTATATTTATCACTCAGTATATAAGCATAAGTATTAGGGTGGAGTTAGGAATTATACTGATTTAATAAAATGGTGGTTGTAGGGTCTTCTTGAATATCCGTAACCTCACAACCCTGACTAGGTTTACCAGTATTATTCATAATTTCTCTTCTATGAAAGCCTTAAGCTCAATTAGAGAGTTGTTGGTTACTACTAAGGTATGAATGACACTGTTTCAGCCTTAGGGATATTGTGCCATCATGGTCATTTTTTAGCTCATTGAAATCATGAACTGTGTAAAACTATTATTTGCTTCCTGAGTGTGTGTGTGTGTGTGTGTGTGTGTGTGTGTGTGTGTGTGCCTATGTTTGTTCACATGAGTGCAGATTCTCTCAGATACCAGAAGAGAATATTGGATCCCAATGGAACTAGAGTTATAGGCAGTTTTGTTTCCTGGGCTTCTGGAAACTGAACTCAGATCCTCCACAACAGTAGCATAAGGGTTTAACCACTAAACCATCTCCTCAGTCCCTAGAAGAATGAACTTTCTTGAAATCTTCTAACATTTGTTACTAGTCATAGTTCATATATGACATATGTCACTTCAAAGTAGTGGTACTCAGCTGCTTAGGAGTGATGACACAGCAGACACTTGTTCGAAAATATAACTGAGAGATCACAGATGAAGGACACCCTGTTTTGACCACTTTGTAAGACTGAGAAGGCTGCTATACAGGTTACAGATCTAAAACCCTGGAGAACAATGTGTATGTCAGTGGCCAGCGTGAGGCACCTGTGAGATGTCTCCACTTTTTTTCAGGGAATAAAATAGAACCTTTTCACACAATTGCATTCATAAAGAAAGTAAAAAATTATCAAATGAATACACAATTTTTGATTGAAAACAAACAAACAAACAAATCCTGGTTCTGTTGCTCTGTTTTCAACACTTTAGAAATCTTTGGTTTCAATGCTGAGGTGATAGGACATTTGGTAAAGTACTTGGTTGGCAAGCATGAAACCCAAGTTCTATCCCCAGACAAAAATACTGGCATAGTAGTGTGTACCTCTAATCACGCCTAATATTTTGTAACTCTATATATCAAAGTATATTTCATTTTATTCATTTTTATATATAAACATGTCATAAGTGAGGATTTAATTCTTGTGTGTATATGTGTTTCTGAATACCTCCATGTATAAATAAATAATAATGTGTCTAAATTCTACTTAATATTGATAACATTTCCATAGAAGTAAAAAAAATGAAATATTTGATTTGTCTAAAAATTTTATCACCAATAAAAATGTCTTCTATTTTATTAGTTAAAACAAAGATATATCAATTCAATTTTTAAAATATAGGGCAATAGGGTTAAGAGGATGGGGCACTTGGTGCTAACTCTTATGACCTGAGTTGAGTCCAGCAGGAAACACATGGTGGAAAAGAAGAACTGACTTTTTCAAGTTGTTCTCCAACCTTCACATGAAAGCTGTGGCATGTGCATGCCTGTGCACACACGAAAGCATGCACACACACATGCATACACACACACATCACTGAATAGATGACTAGATAAATAAAATGTAATAAAATATTAAACACACTGTGGGGAGCCGACAGAAGGTGGCTATCATCCTTGCAGCCATCTTGAGCCATATACTCTGACAAGAGACTTGATTACAATAGCCTACAACAGCTGAGCACACTCTGATAACATCTTGCTTTAGATACCCAGGATTTTCCCTTGGGTGTGTGACTTAAAGGTGTGTGACTTAAGGGCATGGCTTAGAGATCAGATTTAGAGACAAGACCTAAGGGCATGACTTAAAGGCCTGACTTGAAGGCATGGCTTAGAAGTGAGACATATAAAAGGCAAGGCAGACAGAAGAATTTATTATTAAATACTAGGCCCAGGGAGTAGGCACTTGAGACTCGAGACAGGCAACTATTATTAGGCACTTAGCAGTTGGAGAAAGAACTTGGAACTGGGAAAGAGACTAGCAACTGGAAATAGGGACTAGGAACCAGGGACTAGGAACTTAAGACTTGGGACTTGGACTAGGAAGAGAGACTGAAGAACAAACGGGATTGAATCACACTCTGTCTGGTCTCCATTCTTCGAATTCATCCTTACTCTCTCTCTTGCTGAACCTTGACCCTCTGACCGGAGCTGCTTGGGGCAGTGAGGGCTCTAACAATTTAGTCCCCAAGGCTTTTGGCAGTGTGGGTTCCAACATTGATAGAGCGGTCAGCAACATTTTTGGCCCCAAAATGTGGGGCAGAGTGGTTCGCAATAACACACACCAGAAGCAAGAGAGATGGCCCCATGATTAAGAGCGGTGGCTGCAGTAGCTCAGGACCCAGGTTTGGTTCCCAGACCCCTTTTAGCAACTCACAACTACTGCCTGTAACTCCAGTTTCATGGTACCTGATGTCCTCTTCTGCCTCTTTATGCATCAGATATACATGTCATTCACAGACATACCCACAGGCAAAATATTTTTGCATATGAGATCAAAATCAATAAATATTGAAATATACAAACACATGTGTGTTTATATGGGTGAATAATTATAAAGAAAATAAACACATATGACAAACATTTGCTGAACATGAGAGTGTTATTTGAAGCTTTTATATTCTCCCTGTGTGATTCTGTCTCACTGCTTTTTTTCAACATACATATGCACACATAGACACACATACACATACACATGTACAGACAGTTCTATGAATAAGACTTTTTGTTTCATGACAACCATGGCTAAGTTTTGACTACTTAAATGTTGGGCATTTCACTTTAGGATTTGTTTTTTGTCACTGCCTTTCTAACTCTTGTCAGCTTTTTGATTTCTTTAGTCAGGAGTATTTGAACAATGAGTGAGGAAAGAGACAGAAAAAGATGAGAGTAACATAAATTGATTTTCCTTATTTCTGGTAATGGTTTCTGAGAGTAAAAATTGTTGGAAATTGAGACTGCTTTAGTTTTATTTAAGTTGGTGTGACAAAATGTCCTGAATAAAAGCAGCAGGGAGGACAAAGAGATCTACTTCAGTGCACAGTTCTGCTTTGTAATCTATTATTGTGGAAAACCAAGCAGGAACCTGAAGCAGCAAGTCACATGGTATCCATAGTCTGGAGCACAGAGATATGGATGCACACACACTCATTTGCTTGATTAGTTTTATTGTGTTCATCTAGACTGTCCTATACTCTCTTCTATTTCAAAACACATTGCTTAGTAGGCTGGGCCATCCCTTAAGTAATTAATTCCCTTAACTAACTAATTAATTAGTCAATCAAACAACCACCCACTAATGTGTCCACAGGCCAGCCCAATGTACATAATCCTTCATTAAGACTCTTCTCAGGGTGATTCTGAGTTGTATAAAATTGACAAAGCTGACCACTCCACTACAGAAGTAAAACAATCTACTGGTTCTTTGTTTCTACCCATTAAAACCTCAAAGTATCTATCTTAAGTTCTATGAATCCACCAAACTTACTGCTTTATACATTGATATAAAACTGTAGCTTTTAGGATTATACATTAATAGCTGGAAGCACAAAATTTCAACTTTACTCTTCAAAAATTTGTAAGAATTATAGCAAATAGGCCTTAGATATGCATTGTAGTTATATAAGTGATAGAGTATAAGAATATAAATTTCTTACCATCAAGCTTCAGGATGTATGCAAAAAACTTTTGTCTAAGGAACAATAAATTTAAAATACTTAGAAAGGTCACTGTTAAATTGCTAATAAAGTTATAAAAAAATTTTGTTACTATGGTAGAAAAATATATGTGTGTATGTGCATGTGCATACATGCATGCAATTGCACATGGAGTTCAGAGGTCAACATTGAGTATCTTCAGCTAACAGTTTTTCTCTTATTTTTGAAACAGGTAAATTTTTGAAACAGGTAAATACCTGGAGCTCCCCCTTTTGACTAGGCTCACTGATGAATAAGCTTCCAGAATCATCCTGTTTCTACCTTTCCAGTACTGAAATGACAACTGCGAACTACTATGCCCCTTACATGGGTGTTTGGGATCTAACCTCAGGTATTTGTGTGTATAAGGTAAGCACTGAATCAACTAAGCCATCTCTCTCCATTCCCAGTTGTAACATTAAAAGGAAATAATTTCCAATGTACATTAGGATAATTTTTCTTTAGCCATGTGTCTTCATATATAATAGTCTGTGAGTTTGTAAATGTGCTATCCTATCTACATGTAAATATTGTTCAAGAGTTGTATGAAGAATTCAATGTCTCATAAGAAAATGTGTATCTTACTATCTGGACTTCGAGTGGGTTTCATGACTTTCTAATGGTAGTAAGGTATCAAATCAGAAGTAAGTAGATTAAGTAAGGCATCAAACAAACTGCTCACTTTCAACCTAGGCATGTCTGCACACATTTATCTGAACTGGAGTGAAATAAAATCAACACATCTTCCTGGGTAACATGTCTGTTACATAACACTTAATCTTGAATTTCCTTATAATTTATTTGCTGAAGAAACTGGATCATTTGTTGCTGAAGTTTTCAACAGTCTGTATCACTGGTTGTTCTTAATGTTCTATTTGCTGTCCACTAATAGCTAGAACTAGATGCTTGACCCAATTCAAGTTTGATATTTTTTGTAGCAGCTCTCCTGAAAACTTTAAAAAAAAATAAAATTTCACATTTACATTAGGAAATATATCATATCTGACTGTCTTTACTACTGCATGCTAATGACTTTTCTGACCACTGCTTATATTATTTTGTTACTTTGTAATCTGTGTATGTGTACACAATGTATCATTTGTATATATATACACCGAGTAAGCATATGCATATCCATGAGTGGGGTCACAAGTAACACCATGGTGGGCATGTAGAAGTCAGACAACAACTTGGATGTGAGTCTCTACTTCCAGCCTAGTTGGAGGTGGGATCACCTTATTGTTTCTCCACTACTTTTACCGTATGTTTGGTTTGTGATGTTTCATGATTTACTTGTCCCTGCCTTCTATCTCACTTCAGGAACACTGGTACGATAAATATGCGCAATAGCACATAAGATTTAATGTGGGATCTGGGGACTAGAAGTCAAATACTCATATTCAGGTGCTTAGAGCCACTTCCTCAGCCTATCATTACGGGTTTTGTTTCAGTGTTTCTCACCAGTAAGAATTTTAGTAGGTTGTCTGAAGCATATGCTAAATTTAATGAAATAAGAAGTTCAGAACTAAATCAGTTCACACCAAGAACAATGTACATCTGAATACCACAGTGATGTAGACCTGAGAGCAGCTGAAAGGATGTCTTGATTAAATCCTTCACTTCAGCCACCCAGCAGCAGAGGCCTTGCCTGACTCCCATGGAGCTCCTTTCTGATACTCTATCCTTTCTTTGTTTCAAATGGAAGAATTCTTCACCTCCATTTAATGTCCCTAGAACGAGAGCAGAACCTTCTTGCATACAGACTCATAATTTGGTTCTAATAACCTCAAGAAGCTAGAAGAAATTTAAGAGCCCTGCTGGAAAAAAAAAGTAAAAACTAAAAGAGAGGACTGAGAGACTGAAGAGGGAAAGAAGAATTCATATCAGATTTCCAAGTCAGGAAAGGAAAACAGAAAAAGCTCTATCTTTGTATTTTTGTAAGTTGCTCATACCGTATCTGCTATCTCTGGTAAATGTTGAAGATCTCATTTTTTCCTTTTTTTTATGTATGAGGTGGTGTGTGTGTGTGTGTGTGTGTGTGCGCACGCACACACATGTGACTGCAGCATGAACATTTCACAGTGTGTGTAGAGGTCAGAATACATCCTTTGATGTCAATCCAGCTTTCCATTTCATTTGAGTCCTGGTCTTTCTCTTTGCTGTTTACTGCCACTTACACAAAGCTATTTGGCCTATGAGTTTTTTAAGATTCTCTCTCTCTCTCTCTCTCTCTCTCTCTCTCTCTCTCTCTCTCTCTCTCTCTCTCTCTGTGTGTGTGTGTGTGTGTGTGTGTGTGTGTGTGTGTGTGTGTGTGTGTGATTGAAACTTCAGAAGTATACTGCTATTACTTCCACGTCTGGATTTTTTCTCTGGATTCTGGTGATTTGGATTCAAGTCTTCATGCTTGCAGAAGTATTGTCATTCCACCTTTTATATCTTTTTTTTTTTCTGTAAAGGCTGTTTTTACTTTTTAAATTTTATTTTTATTTATTTATTTTAAACTCCAAATTTCATTGCCTTCCCAGTCCACCCCTTTGACTGTTTCACATCCCATACCTCCTCCGCCCCCCGCATCTCCACGAGGATGTCCCCATTGCCCACCACCAGCCCCATCAGACCTCCAAACTTTCTAGGACCTCCAGTCTTTTAAGGGTTAAGTGCATCTTCTCTGACTAAATCCAGACCCAGCAGTCCTCTGCTGTATATGTGTTTGGGGCCTCATATCAGCTGGTGTATTCTGCCTGGTTGGTGGTCCAGTGTCTGAGGGATCTCAGGGGTCCAGGTTAATTGAGAGTGTTATTCTTTCTACAGGGTGACCTTCCTCCTCAGCTTCTGAGAGAGGGATAATATCCAAAATATATAAAGAATTCAAGAAGTTAACTACCAAAAAACCAAACAACCCAATCAAAAAATGAGGTATAGAACTAAACCTAGAATTCACAACAGAGGAAACTCGAATGACTGAGAAGCACCCAAAAAATGTTCAAAGTCTTTAGTGATCAGAGAAATGCAAATCAAAATAACCCTGAGATTATACCTTACACCAATCAGAATGGCTGAGATCAAAACCTCATGTGACAGCACAGCACATGTTGGCAAGGAGGTGGAGAAAGAGGAACTCTCTTCCATTGCTGGTGGGACTGCAAACTGGTACAACCACTTTAGAAATCAATCTGGAAGTTCCTCAAAAATTTTGAAATAAATCTACCTAAAAACCCAGCAATATCACTCTTGTGAATATACCCAAAAGATGCTCTACCATGCCACAGGGATACGTGTTCCACTACATTCATATCGGCCTTGTTTGTGATAGCCAGAAGCTGGAAACAACCCAGATGTTGTGGGTGACAGAAGAATGGATACAGAAAATGTAGTTCATTTACACAATGGAATACTACTCAGCTATTAAGAATAAGGACGAACTGAGTTTTGCAGGCAAATAGATGGAACTAAAAAATATCATCCTGAGTAAGGTAACTCAGACCTAAAAGGACATACATGGTATGTACTCACTAATAAGTGGATATCAGCCAGTAAAAAAGTACAGAATATCCAAGATACAGTCCACAGAACTCAAAAAGATCACCAAGTTGAAGGGCCCAAATGAGGACACCTCAGTCCTACTTGCGAGGGAGAAGAAAGCAATCATAAATGGGGAGGGAGGGACCAGGGAGTGAAAGTGGATGGGGAGGGGGAAAGAGAGGATCTTGATCTGATATTGGCTGAGGGAAAAGGACTGAAGCCCTGAGGGCCAGCAGAAAGAATGGAAACAGGCAACCTCGGAAGGTAAGAGGTTAGGGGGGCCCTCAAAAATGTACCAGTGACCTGGGATGTGAGAGACTCTCAAGACTCAAAGGGAGGGACCTTAGATGAAATGCCCGACAGTAGGGAGAATGAAGTTATAGAGCCACCTTCAGTAGGAAGACAGTAGGCGTCAAGTGAGGGAGGGGGTTGCCATCCCACGGTCAAAATTCTGACCCATAATTGTTCCTCTCTGAAAGAACTGGAAGGATAGAAATGGAGAGAAGCCTGAGGAAAAGAAGTTTCAGTGACAGGCCCAAATTGAGATCCAGCTTAAGGGGAGGTCCCAAGGCCTAACACTATTACTGAGGTGATGGAGCGCTCACAAAAAGAAACCTATCGTTTATATCTTTCCTTAATGTTATATTTGCGTGTTTCCTTTAGAAGAATTCTGCTTCCTGATAAGGCAATCTAGAATACACACACACACACACACACACACACACACACACACACACACACACACACACATATATATATATATATATATATATATATTCTTTACTCAGTGATTCACGTAGACCATGATTCTTCCTGTCGTCACTTCCAAAGTGCTGATATTTCAAACTTGTACCACATGCCAAATTAATGTTGTGTTCAAGATGAAACCTTCATGTATGCTGACAAACACTCTACCAACTGAACTATGTCCTCAGTCCTGTTATATTTACAATTATGTTCTTGATGAATTGTAACTGTGATTCTGTGATACCAATACCAAATGCCTTCTCTGTGGTCTTTAAAGTATACACTGTAGAGCTAATATTAAATTACTCCAGGCATGGTAGTAAAATTTTCTTGGCAACCACTTATAACCGTATTACAGTGCTTACTGAAATATTAATGAAGACCATCAGAGAAGCTGAATTCTGTCTACAAAATTATTTCCTTGAGAAACACTCATTAATCACCAGTGGAAATTGATGGAATTGTCAGCAAAACTATTTCTCCAAATATACAACTGAATCACTCAGGGTACACAGCGTACAAGACAATCTGGGCATTTCTGTGCTCGTCCTTCCCATCCTTATACACATGCAACTGAATCAGTCAAATAATTCAGCATATATCTCCATCAGAGCATCCCTGGGCTGATAATGCCAATCCTCATGCTTTAACTAGTGCCCAATGATTTTTTGCAGATGCAAAAAAAAAAAAAAGTAGTAAGCCAACATAAGAACCAGAATGCTAAGGGCATATGCTTGAATTTCTCATGTTCCATGAAGCCTTCACCAAGTGCTTTGTCTTTATTAGTTTTTCCTGTTCTGTAAACTCCCCTAATACTCATAACTCCCAGAATTCTGAAATATCGAATGGCTCACTGTTCAATATTTAATTGTACACAGGCTTGCATTTCTGGCTCATTGCTTCAGACCTAATAGCTAAATCATTCTCTATTTTTTGCATACATGCTCCATATGCTTCAGCCACAGTGAACTCTCCAAACATTTCTAAGCCTGCATGGTATGCATTCTGCTCTGTACTTTTCAATAAAATGTTAGAGAGAGGCAAACACCATCTTTCCATGATGACTAATTGTTTTCAGTGTACCAAGGTTTGTTCAAATGTTACTTCTGTTCAAACATTTTCCACAGACACAGACTGGGCATATCAACCACAAACCAGGGCTTGCTATGCCTAGAAGTACTTGATCAAAAAAAAAAAAAAAAAAAAAAAAAACTCATTTACAATTTTGTGGACTGTATTGTTTTTGCTTTCTTTGTTTGGAAATTTTTGGGATTTTGTTGTTTTTATTTTTGTTTATGTTTTGGTCTTATTGGACTATTTGTTTTGACTTTCATTTTTTGTGTTTTTGAAGAAGTTTATGGTTTCCTTTTTGTTTCGTTTTATCTTTTGTTTCTTTTTGTTTGAAAGTGGTGTATGTGTGTGTGTGTGTGTGTGTGTGTGTGTGTGTGTAAAAAAGAGAGAACATAAGCAGTTGAGTGGGTAGAGATGTGGAATATACCTGGGAGGTATTGGAGGTGAGACAAGATCAAATATATTGTTCTAAAATTAATTAAAAATAAATACATAAAACGGTTATTCTTTTTGAGTGACAAAGTCTCATGCAGATGCCAAGGAGGTGAGCAAAGTATACTCCCAGATGTCTGAAGTTTGTTTCCAAAAAAGATTAGATCTCAAGGGCTGGAACTTAATCAATAGTTTGATCCAATAATAGATGTATTCATTTCCTTTCTGTTGCTGTGTTAATACCCTGCCAAAGGCAAATTAGGGGGAAAGAGGGTTTATTTTGGCTCACAGTCCCAGAAAGGTACAGTCTCTTATAATAGGGCCCCAAGCTTTAGCTCAGCTGACTCCATGATGAAAGCACTATTCAACCAATTAAACTCAGCATATAGACAGCACCTACTGAAATGAAAACAAGGTAAACCTTCAAAGTCCATAGTTCTGGGAAAGTCCCTAAGTGTACTAACTTTTTGTACTAGCTTTTTGGCTTCCATAGTTCTGCTTTTAGCTAACTTCTAATTTCAACCCAGAATGTGGTGTTTTATGTGAAAAAGCTTACTCTGAGAAAGGCTAGGGGCTACATTGGGACCCCAATATCCATTGTAATTCCCACCCAGAATTGTATCACAATTCTCTGGACATATAATTATAAGCAGTTGTGAGATACCTCAAATGGGTGCTAGAAAAGAAGCTCTTAGCCATTGAGCCATTGTTCCTGCCCTCCTGGATATTTCGCTGAACTCTGAATATATATTCACCAGACTCTTCACACTTCAGGGAATTAAAGCATGTGTTTTCTTACCTCACACCAGTCTTAAGATTTCCAAACCATATACATTATAGGCACTAATAATAAAAAATAAGAGGTATATTTAGCTCAACATTTGCTCTCTCTTCTCAGAAATGCTAGATGTTTCTTCCCCCTGTTGATTTCATTTCAACACAGCTTCAGCTAGTGCTTCTGGATACCGTGTACCTTGTCTTTCATCATGAGTGTCTAAAATAGTCACTAATTTGGAAAATTATCTGGTTTTTAAAATTCTTCCTCTGCTGTCTCTTACCTTCTTTAAAAACCTTGGAAACAGAAAGGAGGCTACCTATACTTTTCTATTTAGCTCTCCTTATGGAGAACCCAGCCAGGCATGCCTGCCAGTTAATAGTCAAAAGGAAAAAAATTGAAACTAGCATTTAAGCCGTACTTTCTTTTTTTTTCTTTTTTTTTTTTTCAAAAGCTGACATTTATTGCTGAGTGTCATTTGAGTACCAGGAGCAATCAAATAAATTGACTTCCTACAGTTCCTGTCTCATACATATTTTTTTCCTTTTTTTTTTTTATTAGATCTTTCATTTACACTTCAGATACCATCCCGTTTCCCCATTCCCCCCCCCTTAGAAAACCCCTATCCCATGCCCCCTTTTCCTTTTTGCATTTATACATTTTTTTAAGAAATGTTAATCATAGGCTTTATAAGTTTGGTATTGTTCAATCAGAGGTGTAACCCACTACCCAACCTAGATATATCAACTATCTTTGACTGGTGGAGATACATAAACATCTGCTTCCCTGTTTCCCCCCTCTATCTCTCTTTCATCACCTAGCTTCTCCTCTCCTTCTTCTTCTCCTCTTCTTACTCCTTTTCTTCCTCTCAGTACTCCTCCCACCTTAGCTCCTCCTACACATCACCCTTCCTGTTAAAAGGAAACTTTTCTCTCAAAATACAATTAGAGCATAATTATGCCTATTTGTACCAGTGAGGTACAAGATAGTCCTAATACCCAGTCCATCCTTTTGTTGACTAACCAGCACCTCTGTCATCTATCCTAATTAAAACACTTAGTTCTGAACCTGGCTTTTTCCTTGGCTTTAGGATGAATGTCAGCTGATGACCATACACTCAGATCTTTTCTCTCAAAGTAAATAGCTATAAGTTTTCAACCCCATCAGAAATCCAGAATGACTGAGTTGACTATAATTGTGGGAAGCACCAAGCATAGCTTCTAAAACTTAGCCAATTTATAGAGACCTCTGAACACCTGGACACTCGCTCTACTTCGAAACGTTGGAGCATCTGTTCTTCTGCCTTCTGGCCCAGGATCATCTGACAGACCTTAGTGCTGCAGAATTATTAAGGGCTGATTACTCTGTCTAGGCAGATATAATCAGTCGACTATTCTGCAAGTGTGTCCTTTTCTGGACAGTAATTTGTCTGTAGAAGGAAAGTGGCAATTCTTGCCTAGTGGCTGTCTCACCACAACTGGAGTAACTCCAAGGATGCTCAATTTCTTCTTAGAGTTTAACATAGGAAGCTGTCCGGAGCAGACAGGTCTCTAATGAAAATGAACATTAATACTGAAATGTTTGTCATGTCAATTCTAAGGATTTCTGATGTTTTGAAAACCAGCTATCCATGTAAGGTAATCTGGAGTGTTGCTTGTTAACTCCACTCAGCTATTTCTAAATAAAACATAGAGAACACCCTTATAATAAACTCCAAGTCATGAATTTGCTATAGTCCCTTAACTCACAGGCTGACCATCTCAAATCAGTTAAAAAAGTTAAAGAAGGACTGGGTCTAAGCTTTGTATTCCTAAGTGTGTTATACTGGTACAATGCCTATGAGAGTAACAATATTCATCTCACTCTTATATCACTAAAAAGCTCATGCCACTGAAAACCTTAAAATTTGTAAACAAAGTAAATTGGTGCCATTTAAGAATTTATATCTTCACCTTGATATTAATTATACAGATTTCTACTAATAGGTTATGGCTATGCAGTAAACCCTAGCTAATCCTCTCTATTCCGACAAAACCACTACTTTTTCCTAGGGAGACAGCCCAACATTTGCCACCTTAGTCCCCATGCCCAGGGAATAGGGGCGCTGACTCATCATTAGCTTCTTCAAGCTGATTATGGGCGTTGAGATATTAGAAGAGGGGTGGGGGGGAGTGCAAGTTGACAATCCTCTGATGCTGTGTCTTCGCTGCCTCCAGATAGAATTCACGGACCTCAGAGGTTTGAGCAGGTCTGCCCAGCTTGCTTGTTGAGTAGATACACCAAGGTTGATCATTCTGCAATATACAATTCTCAAAACAAATTTTAGTATCAAGATAGGTTTTTTTTTTTTTAAAGAGGGCTGACATTTTATTAAGAATGTTGGTTCTAACCGCTTTTCTATTTTTCCCCTTTTATTGGATATAATATTTACATTTCAAATTTTATCCCCTTACCATATTTCCCCCACCACCCAGGAACCCCTTATCCCATCCTCCCTCCTCCTGCCTCTATGAAGGTGTTTACCCACCTACCCCCAGCCTCCCTCCCCACCCTCAGATTCCCCCCCCCCTCAGTGCTCAGCCTTCAGGGTACCAATGATCTTGTCTCCCACCTATGCCCAACAGGGCCATCCTCCCCTACATATACAGCTGGAGTCATGTGTCTCTCCCTATGTGCTCCTGGGCTGGTGGTTTAGACCCTTGGGAGCTCTGGCTGGTTGGTATTCTTGCTCTCCTCACAGGGCCACCAGCCCTTATGGTTCACGGTTCCTTCAATTTACTCTCTGACTCCTCCATTGGGAACTTTGATCATATTAATGGATAGCTGTGGGTACCTGTCTCTGGGTATGTCCGACTCTGAGAGACCTCTAAGGAGACAGCCTTATCAGGCTGCTGTCAGCTTTCCCATCCTGACATCCCTATCAGCGTCTATTTTTGATGACTGCCTATGGAATGAATACCCAGACACAATGGTCTCCCTACAACCCCTCCTTCAGATTCTGACCCACACTGTGTCTCCATATTTGCTCCCTTGGTTATTTAGTTACTCCTTCTAAGAAAGACCTAGGCATCCTCACTTGTTCTTTCTTCTTCATGAGCTTCATGTCGTCTGGTAGTTGAATCTTTGTTGTTTCAAACTTTTGGGCTAATCTCCGCTTATCAGTGAGTAAATACCATGTGTGTTCTTTTGTGATTGGGTTACCTCACTCAGGATGATATTTTCTAGATCCATCCATTTACCTAAGAATTTCTCGAATTCATTATTTTTAATAGCTGAGTAATATTCCATTGTATAAATGTACCACATTTTTTGTATCCATTCCTCTGTTGAAGGGCATCTGGGTTCTTTCCAGCTTCTGGCTATTATAAATAGGGCTGCTATGAACATAGTGGAGCATATGTCTTTGTTATTTGTTGAGGCATTTTCTGGGTATATACCCAGAAGTGGTATAGCTGGGTCCTCAGGTAGTGCTATGTCCAATTTTCTGAGGAACCGCCAGACTGACTTCCAAAGTGGTTGTACCAGCTTGCAACCCCACCAACAATGCAGGAGTGTTCCTCTTTCTTCACATCCTCGCCAGCATCTACTATCACCTGAGTTTTTGATCTTAGCCATTCTGACTGGTGTGAGGTGGTATCTCAGTGTTGTTTTGATTTGCATTTCCCTGATGACTAAGGATGTTGAGCATTTCTTAAGGTGCTTCTCGTAAGCCGTACTTTCTTAAGACAGTAGCTTATGATAAGCATTGCCGACTTATCATAAAATTCCATTTTTAATGTAACAGGCTGAATATGAAAATTTCTCATTTTCTCTCTCTACCTCAAAGGCCTAAGGATATGGGTAAGATGGATCAAGTAAGGTATCAACCACATGCTTCGGAGAGCTAAGTGTGAACATATCATATGAACTATGATTTAATCATTGAGTCATTCTTTATGTAAAAGTAAACCTTTTGTATATGAAGAAATAACTGCCATGCATTTATTCATTATTCTCGAGACTCTGGGGTCTAGACTTACCCACTGTAGGCTATTATTTTCTTTCTCTCTTTGGAGTTCCTTTCTTTTACAAAAGAGAAAAAACATTCTTAATGGAAACAAAAGGAATTATAAGGTGCTATCCTACATTTGTGTCACCATTATGTGTTGGAAGCTCATTTGGTTTTAAAAAAACTCAAAAAGTTTTGAGTCCCAGGATACAGCAGACTTTCAGTTTCACCTGTGTATAATTTACATAATATTTATGTCAGACTGTGAACTTCAGACACCATAGGTGATGCTGAAACAAGAGCATTTTGGACACTGGGATAGAAAGAATTCAGTTTCAATTTCTGAAGTATGTAATATGGGAACACTAAGGGCAGAATGCTATGGTCTAAGTATTCTTGTCCCCATGCAGAAGTGATGAGAATGGGTTGTGGACTCAAATCTTTACTACCAATATAATTGTGTCAATAATTGGAACATGGCACAAGTAGTTAGGCTACCATTAAAATATGGATTATTGAAGAGCCCACAGAGAACAAAGCTGTCTACTCTGCCAAATGAGGATACAGAACTTATCACCTGTTACATTTGTATCTGAATCAGTCTGAGAATTTTTAGCTCTCCAGAACTGCAGAAATAATTCTGTTATTGAAATGTGTAGGGTTCAAGGAGGACCTTAAAGTGGAATACCCTTCCAAGTCAGAGATTTACTGGAACAGTTACTAATGCCAGACAGACAAAAACATAGCAGAGGCTCTGAATGAGAGTTCAAGCCAAAGAAACAAAGTGGGGTTCCTTTCCTCAGGACTCAAGGAAGCAGAGTCTTTGTGTGACTATGCTCCCAGACAGCTGATTTCTGGGTTGTAGGGGGAGGGAAGGGAATTCCAGGGGAGAAATGTAAGTCTGGTGACTGAGGTCTATAATGTTCCTTGATGGTGTGAGAATGCACCCACCATTGTCCTAGAACCTGGACACCTAGGGAGTTTGTTAAGTGATTAGAGATTCACAGACGCGCCCTTTTCTTTATAAACAGGTGGGCATGGCCTGATTAGCCTATAGCTGGAAACCTAGCAGTATTTATAAACTTATTCAATTGATGGTACTTTATTAGAGTGAGTACCCTGAATGGACCAAACATTCATTCAAATCCATTTTTCTAAGTGCCTAATATGTGTTTGAATTATGTTGGGTCTTCCTTTAAGAAAAATTTAAGCTGTATGAGTAATTCTAAATGCCGGCACGCTCATTTTCCATTTTAATCTTTGGTGTTGTGCCTGTTCACAAGCCCCAAAAGACCATTAAGGAGCCAATTCTGATACAGTCACACTAGGATCTTTTGATTCAAGCTTGAACTTGGGCTCATCAATGACCCTGATGAAGCAGGATGAAAAAGTGAAGCCCTGGGCCCTCAGCAAGACAGGAGTTTTATAAGAAATCACAAGCAAGCACAGGATAGGGGGAGGGGTGTAACCTGATGCACATCTGATTTGGGGGCTATTATAGAATTTTGTTGCCCATTAAAATAATGGTGCTGGGAACCAGACCATAAACTCAACTTCTGCTTTCCTCCTGATTGATGGCTGTTAGGAACTGAAGTGTCACATAACTTATAACTTGGAAACTGGTGCTAGATGCAGGATTTCTGGGGAGTAACCTGGAAACCAGTGCTAGAGAGTTCAAACATAGGTCAGGTTTTCTAAGATGGAGTCTGAATCCAAGATCTGATCTCTCACAGGTAGGATTCCAAAGGGAATGTCTAACATAGATCTGACATAATGTGAATTCTATCAACACATTTTAACCATGATACATATTATATATTTGTAAAAAAAAATAAATTGAAATGAAAATGATGGCAGCCATATTTTCAAGAGAAAATTGACTTCTCTGCCAATTTATGCATTTACTCTTTGCTTCTTCACTCTTCATTGTACAAAAGTCTAGGCTCCCTTTCTCAACATCATTTATATTCTGGACTCATAGGCTTCAGTATTAAGCAAGGTCATTCTTCTCATATCGTAGTTCCCATAAGTATTTTTTCATTTAATCAGAAAATGTAAGTTAACAGGGTCTCATGAAAGTGTTCCAAGAAACTTCAAGGGAGAACTAGTCTGTCATTACATTTACAAAGAAGGATTTATGGACATACCACCCCCAAGCCCCATGCATAAGCAACACTTATTTCTGTGTGATTTTCTGAGGTTTTTTTGCATTTGGAGACCTGAATTTATCTTTGCTGTATAATCCAATCCTAACACTGATAAAGGAAAGCATTAGCTCACCTCATCCCTGCTTAAAAAGAGAATTTATATGCAACAAAAACACCATTCAGAAGTGTGTATAAGGCTGATTGTATCTAAAAACCACATGAGGTAGTTCTGAAAATTAAATCACATCCATGCAGAACTTTTTTCATTTGCATTTGATTTGTATTGCTTCCAAATTTCCATATTTTTAAAAATCCTCTCTCATCTAGCAATTAGGAAGAATGTATGCTTGCAGGTTATGAGGGAAGTTACTACCTAAATATACATAGGAGATAGGGTGTAGCTTCTGTCACACAGGGTTAAAGGGGATTGACGCTCACCCATAAAGCAACATCTCTATATCAACTTGCTGAGCCTCAGACAGATGAGATGAGGGGAATGATAGTGAACCCTATAAAGCAAACCTCTTTGGAGACAAAGATGCATTCTAACTCAAAGTTATAGGCTATGATTACTTTTCTGTATTCCTAGTTGTCCTCACCTTCACCCTCCTCTGCTGCAGCATCACTAATTCTTATTTCCTCCCTGAGCAAGATAATCTTTAGGGTCCCTTAACTGTGATCAAATTTCTCTGTACATTTTGAGGTTTTGAGAAAGACCAATTCTTAAAGTAAAATATAACAGAATTTTGCCATTACAGTATTAGAGTCAGGGGCAAGGTGAGAACCTTCTCTCTCTCTCTCTCTCTCTCTCTCTCTCTCTCTCTCTCTCTCTCTCTCTCTCTCTCTGTGTGTGTGTGTGTGTGTGTGTGTGTGTGTGTTTGCACATGCTTGTGTATATACATACACAGGTGCATGAGTATGCATTTGTGTGGAGGACAGAGATCAACCTTGGATGTCAATCTTCGAGTGTCATCCTGGAACTCATTAAGTAGGACAGACTGCCCCTACTGGCTCTGGGGTTACAGCCACATGTCACCATGCTTGGCCTTTTTGATTTTGTTTGAATGATTATTTTTAAAATAGGTTCTGGTAATTGAATATAAGTCTTTCAACTTGCTACTGAACTATCACGTCAATATTCCTCTCTGTTTCCATATTACAACCTGTTTTGTCAGTTACTCTGGCCACATATGGTTTATTGGAGGAGTTCACATAATTCTTCAGACACTTGCAAAAATATTTTGTCTTCAAAGTTGGAGGTGGCCTTTTGCACCACAGCAATTTAAATTGTGCGCTGTATCTTTACATTGTCCTCATAATTGTTAGTTTTCAGATTGTGATCAGCATGAAATTTGAGGATTTAGAAACTACCATATTCCATGACAAATATTGATGTATATACTGAAAACATATTTGCTTTAAGTTTTCATGTCCTTCCTAGAAATTTTGTTTTCAAATAATTTACTTACTTCATGCAAACACTATTAATGAGAGAATTAAAATTAAAACTGGGCATTGCAGAACATACCTATAGTCTTAACACTTGGAAAGTAGAGGGAGGTGGATCAGTAGCTTGAGGTCCCCTGAGTTCCTTAGTGAGTCAGAGGCCAACATGGCCTATGGAAGACTATCTCAGAAAAACTGAAATCTAAAGGAAAATTGAAATTATAACATTCAAAGAATTAGAAACACTTTTTCAGACTCTTGTATTATATTCGTGGAAGATTGGTAATGTTTTTTTTTTTAAGTACTGCTTAACAGATTATGATGTTGAAGGTAATATCTAGTACATTTCCTTTGAATTTAAGAGACAGTATGGATTACAGATGTGGCTCAACCTGTAAAGAGATTGCCACAGAAACATACAGACTTGCACTGAACCCTCAGGCAAAACCCAGGATCAACAGCATGCTGCCTATAATCCCAGATCTGGAGAAGCAGAAATAGGCACTGCCAGCTAGTGGCCACTTAGTGCAGTTTAATCAATGAATTCTAGATTTAAGGGGAGACACTGATGGCCAGTCTTGGTTGAAGACTTGACTGAATCTGGAATTGACCAAAACACAAGATGCCAGGCACTCCTGTGGTGGATTTTCTTGATCAGACTATTTAAAGCATGAAGACCAACTCCAAATTTGGGTACAGCCTTTTGGAAGGAGCCTGATAAAAGAACAAAGAAAGAAGCTTTGCTTTTTTGCTTGCTTGCCCTCACTCTCATTGGTAACACAATTTATCTGATTGCTCACCATTGCTTCAAAAGTATTAGAATTGACTTCTTTTGTAAGTTAAATGTAGACTGAAGAGAAGCAGCTCTCCTAAAATCTCCCATGTCTATAGGGCCAGATTGGGACTACTAAGACATTTAGTCTTGTAAACCAAGCAGTTACCAGATTCTCAGTCTCTCCTGTGTTAAGTCAGCCACTGTTGGATTTTATCCTACAAGGCAATCTAATTAATCACACATACACAGAGAGAGAGAGAGAGAGAGAGAGAGAGAGAGAGAGAGAGAGAGAGAGAGAGAGAGAAAGAGACAGAGAGAGAGAGAGACAGAGAGAGAGAGACAGAGAGAGACAGAGACAAAGACAGCCACACATACTCAGAGATAGAGAGAGAAGATAGATAATAGATAATAAATAGGCATATAGATAATAGACAATAGATAAATGAAGATGACAGAAAGATTGAGAATAGAATAAAATATGATAGAATAGAATATAGAATAGAATACTTATATAAAAAGAAGGAGAAATCTTCACCGTCAGTCTAAGAAAAACAGGTCAGTCATAAATGAGATGCTACCATTTGACTCTTAAGTGTCACTCCAAATCTCTCATGGTAAAGATAAGGTCCCAAAAAGGGTTTCATTATCAAGGAGTAAAAACCTTAAGGAATGAGACATTGTGGGAAGTCTTTTGGTCATTGAGTGTGTGTTCCTTCATGTGGAATTATAGAATCTGATCTCTTTCACTTTCTAATAATGTGGTGTGTGGCTCAGGTCGGCCATGACTTCCCACCATGCAAAAGGGCCAGTGGACTATAGATTGAGACTTTTAATCTTTGAGCTTGAGTAACCACTTCCCCTTGCAACTAGATTAGCTCAGGGTCTTATTTTGTTTTCTTAGAAAAATAAAGCAGAGTAACATATCAACCCCATGCTTCTAGATATGCCCATCTTTGATTATTTTTTTTAAAAGAAGGTATAAGAGTTACAAGAGGAATAAAGGTCATTTATTGATTATTATTTGATTTTGAAATACAAGACTTTCATTTTTCTTTTGTGGGGCATATCTATGACCTTTTACTGTGTAATTCAATCATGTTTGCTTCAGTTTTGCCATAATAAACACAGAAACTGTGAAAGAAAATTGAGATTAATGTGTATATATAAAGAAAGGCAGCTAATGAGAATGTCTATGTGCACATGACAAAGTAATTTGTAAGAATGAATTTAAAATTTTTAACAAAAAATACGTACTACTGAAAACAATAGATGAGCTATTTAGTCAATCAGTATAGCCTTTACCTCTATACTCTAGTACCACTGAGTCAATCAATACATCCTGTAGCCTGTGATCCAGTATCACTAAATCAACCAGTGCAGCTTATAGTGCTCTTTGGGCCTACTGGGAACCATAAGACTGGGTATAAGAATTGAACATGGTGTTAATCAGAACAAGTTTCTCAAAGTGTGTAGTCTTTCCTGGAAAACTGCCCTTCAGTATCTATGTCAGAAGCATTAAACATTAGCTGGATCAGGCCAGAGGGAGGGAACTGTGGGGAGGTGAGAGTCTCTAAGCTTGCTCCAAACAAGCAAACTCCAGAGGCTGCTGGAACAGAAACTTTGAGGAACAAGTCTCGTGTCTGTGTTCTCTCTTGTTATGGAACAAATCACCCCAAAGCTTAACAGCTTCAATCAAAGCACATGTTCATTATCACCAAGTTTCTGAGTAAGAATCCAAGTTATGTTTGGCTGGAGTCTCTGGTTTATCATTTCTTAGAAGACTGCAAGCAAGCCCTTGGCAGGGAGTCTGTCCTCTTCTCTCAAGACCTGCCTAGGGAAGTGTTTTCTTCCAAGCTCACCATGTAGTTGGCAAGGTTTTAATTCCATGTCAGTGACAGGATTTAGTGCTTTAATTCTTCACTGGCAATTGGCCAAGAACCGTCCCCGGTTCCCTGACATCTGGGCTCCTCTACCATAGCAGCTGGTTTTAGCTAAGTTTGCAGTCTGTTGGCAGAAGAGAAGCCATGGTCTTTTCTGAGCTAATCTTTGAAGCGATACCCCTTCAGAGTTGCTGTATCCTCTTGGTTATAAGCCAGCTACTCAAGGGGAAGGGACTCTACAAGGACACTGATGCCAGGAAGCAAGGATCATTAAGGTCTATCCTTGAAATCTGTCTCCTGTGTTATGAGTGGCTATAAACAATATGATGATTAGAAGAGGAAGCACTTCATCTTCCTCTGCTTAAAAGATAAATGACTTTTCAGGCTTTATCTTGTTCAAATTTTAGAGTAGTCGGACTTATATTTATATGCTAGAAGCAAAAACTTTTATGTAGATTTTGGACCTGGAGTGGAGGATAGTAATGAAAATCAGTATGGTCTGTTAAAATAGCACTAAAACTGACCTACAATATGATTCCACAGGTGTATACATACCCAAAGCACTTTACAATGTTCCCCGCATGTCTGTGTTTACTGTAGCACTGTTTACAATACCAAAAATATAAAAGCAGCCTAGTAGTCCATCATCAACACGCAGGAGGATAAAGAAAATGTGGTATAAACATACAATATAATTTTATTCACTTGTAAAGAAAAGTAAAAATGATGGAATTTGCAGGAAGTAGAACTGGAGGTCACCATGTGAAACAAAATGACCTAGCCTTAGAAAAATAAACATCATATATTTTCTCACCTATAGAATCTAGAGTTGTATTTATACACATTGAGAGAGTGCCTTACTTAAGGTTACTATTGTAAACACCATGACCAAAGATAACTCAGGGAGGAAAGGATTTATTTTTTTCACAATTTTATACAATAGTCATCATCTAAAGCAGCTGGACAGGAGCCGTAGGGCAAGAACCTACCTTGAGTCAGTAACTGATGCAGTGGGCATAGAAGAGTGCTGCTTCTTGGCTGGCTTCCCATGGTTTAGTCAGTGGTAGAGGAGTTTGAGTCCAGCTATATGGCTGTTCTGATCATATTCAAAGACCATCTAAGTCTCTATCATCTGGCTGGAATGTGGACACACCTTTCCTACACACCTTTAATCGCAAACAATGATGTCTAATTGAGGGGCAGAGAAAATGATGGATCAGAGAAAGATTTGACAGAATAAGTCAAAGACAGGATACACCCAACTCAATACAGGAAAGAGAAGTTATTTAAGAGCAGTGCAGGGAGAGAGATTAGTCATTTGGGAGGCAGTGCAGTGAGTGCAGTAGAGTAGAATTGAGTTCATTTGTAAGTTCATGCATTTCAATGCAGGACACCGGAGGCAGGTGAAGCCAAAGAATAAAAAGAAAGACCATTAGAACAAATTGCCAGAATTAGTTTGAGGTTGAGAAGAGCAATTCCATGCAAAGCTGAGAGAAGCCAGATTGAAGCAGTCAGCTTGGAGAGGAATGTAAGCAAAAAGAGATTAGTAGAACCAGCCAGCCTGAGTTTAAGAAGATCTAGAAATGGTGAACTTATTCAGCAGTAAGCTTCAGAGACAATAATTACCTCAGATGAATAAAAGTTACATTTTGGGCAGTGGTGGCACATGCCTATAATCCCAGTACTGGGGAGGCAGACTCAGGCGGCTTTCTGAGTTTGAGGCCAGTCTGGACTACAGAGTGAGTTCTAGGACAACCAGGGCTACACAGAGAAACCCTGTCTCAATAAATAAATAAATAAATAAATAAATAAATAAATAAATAAATAAAGTTACATTTACATTCAGCCTGCCTTCTCATAGAACCCAGGAATACTAGCCCAGAGGTGGTACCACCCACCATGAGATAGGCCTTCACACATCAATCATTAATTAGGAAAATTCCCTATAGCCACATTATTATTATTATTATTATTATTATTATTATTATTATTATTAAATCATTTTTACAGTCCAATCATTATCACCCTCCCAGTCTGTTCCTCATCCCATTTCTCCTCCTCTGTCTCTAAGATGATGTCCCTACACCACCCATCACACCAGACCTCCCTACTCCTTGGGGCCTCAAGTCTCTCCAGGGTTAGGTGCTTCTTTTCTCACTGAGGCCAGACCAGGCAATCTTCTGCCTTATTTATGTTAGGGGCCTCATATCAGCTAGTGTATGCTGCCTCCTTGGTGTCTTGGTGTTTGAGAAATCTCAGGGGTCCAGGTTAGTTGGCACTGTTGGTCTTCCTATGAGGTCATCCTCCTCTTCAGCTTCTTCCAGCCTTCCTAATTCAACCACAGGGGTCACTGGCTTCTGTCCATTGGTTGAGTGTAAGTATCTGCATCTGACTCTTTTAGCTGCCTGTTAGGCCTCAGAGGGCAGCCATACTGGGCTTCTGTCTGTAAGTACACCATAGCATCAGTTATAGTGTCAGGCTTTGGAGCTTCCCCTTGAGCTGGATTCCAATTTGGACCCGTCAGTGAATCTCCTTTCTCTCAGTCTCTTCTTTATTTTTGTCCCTGTAGTTCTTTTAGATAGGAACAATTCTGGGTCAGAGTTTTGACTGTAGGATGACAACCCTACCCCTCCACTTGATGCCCTTTTTATTGAAGATGGACTCTACAAGTAACCCCTTGCCATTGTTGAGCATTTCATCTAAGGTCTTTCTCTTTGAGCCCTGGGATTCTCTCACCTTTCAGGTCTCTGGTACATTCTAGAGGGTCCTACCACATACTACCTCTGGAGGTTGCCTGTTTCCATTCTTTCTGTTGGCTTTCTTGTCCTCCACCTCCAATACCTGATCATGTTTTCTCTTTTTCTTCCCTGTCTTCTCTCCCACCCAAGTCCCTCCCTCCCTCTGTCCCCAGTGATTGCTTTCTTCTCCCTCCCAAGTGGGATTGAAGCATCCTTACTTGGTTCCTTTGGCTTGTTAACCTTGAGTTCTGTTGATTATATCCTTGGTATTCTGTACTTTTTTGGCTAGTATCCACCTATTAGTAAGTATTTCCATGCATGTCCTTTTGGGTCTGAATTACCTCTCTCTGCCTGACATTTTCTAGTTCCATCCATTTGTCCACAAGTCTCACAGTGTCCTCATTCTTAATAGCTGAGTAGTATTCAAAAAAAATCCAGTCTCTTTAAATATTCAAAATCTCTTTTAAATTTACTCAACTGTAGGCTTCTGTAAAAACCAAAATTATGTACTTTGTTAATTTAAGAGAGATGAACCAGGGCCCCATCCATTATAATCTGAACAAAGCAAAACTGATATTCAACAGTGAAAATAACTTAATGTCCAATATCTGAGATTCACTCATGATCTCTGGACTCCTCAAAAAGGCCTGGATCACTCCTCTGCTCCACCCTCTAAAACACAAACAGCTTGTCTCCCAGGCTCTGGCATCCTCTACTCTACCACTCTTGCTGGTTTTGGTGGTCATTCCATGGTATTGGCATCTCAAAATACTCATGTCTGCTGAAACTGGGCATTACTTTCACAAGTAGACTCTCCTGGGCTTTTGTGTGTGTGTGTGTGTGTGTGTGTGTGTGTGTGTGTGTGGTGTCAAGACTCAACTTTCCATGAGACTTTCAATACTGGGGTTTAACTGCTGCTGAGGCTGCACCTTCTCCAATGATCTATCCTGGTCTTTCACAATGCAAAGCCTCAGCTAGTTTTCCTGATCCTGTCATGTCTTCAAGCTAGTACTACCTGGGTGACTCAAACATTATCAAGTTACTACCACAAGGTATACGGCCTGGCTGTCTCTGGAATGCAGCTTCTGTGTGCTGACTCTGAGAAATGTTTTCTCAGAAGACTTAACCTAAATGATGCTGGTCTGTCTATCTGTCCCTCTGTCTCTATCTATCTATCTATCTATCTATCTATCTATCTATCTATCTATCTATTTATCTTTTCACTTTATATCCTCCTCACTGCCCTTCTGCTGGTCACTCCTTCTCAGAATCCTTCCCCCATCTATTCTCTCCTTCTCCTCTGAGTGGGTAGGGGTTTCTCTGAATATTCCCCCACCTCGCACTTCAAGTTTCTGTTATGCTAGATGCTTCTTACCCCACTGAGGCCAGATAGTGAGAAAAACATATCCCACGGACAAGCAACACCTTTTGGGATAGGCCTGGCTCCAGTTGTCCAGGACCCACATTAAGACCATTTGGCACATCCTCTGTATGCTCTTTGGTTGGTGGTTAAGTCTGTAAGAGCCTCAAGGGTCCAAGTTAGTTGGCTCTGTTCGTCTTCCTTTGAAGTCCAGCTCCAGCTGAGCAGCACCAGTTGTCCAAGTAAAGCAAAGGCTTTAGTTGAGTAGTTCTCATTTCTTGTTAGTCCTGGCTAGCCAGAACCAGATTCTCAACTAAAATTAACAAATGGTCTGGATAGAATATTTAAGTGGCTCTCAGATTTTCATCTGGATCTGTACAAGCCAGGCCTTGATTGTCTGCATTACTATATTTTTATCTTCCAAGCTACCACAGAGAAGCTGTGAATACTCAATGGCTTTTTTAGCTCAGATTTCCAAAGTCCTTCCACAACCTTCTGCAAAACAACAAGGCCAGTAATACCCAATGATCTTGATACCAATTTGACATAGGTACAGTTATTTTTGCTATGATAAAACACCATACACAAAGCAACTTGGGGAAGAAAGAGTTTATATAACTCACAGTTCCATATAATAATTCATCATTAAAAGCAGTGAGGAGTATTACTTCACTGAGACCCAATCAGGGCAGGAATCTAGAGGCAAGAGCTGATGCAGAGGCCATGAAAGGATGTTGCTTACTGGCTTGCTGTCCATGGCTTCCTCAGCCTGCTTTCTTATTCAGAACCACCAACCAAGAGATAGTACCACCCACAAAGGGCTAATCTAATTAAGAAATTTTTCTAACATAACATCATAGAGAACTGCAGCTAATTTCCATATATGTCTCTGAAAATGTCCAGAACCAGACTTCCAAATGAAGACTGTTATTTCCAATATTGGATTAATTTCTAGACCAGTCTATGATTGAGTCCAATACAGCTTCCCAGTCGCAATTGTCAGGGCACTCAGCAAACCCATACATCAGCATAATTCTTTGTCCTGGCATCTATGATGTTATGTTAGCAAGAGATAAAGTTGGGGCAGTATCTGGACTTCAAACAGGTGATAGCACATGTGTTAAGGATCTTTTAATCGTCAAGTTAAAAATACTTTTATTTCTTCTACAATACTTACTGTAAGTTGCATTAATTCTACATGCTCTAATTATGTTTATGTTTTGAAATTCAGCATGTCAGTTATGGAGGTCTATCAACCAGCTTTTGTTTTAGTGCCCTGAGTATCACAGAACCTTGGTATTCTAAAAATAGCTTGCTAGTACTAGAATAATTGAGTCATGATTTAAGCAGAAGCAAGAGGGTAGTGGGCTTGATTATTGCTGGTATAACAGCTTTAATTACATTAATTGCTAGCACCACTGCTTCTGCAATTGTTGTGACACAAGAAGTTAATACAGCTACTTTTGTTAATCATTTAGCAAAAAATGTTTCTAACGTGTTGAATATACCAGCATCCTCTTAGATAGGCATTTTGAAGAACAGTTTGATGCTCTTTATCCTTTTCAAATTATTGGAAAGAGGTTCAAAATTTAAGGGTAAGGAGCCATCTTGGTTGTTATGCCAAATACCATTGGATTCATATTAGTTCTACAATTTACTGTGGAAGTCATTATAATTAGAAAGAAGTTTAATGACACTTGCAGTGTATTTGGCATAATTCTAACACCTTTCGGGATGTTTTAATGATACATAGGGAGCTTATCAATTTCAAGAATGCTGCTCTGCTGAGCATTGATGCAGTAGATACTTCAGATAAAATTACCTATGGCCCTGAGGTCAGTATTTCTATTTGGGTCAAGCTTCAAGAATGGCATATATAGCTTCATCATGCTATCCCTTTTTGTCCTGGGAATACTATTAATCGTGCCCATTGTGTTAAAGTTTTTCTTTAACAGCATCAACATGTCAGCTGCCAAAGTACATGGCTTGAAACTGAAAACAGATCCCCAGACAGAGTTATTAAATTAACAGGCTAGAAAGCCAAGGATAGGTAAGATTCTGTGCAGAGCTTTACCAACCTAAGATAGAAGTGCATTACTTTTTATAATGCATATTCCATGATGGGTAAGGAAGGCTTTCTTGTCAGAAAGACCTAAGACAGGCTCAGTCTTGCTAATGAAATAAAAAAGAGGGAGAGGCAGAGAGCCTTTGGGGCTTCTTGGCAAGTATCTGACATGGGCCAAGGACAAGGAAAGGGGCTGCTTGGCAGGAATATGACATTGGCCAAAAAAAACAAAGAAGTAAGCTTCAAACAGGAATTTGACATTAGGCTAGAACAAAAAAGTAATTTCAAGTAGGAATCTAAATCATAGGCTAGAACAAAAAAAAAAAATAATAATCTCAGGCAGGAACCTAAATATTAGGCTGGAGCAAAGAAGTAATTTCAGACAGGAATCTAAATTTTAGGCTAGAACAAGGAAATAGGCTTCAGACATGAAAATGATTTTGGTCTAGGACAGAGAAGTAGGCTCAGATACTTTGGTCATCCAGCTCTTAGAAACAGTGATCACAGAAGTTTTGATGTAATTGTGTTTAATGCCTTGCTTTAAAAAAAAAAAACTATTTGTGTATATTCTATTGCTTGTTCTTTGACTATGTGCATCTATTATATTGCTAGACCCTCAACCTAGAACTGACCTTAATACATGCATGTAATCAAAATGGTATAAAAGCATAAAGGAGGATGGGAGATGTAATACGGGGTTCTAGGGAGGAGAAATGGGGAAATGGAATGACATCTGTATTGTAAATAAATAAAATATCCAATATTTTTTTCTTACAGCTTTGCTTCCAGCCCCATCTCATGGAGGCATTTTCTAGACAGAGGCCTCCCCATCTGATGGCTCTAGTTTGTGTCAAATTGTCATAATACTAGCTAGCATAGAGAGTTAAGTATGTAAAAATATAAACATAATATATTTACCTACATGTATATATTTTATAGACTTATCTATTTATTTACAGACAGATATATTCATACACATACTATATTTAAAATATGTATTTATGAACCTTCTGATTTTTGTCTGTGTGAGCCCTGAATACCCCAATACACCAGAAAAGCAAGATTCTGATTTGAAGTCACAACTCATGATAATGATAGAATACTTTAAGAAGGACATAAATAACTCCCTTAAAGAAATACAGGAGAACACAGGTAAATAGGTAGAAGTCCTTAAAGATGAAACACAAAAATCTCTTTAAAAAATACAGGAAAATACAATCAAACAGGTGAAGGAATTGAACAAAATCATGCAGGATCTAAAAATGGAAATAGAATCAACAAAGAAATCACAAATGGAGACAACCCTGGAGATAGAAAACCTAGGAAAGAGATCAGAAGCATCAATAAAACATACAAGAGATAGAAGAAAGAATCTCAGGTGCAGAAGATATCATAGAAAACATTGACAGAATAGTCAAAGAGAATGCAAAATGCAAAAGGCTCCTAATTCAAAGCATCCAGGAAATTCAGACACAATGGAAAGACTAAACCTAAGGATAATAGGTATAGAAAAGAGTAAAGACTCTCCATTTAAAGGGTCAGTAAATATCTTCAACAAAATTATAGAAAAAAACCTTCCATAACCTAAAGAAAGAAATGCCCATAAACATACAAGAAGCTTACAGAACTCTAAATCTACTTTACCAGAGAAGAAATTCCTCCTGTCACATAATACTCAAAACACCAAATGTGCAAAACAAAGAAAGAATGTTAAAAGCAGTAAGGGAAAAAGGTCAAGTAACATATAAAGGCAGACCTATCAGAATTACACCAGACTTCTCACCAGATGCTATGAAAGCCAGAAGATCCTGGACAGATGTCATATAGATTCTAAGAGAACACAATTGCCAGGCCAGGCTATAATACCCAACATAACTCTCAATTACCACAGATGGAGAAACAAAGAAATTCCATGACAAAACAAAATTTTCACAATATCTTTCCACAAATCCAGGCACACAAAGCATAATAGATGGAAAACTCCAACACACGGAGTAAAACTACACCCTAGAAAATCAAAGAAGTAATCTTCTTTCAACAAACCCAAAAGAAGATAGCCACACAAGCAGAATTCCACCCTAACAACAAAAATAACAGGAAGCAACAATCATGATTCCTTAATATCTCTTAATATCTGTAGACTCAATTCCTCAATAAAATGACATAAACTAACACTACTGCATACGTAAACAGAACCCAACATTTTGTGCATGGAGGAAATGCACCCCTGTGTCAAAGACAGACACTACTTCATTGTAAAGGGCTAGAAAACAATTTTCCAAGCAAATGTTCCCAAGAAACAAGCTACTTTCAACCAAAAGTTATCAAAAAAGTTAAGAAAGGACACTTCATACTCATCAAAGGAAAAATCTACCAAGAATTCTCAATTTTGAACCTCTATGCTCCAAATGCAAGGGCAACCTCATTCATAAAAAAAATTTTACTAAAGCTCAAAGCACACATTGCACTACACACAATAATAGTGGGAGACTTCAAGACTCCACTCTCATCAATAGACAGATAATGGAAACAGAAACAAAACAGAGACACATTAAAACTAACAAAAGTGATAAACCAAATGGTTTTAACAGATATCTATAGAACATTTCATCCTAAAACAAAAGAATATACCCTCTTCTCAGCACCTCATGGTACCTTCTCTAAAATTGATCATGTAATCTGTCTCAAAACCATCTTCAGCTGATACAAATAGATTGAAATAATCCCATACATCCTATCACACACCATGGACTAAGGCTGGTCTTCAATAACAACAGAAAGCCCACACATATGAAAGCTGAACAACACTCTACTCAATAATCACTTAGTCAAAAAAGAAATAAAGGAAGAAATGAAAGACTTTTTAGAATTTAATGAAAATGAAGGCACATTATATCCAACCTTATAGGACACAATGAAAGCAATGCTAAGAGAAAAATTCATAGCTCTGAGTGCCTCCAAAAAGAAAATGGAGATAGCATACACTAGCAGCTTAACAGCACACCTGAAATCTCTAGAATAAAAAGAAGCAAATATACCTAGGACAAGTAGATGGCCGGAAATAATCAAACTCAGGGCTGAAACAAAAAGAACTATACAAAGAATCAACAAAACCAGGAGCTGGTACTTTGAGAAATATCTCTCTCTCTCTCTCTGTCTGTCTCTGTCTCTGTCTCTGTCTCTGTCTCTGTCTCTCTCTCTCTCTCTCTCTCTCTCTCTCTCTCTCTCTCTCTTCTCTGTTTGTTATTTTTATCAAATATAGTCTAACGGGAGTCAAACTGAAAAAAAGAAACTTCAGTTAAGAAAATGTCTCCATCAGATTGTCTAGTAGGCAAAAGATCATTGAGTATTTTCTGGACTGATGATTTACTATTGCAAGTGCCATCCCTAAACAGTTGGAAGAACAAATCTGTCTGCACAGGATCGTAATTCTGTTCCTTCATGTCCTCTTCTTCAGTGCCTGCCTCCAAGTTCATGTTTGACTTCTTGTCTTCACTACCATTCATAATGTACTGTAAGATATTACATTAAATAAAATCTTTCCCCTCAAAAAATAAGAAAAAAAATGTGTATTTATAAACATAAATATATTTGTGTGTTTATTTACATGTATTCATGTATTCATATAGAGTTACAGATTTAATATGTTAAAAGCATATATTTTATAAGTATGAATGTATATACATACGGTTAAACATATACAGTTACATAGAGAATAAAATATCTGGGGTTAATGTTATATTGATACATATATTTATACATACAGAAAGCTAAATATGTAGAACAGAGTATAATATATGTTTATATGTGTGTCTGTACATAGAAATCTAGTGATATATACATGTAATTAAATAGAAAGAATTAAATATTTAGTCATAAATGCATATGTATTTTATTTATTTTTATATGTGTGATGTGAAAATAGAATGAGAACATGAGATGAGATGGAGCAGTCTAAATAGAGGGAGGCAGGTGGTGACATGGGTGTATATATCAGAGAAGCAGAGGAGGAGCTGTATTTGGGAGAAAGAAGATCAGTAATGTGGGAAAAGGAGGATGGTCAGAGATAAAAAAATACTGTCTGTGAATGACAAAGCCACAATGAAACCTGTAATGGTTTGCTAGTTAATCAGCTTTGGCACACTGCACCCACCCAGGAGTTCTGGATTTATGAATGAAAAACACACACTGGCCAGCCAATTTTGATATGCCTTGACTAGCTCAATGGTTGGGCACTTCTAAACATCCCAGGGGCTAGCAAACACTACCCTCTGGTATTCCTGAGCTAACATCTTTTAAAATCTGCATTTCATCTCTGCTAACCTAGACCCAATTGGAGAAGTGAATCCTAGAGCCACTTTCCCTGATTCTAACATGACAGTGGCCCTTCAAGTCAGCTCTCTTTTCTTCCCTGTCATGGTGATTTTGCCTCTTCTTCTTCCAAGCTCTCTCTCAGTCACTTGCTCACTTCCTTCTCCCTGTACAGCCATTGACTGTATGGCAATTCTTTATTAACAATCAAAACCAGCTGGGGGCAGGAACCCTCATTGTTTGAAAGTGTGACTTTTGGAAGCCAAATTAAGACAAAGCATTTGAATCAATTCCCAACAGAAACCCAGTTATTTATATAGCCACATACAAACAGGAAATAAAAATGAATACCTTCTACCCATCTGGTCAGCACATCACAGACTTTTCTCTGTACCCCTCTCTCAAATGGACATGTTCATTTGTAGTAAGAGCAAGGTATTTGGCCTTCAAGCCAAACTGAGTTCATTCCTTCTGGCAATCAGGATTTTAGTTTTTAGAAGAAAATGGTTTTCTATTTATCCTTTGTAATCACTTCAACTTAGAATGTAACCTTTCTTTGAATAAGGTGGATGAGGGTAAGCCTAGGCAGAAGGGCAAAGATTCCAGGAAATTTTTCCATTTGCAACAAGTTCCTAGTGGGGTTTCTAGAAAAAATGTCTTTCTATTTTGTTATCTACCCTTTGTTATAATTCAGTATCCCTAAATGGTTGTTCTTGACTATTTTTCATTATTTTTATATCTGGAAGAGAATATTTTGATCTCTTCATATTGATTTTCCCAGAATCTCTGCATCCAGATACTTAATTTAGATTTCAAATATTTGTATACCAATATGTTAGCTTGGTAGTGGAAGGAGGGAAGCTTCCGTAGCACTTATCATTTTTATCTTCAGGGGACTTGTTTGCATGTGTCATGGGTAACACTATAATGACCAAATAGATGCCACTATAGCCCAGAGAGTTAGAGACAACCTGTTGGTGAACATACGCACATCAGGAAAAGAAACAAAAAATGATTAGAGGTATGGAGTTTAAAAGCACTTTACTCATACAAAATGACTTTGATTCTTGTTCCTTTTTCCCATTTGCAATGTATATGTGCCTATGTATGTATACATGTACATGTGAATATACATGTTTGTGTGTGTATGTGTGTGTGTGTGCATGTCTTTGTGTGTCTATGTGTGTGAGTGTGTAGAAAATAAATCAACATTGAATGTCATCTTTAGGAATAACATGCACATCCTTTGAGACAGGCCTGGAGCTTACTAAGTAGGATGAGTTGACTGGCCAGTGAGTGCCAAGGACCTGCATTTCTCCTTCTTCCCAGTTCTGGGAGCATGCATCACAACAGCTACCATATTTCAGTGAATTCTAGAGATTGAACTTAGGACCTAGTACTTGCAAGGGAAATGCTTTAGTAACTGGGTTGTCTCCAGAGCCCCAGTTTTTGGTTACTTTCATTTGATAGACTTTACAGGATGATCACATTCCAAATCAGAGTGATTCCAAAGGAAAAAAGAGAAAACCATTCTAACTGATGATGGTTCTTTTTAGGCATAGCTAGTGTGGAATATGTCCTTTTGAATTTGATGCTATTCTAACACAAGCTACAGGCTCCAGGTGCTAAAGCAAAAAAAGACAAGATGCAAAATGTCTGAAAAGAAAGAGTTCAGTAGCTAAGAGTGAGTGAAAAACTCCAATAAATTTTTGAAACCAAAGGAAAAGAAGCTCAGCCATGAAGGTGGATATTCTAACATTCATCATTTTTCATTGGTTTGTTGTGAGACAAGATCCCACACAGATCAATGCTGGCTGCAAGTTCTCTTTGTAGCTGAGAATGACCTTGAAATTTTGAATCTCATTTCATGAGCTCCCAGCACTGGGATTACTGTACATATTCACAGGAGTTATTCAGTGCTGGTACTAAACACTTGCCTTCATGCATACTAGCAAGCATTCTATCAACTCCAGGTTCACTCATGGAGAGTTTCACCACCTCTTCTGGAAAACCCATTGCAATCTTTTTTAGAAACATACTTCCCTCTATCAGATGTAGTAGTGGTAAAAATCTTTTCTCAATCTGTTGGTTGCTATTTTGTACTATTGACAGTGCCATTTGCCTTACTGAAGCTTTGCAATTTTATGAGGTTCCATTTATCTATTGTTGATCTTACAGTATAAGTCATTGGTGTTCTGTTAAGGAATTTTTGCTTGTGCTCATGTGTTTGAGGCGCTTCTCCACTTTCTCTTCTATTAGTTTCAGTGTATCTGGTTTTATGTGGAGGTCCTTCATCCACTTGGATTTGAGCTTTGTACAAGGAGATAATAATGGATTAACTTGCATTCTTCTACATGCTGACCTCCAGTTGAACCAGCACCATTTGTTGAAAATGCTGTCTTTTTTCTGATGGATGGTTTTAGCTCCTTGGTCAAAGATCGAGTTAGACTGCAAAGAATCAAATAACCATATTTTTTTTTAAAAAAAAGAGTTAACTTTGGTCCTTCTTAGAGGGGTAACAAAATACTCAAGGCAGGAAATACAGAGATAAAGTATGGGACAGAAACTGAAATAAAAGCCAACCAGAGACTGCCCCACCTGGTGATCCATCCCATATACAGTTACCAAACCCAGGCACTATTGTGGATGCCAAAAAGTGCTTTCTGACAGAATCCTGATATACCTGTGTCCTGAAAGGCTCTGCCAGAGCCTGACAAATACAGAGACAGGCCAAGGAGTGAAGGAGCTGAAGGGGTTTTTAACCCCATAGGAAAAACAACAATAGAAACTATCCAGACGCCCCAGAGCTCCCTGGAATTAAACCACCAACCAAAGAGTACACACAGAGGGACTCAGGGCACCAGCTGCATATGTAGCAGATGATAGCCTTGTTGGAGATCAATGGGAGGAAAGGCCCTTGGTCCTGTGATTTCTTGAGGCCCTAATGTAGGGGAATGCCAGAGAGGGGAGGCAGAGGTGGGTGGGTGGGTAAGGGAACACCCTCATAGAAGCATGGGGTAGGGGGATGGAATAAGAGTTTCTGGCGGGGGAGGACCAAAAAAGAGATAACATTTGAAATGTAAATAAAGAAAATAATAAAAAAGAAACTTATTTCCTTTTTCTTTTTCATTTTTTAAACTAAAAATAACTTTTTAAGAATTTTATATATGAGTTCTCTCCCCTTTACTCTATATAACCTTATACTTTCTCTAAGTATTTATGGACCTTTTATATTTAAATGCACATTCACAAACACAGACACAAATAGACACAGAAATGCACACACAGAGGTGCATATAGATCTATAGACACACAACATCACATGCAAAGATATATACAGACACATAGACACATTCTCATAGGCACATACACACAGACACATACACATGCACAGAGACACACATGCACACACATACACACTGTTTAACCAGCTCATTTAGTGATTCTCATAATGCTAGTATGACCACTTGAGATTAAATAACCTGCATGGGGTTTATCTCTGGAGAAGATTGACTCTTCCTCAAAGGTCATTAATCTAGCTGAAGTACCACTTAATCTAAGGATGGGATCTTACAAAGTTTTCCCCACTCATGTTGACAGTCAATTGGTGTTGTCATTCAACTTTTATTTAAGTGACCAAACTTTTTGGATTTCCTGAGTGTAGCTTTCTAGTCATATATATAAATGGCATGGTCTCTGAGCAGACATCCTGATTCTCTGACTCTGACAATCTTTCAGGCTACTCTCCTGTGTTCTCTGATCCTTAGGTGTAGGGGTTGTGTTAAGGATTCATCAATAGAGACAAGGTACCTCATGATCATTTATTCTCCTTTTAACTAATGTGGCTTTCTGAGATGGTCTTCGTGTAGTATAATGAAAAGATTCTTCAATGAAGGCTTGGAGCTACACTCATCTGTGAATGTAAGGGTAAGAATTTAGAATTTATTTAAAAGTTTTACTAATTTAGCAAAGTGGCAGAACTAGGTTCTCCTTTATGATATATGACCTTGCTAGTTACATGGATGAACCTTATGTCTAACCAGACATCTATTGGTTATCCTTAAGATATTAGTGCCATGATTATACCCTTAGAGGATATCTTGACATTCAAATCATTGTTTTTGTTAGTAGGCTTCATAGCTAGGTAGAATGGTTGTTTTCTCCTCTTTGTGCCTTATGTATTACTTTTTGATACTATGAGGCCTAGTCTTAGGCTTCCTGGTAGGGGGCTTCCTGGCCAGTTCTAGATAAATTCCGTAACTCCTGTGTCCAAAGATTGAGTACCTTCAATAGGGTTTTTCCTTCAAGTTCTGCAAGGCCACCAAGAGCAATAGCCATATCAGGGTGTATCTTCAACTCCTCTGACCAACAACTCTAAGTGAGGCTTGCCACTTGCATTTAGATTTAGGAAAATATTTTGTATATTATAGGAGTTTTACAAGACTCATTTGTCTCCTTCTCTGTGAGTCTTGGAGATGGATCTCAGGTTTTGTAGAAAGTAGATTTTACTGTTCTTTGTAGGTATTGTGTAAGAACAAATAAGTAACTATTTAAAACATTTGTTATTGTATTATAATCTCAGTATGATTCTCTTTACTGATCTCCCTAACCCCTGCCATTTGAGATACAGTCTTTGCCATTTATTCCAGGCTGGTCTGGACCTGATGTTCCTGCCTCATAATTATAAGCATGTACAGTCTCTGGCTGTGTTAGCATCTGTTGTGAATGGTCCATGCTCTTCATTTGCTTGTTAAATTCTTGGAAAGGAAATATGATATCATTGATAAATGTGTGGCCACAGAAAAGGGGCAGGCAGTAGACGGGGTACCTGGATTTCCCACTGAGACATTTTTGGTCTAGAATTCCACACACATATAACCTTTCCTAGTAATTGCTGTCCTTTAAGAACAGTGCTCTTACTCATGTCTTCTAAGAGCAGTGCACTCTTGAGTCCTTTTAGACAATACAACTTATTGAAATAGAGAAAGATTAATAAGTTAACATCTTGCTATCTGTGGCAATAGGAAGGGAGATACATTACCAAAGTGGTACATAAAGATTCTTTTTCCCTGAATATATTTGCTTGTGTGTATATATGTGTTATGTTGTATGTACTGTGTGTATAGAACATATCTGTTTTGTGTGTATATCTGTGTTGCGTGCTGTGTGTAAGCATGTATTGTACCTGTTCTGTGTGTCATATATGTATCTGTTTTTTGTATAGTATATGTATGTGTTATGTATAGGGAGATGCTGAAAACCTGTAGATGTTTTTATTATTCATTCTTAAACATGAATAATCAGTTTTAATAGTGTTTTTTGCTGGTTTTCATTCTTTCCCGATTTTATATTTTTGAGCTCTTATTTAATAGCTCAGCAGACAGATACAAATGTTTTAAGTAAGGAAAGAATATTTGCATGCTGTTCTTAATTCTCTCACTTTTGATAAGGTTCCACCATCCTAAAGTTCACTGATGTTAACTTATTTCATTTCTTGCTTTAAGATAATTGTTTAGAGTTAATCTCTTCTCTTGTAGGATCATTGAACACTCTTTTAAGATATATATTTTAGTATTAGTTTACTTAATCTTATTTTTTCTAAATTTCTGGTTCTATTAGTATTTAGAAGTTCTGGGGGATATTTTATTTTTGCTATCAAATATCCAACCTCCTTTATTATTTTATAGAACCCCCATGGTTTATAATTTCATGTCAAATATGTAGCCTTTCTTCTGCTAGTTGAAACTGAAGGTCAGTGTGCAAAGCTGTGTCTAGTTACAAAATTCATTAATCTATAAAATATTTAGTTTCCTATTTTAACAACTGCAGTTATAATTTGCAATCTGTCTTGCACATGCATAGGCATATAGAAGGTATTTTATAAAATTATCTTTCTTTGTGTGTAATTGTGAATGTGGGCACCTACATGTTCATGTTGGGAGTAAGGTATGACAAACTTTTCATGGGCATACACAAAACTGAAGTGGAAACTTGATTTCTTTATAAAGTCAGTTATGTCAAATGGTATTTTGCTGGGACACACAGGTAACAGGATGTTTTGCTAAAACAGACATGTAGAACAATAACTTCCTGAAACAGACACAGGTGAAAGATTGTTTCGCTATAGCAAACAGGTGAAAGGATGCATGATGTTTAAAAGAAATATGAATATGACCCCACAGACAATGGAAGCATGTTGCAGGAAATATTAAAAATAAGACACCAAGTTCCCTTGCTACACTGAGCTACTCTCTGCCCAATGGTCTCACTGCCTCTTGGCTAGCCCCAGTCAGCAGTCTTCCCTTCTCCAGTCTGCCTGCCTCAGAGCCACCTGTACCTTCTCAGCCATCTACCCCCTTTGATCAGCAGTCACAAATCCCCTTAACCTAGTAAAATCAAAACTCTAGAAGCTTAAAAATAATCAATCAGATTTATATATCAATTCACAAGATGCCCACACAACAGTTTCTAAGCCAATTGATTAAATTGATTACAAGCTGACCACCTGGATTAGACAAGTCATCCTAACTAATCTATATTTATGATATTTATAACTACCTGTGGCTGTTTAAAGCCATGCAAAATCTGGATCATCTTCCTCTTGTTCCATCTTCCTTCCTTCTCCTCTGTCTCTCTCCCTCTCTCTGAAACTCTTAGCTCTGCCTCCATTTTCCCTGTCCAATCACAGGCTACTTATTGTATTAATATTTAAATTGATTGGACAGGGAAAATTCTGCTACAAGAGCTCTAGCGTTGTTTGCTTTGCTCTGCCTCTCTAGTCTTCGTTGACTGTACACATGTATTTGGTTCACCTTATATTGCATTGCTGAGCTTTACTTGTGGTGACTTCATAGAGAGAAACTCAACATAGAACTTTTGAGGTTTCTGCAGCTTCTTAGTGCTTCTGAGGACTTGGGCCAATTGTTGAGCCTTATGGTTTCTTCGGGATTGAACTTCTGCTGCTTATTTGTGTGAGGTGTGGACGAAGTGGACTGGAGTGCAGCTGCTGGTTTGTGTGTTGTATCTGCTGAGTGGACTCATTTGCAGCTGCTGATTTGTGTTTCATGTTTGCTAGTGGACAGGACTGAGAACAATGAAGATTGGAATCATCCCAAAAAACTATTTTGAAACAGGTCTACTTCTCCACCATCCTAATAATTTGTTTTTCCCAGTACCTGTGGATGGTACTGGGTTAGAGAGGAGGCTGAATGATTATTAAAGCAGATTGAAAAAAATATATGCCAACACAAGACACACACACACACATACAACCACACACACACATGCACACGCACATGCACACACATGTAGTCATCCCAGAAAGGGAGTTTAAGTTAGACCAAATGATAGCACATGTGATGATTTGAACAATAATGGTCCCAAGGTTCATATATTCGAAGGCTTAGTCACCAAAGAGTGGCATTATTTAAATGGATTAGAAGGTGTGGCCATGTTAGAGAACGTATGTCACTGAGGGTGGACTTTGAGGTTTCAAAAGCCCTTCCCAAGCACAGAGTCTCTTTTTCCCTCTTGCTCTGTGCTGATCAGGATGTAGCTCCCATTGACTTCTCTAGTACCATGTTTATTATGCACACTGCCATGCTTCCCACAATGATAATAATAGACTAAATCTCTACAACTGTGAGGAATGCCCCAATTAAATGTTTTCTTATATAAGAGTTGCCTTGGCTATAGTATCTTTTTACATCAATATAACAATGACTAAGACAGTACCAAAGTCCAACCTGATGAACTAATGTATT